>NC_090444.1:988628209-988941482 GCF_031143425.1 Pleurodeles waltl | reverse complement strand
TGGCATGTATGGGCAGAAACCATTGTTTAATTTGTGCTTGTTGTTTCCGGTGCCGAGCACCGGCACTTATTTTTGGGGGCCAGCACTTATTTTGCTGCCTCAAGCATTTACTGCGAGCAAAAGAGACGTCGGTAAAGACGGAGGAAGAGAAAAACAAAAAAGCATCACAAAGGAGAAAGCAGAAAGCTGCAAGAGTGAGCTGAAGGGGCAGGGAGTGGCTGTAAATGGATTGAAGAAGTCCGAGATGGCTTCAGGATTACGCTGCCTCAGTATACCGTGTTTGCACATTTAATTGCAGCAGCCGCATGTTTAAAAGGAAGGCTTTGGGCACCGGCACGTTTTTATTTACTAATTAAGCACTGGCAGAAGCAAAATGTGAATGATAACTGAAGATACCAATAAATGCAGAGGACTCATAGTAAGTCTGTCTAAACGTGTACATGTATTTAATTTTTATTTATGATTTTTTAATTACTTGATCCTGGCAATGCAGTAAAAGCTGTTTCGTAGTCGGACATGAAAACCACTCCATTGGAGACACAGCGAAGTGAAAGCACTGCACTGTAACTCAGAATAGGCGAGGTGTAAAATGAGCTATCGATAAGTTAATAATTTTTATTAATTTCTTTGAAACGTAAAGTTACTTATATGACTAGCCAAACCATTGGTAACAAAACGGTGTCAGGTACTAATACATATTGTTATTTATGGTATTGTAGATTCTAGATTACTTTAGGGTCTGCTGACAATAAAACGTGTAATAAGATAGAAAATATACCTTTTATAGAGCGGAATGTTTTTTCTCTATTTGGTGTTTGCCCTTTCCTTTAGTGTCTTGTTTTTATGGAATAAAAAGGTACTGAAATAAAAAATGTTATTACGTGAAGCCGATGGATTACATTCATGCAACTAGAGATCCTTGTGGGTTTTAACAAAGACAAGTATTACAACAGTTTTACTCCGAATTGGTGCGCGTTCTTTGTTTATTGCCTTTTTGCACTGTATTTTTAAAGACAGACAAGATCTGGGTAGAAGAGCGTTTTGAAGGTCACTTTTAACTCGTTTTAATTGGGCCGAGAATATTTGTTGCATGAAATAGAAACAGTTTAATACAATATACATTTCTTCCCCCATTTTAATCTGGATATGGAAGGTTTCTGAGAAGAGCACTGGCCCTTTTCACTGGTTACCAAGTGGCTCCTTCTCCACAACTTGATTACACTCCTGGACTAACGTTTGCCGAGCAATGAGTTTAGGGAATTGTAGTTTCAGTTGTCTGCAAAGGAACCACGTGGAGTAACACACCGGAACATTGAGTTTGTAGTGTAAGAGACCGGGACTCAAAAAGGTTGTACCTATGGTAACCACTGTACTACATCCCATCTTCTCGAGGCTTCTGCATGGTGGATGCGTTGTGGAACTGATTCCGAGCATGTTGTAAGACCTTTTAAAGTTACTGTATTTAGAGGTTCGATGGTCGATTTTTAAAAACGCAAAAACTTAAATCTTCAATCGTAGGTTTACTCCATTGCTTGGCTACACATTTTTGCTTTTTCGCAGTTCACAGATTTTTCAAGACTACGCCTAAACATATTTTGTGAACTCATAATTAAGGGCACCCCAAGGCTGTTCCGCATACATAATTGTACATACTGTACAGTTACACTAATGAAAATGTATTTCTGCTAGTGCAAGTACACTTCCATTTTTGACATTTCTTTTGTACAGGGAAATCCACACCAATTTCGAGGATCTTCCAATCAGATTCCCACACAGGAAACTGGTTGACTCCTGACAGCAGTACATCTTTGATTGACACTAAGATTGGGGAAGTGTAAGGAGGACCCTCAAAATCAACGCGAGATCAGCCCAAGCTTTGAAGAGGATGTTATCCCTCTCATAACACTTATAGCCCTTCCTTGCAGATTTACTCAGGTGTCATCCTAGTCCTTACTGTGGTAATGTCAAGCATGAGTAAATGCCTTTTTGAGTGCAATTTTTTTTTGGTGAATTAGAAAAGTAAAATGCACAAGTAGATCAAGCTAGTTACCCGTGGAAGTTGCAACATGAATGTATAAATATCTAGTACAGTGAATCGAAACATACTTTCAACCGCTATGGAAAATGCCATAAGAAGTATTTGTGTGTTTATATTTTATCTGGGCAAAAAAGTGCTGTAAAGTTAGGCTCTTTTATTTTAGGGCTTCTCTCCTTTCCATGAAAGCACGCCTGAACCTTTCTAGCTCTTGTTCACTGGATGTGCTTTCGCTGACTGGCAGTTGGCTGACTCCACTAAGGAATGGAGACTTTTCAATGAAATACCCCCCTTGCCATTGGAACAGCACGTTTCACATCCATTAGTTCTGGTCAATCGTAATCATTGCCAGTGACTTGGAAGAGAACCAAAAAGTGCAGCACTTGTCTATTCTAGTGAATCCATTGTGGTAGCTTGCGAGCCCACTTTCTCTCAGCAGCTTTGGCCCCAGCCCAAGAATGGAGGAGCTGGCAGAAAACAACCTTTTCATGGGACATCTGAACTTAAGTAGGCCATGAACATAAGCAGGAAGCCGCAGTGAATTTGCTGTGCCAGAATCGCAAATAACACGGCTTCAGATTTTTTAAAATGTCATTACAAAAATATATATATTTCATATATAACCGCCAGTAGGTAGTTATAGTTAGGACCTAGTTTCAATTTGGGAGAGCGTTTTTGTTTTTCAAAATGTATACTGCAGTTGGTTCAGCTGCTGTGTTAAAAGTTTCGGGGTGATCCATCAAGCGGGGGCAAGGAAAAAAGGAGGGTCTCAAAACACATTCATTTTCCCATAGGGTCTTTAGACATGCCAACAGCCTGAACTGCTTAATGGAATTACACCAAACGTGGCAGGAAATGGATTTTGGTACGCAGATTGTGCTTTTTGTGATTTGGTGTACATCCCTTCAGTTGATTCTGAGTTATTTACAGGCCTTCGAATCGCAAGCCCCTTGTCGACGGCAATAATGAAGATGCAAGATGCTATTTCACAGCCCCACAGCTTCTTTGGAACCGCCGATGCACATCACCTTTTCCACACAGGACTTTGCATCACAAGCACCTCACCTATGATGATGATGCAGGGCTTTGCAACATTGCCCCAGAGCTTTCTCAGGACCACCACTGCATTACACATCCTTGACACTGGATCTGCTCAGAAGAGTGGTTTGATGTCATGAATATAGACCATAACGCCTTATGAATTTCATACAATCAGATTCAAGTCTTTATGAGGGAAGATGTGGGAAGAATGTGGGCCCTTGCTGCCATCAGAAGCTGTTCTGTCCCAACACAACCATTCTACATTTAGGAACGCCTAGTAAAGCTTGTCCAGTGGATCAAAGAGGGAGAATAACTTAGCTGCAAGGTAGGCCTGTGCTTTCCCATGGGGCGCCTTAAACCAGTCCATTCAGTGGAAGTAAGCAGAGGTACTGTCCTGCCTTTTCATTCCTCCTATCAACTATACAGCTTAGTTTTGAACCCACTTCCAACATTTTAAATAGATATGGAACCCTGCAGTATTGAACTTTTAATAGCTCAGTTTATAATTTCATAAGTGCACACATCCCTAGGGCCAGTCATATTTAGTGATAGACTACAGTGCTTGTTATAGTTTGTAAACTGCACAGATAAAACTTTAGTAGTGTTATCCAATTTGACCGTCAGAGAGATGTCATAGAGATCATTACTCTGGTACATGTGAAGATTTTTGGCCATGCCCCAAAGAAAAAAGTTTGGCGTTCGGTCAGAAACCTGTATCACAGAAATACATCACCTGCCATTATACTATACCCAATTACATCCTAGAATAATATAAATTATGGTGACTTGAAATTATTGTTTAAAACATAAAACAAACCCCAATAAATGTCTATGTCAGGTATTTCATGTTTTACATTGTGTGGTCATTTGAGCGAAACCCAACTAAGTTCATCTTTGATGGAAGCAGTTATGATATAATTTTTTTTACCTTGTTAGGAACAACCTTTGTGAAGGGAATTGGGTTACTAGTTGAGGGTGGTGAAACTCTACTCAAGCAGCATCCACACTCTCTTTCATGGTGAGACACACGCAAACCCCAAATTTACATGTGCTCAACCCTCCGGTATCTTGTTGGAAAAGCAGCCAGGGTTAATTTCGAGACAATGTGTAAAGTATTTATGCAGCACTTTAAACAGTAATAGAGTGAAAACACAGCACCAGAAAAATACCACAATTATTTGGAAAATTAGAGTAAAATGTAATAAATTATTTGAGACCAACACAACAAAAATCCAATCAGTAGAACGGGAGATATAGAATTTTAAAGTTTTAAATGAAAATAGTGTCTGGAAGCCAATTGTCACACCAGACAGGGACAAAGTCATAAGTTCCGACCGGATACAGGGACCAAGTTAGGCCCGTTAAACAATGCCCTTAAATCCTGGTTGCGGAGCATTGTGAGAACTAGCATCAAGAATGTGTCGTGCAGCGGCGGTTGTTAGAAGATTGGGGCTGTGTTGTAAAGCCCTGTGTCATCATCGTAGATGAGGGGCTTGTGATGCAAAGTCCTGTGTCGAAAATGTTTTGTGCACCGGTGGTTCTGAAGAAGCTGTGGGGCTGTGATATGAAGTCTTGCATCTTCATCGAGAATGCTGTTGACAAGGGGCTTAAGATGCGAAGGCCTGTGCTGAGGACATATTGCAAGGTGGCGGCTCCAAGAAGACTGCAGGCTGCAATATGAGGTCCAGCGTCAGAGGTGCATTGCGCTGCAGTGTTTACGAAGTTGAGCTTTGAGGAGATGCGTTGCGGTGAGTCAGTTCTGCCCATAGGACTGCTGTCAGTCAGACAAAGCCTCAGGATCAGTTTGTTACTCAATAATGTCCACCTCTTGAGAGCCTTAATTCCGAATGCTAGAATAGTGCAGAATCTTGAAGTGATTAAGCGAGGGAAGGGAATGGAATGGGAACAGCTAGGAAGGAGACTGAAAGAGAAAGAAACAACATCAATGGTCTTATGTCTCACCTTTTAACACAACCTATGTCACTGTAATTATGAACTTTACCTGGAATGAAAAAGCCCAGGATTTTGGTTATGCAATAGGGTATATTAATGTTGCTTCTCTGCAAGTATACAACATTAGTGAGAGTATCATTCTTCCCTTAATCTCATACTAGATAAACTGTATCTCTGCACAGGAGGAGTTATTTGCTGTGGCCATACATTATACTCACCTTAGGAGATATAAACTTTTCATCACAGGGGGAGAGTTAACCCAAGGACTCTTTGAGGAACCCCTGTTAAAAGCGGCAAATAAAAGTACAAATTAAATTTAAATCCAATAGGTAACAGTGCTTATTTTCCTTCATAGCACATGTAAGTCTTTCATAATGGGCATAATGCAAAGTCAGTTCACTCCAATTGTCAGCAGCACATATTTTCCACTATAGCACATGGAGTACAATGTCATGATAGTCATTATCTATTGCAGAAACACCAGAGATTCTTTGTAACAGGACACAGAGCCAATAGTTCCACCTACAATCAGAGCACAGCCTGACTGCAAAGTGTAGTTCTTAATTCTGGAGTGTGCACTTGTCCTTTATTGCCTGAGTCTGTATAGTTCACCTGACCTTGAGCAAAGAGGAAAACAAGGCTCACACTACGGAGTATCCAAATTCACAAAGACGTCACATGGAATACGTTGTACACATCAACCTCCCAAACCATAAAACGGAGACAGAAGTGCACAGAACAATATTAGCGGTGCAAGCACACCCTGACTGCACTGGCGAATGCCAAACAGAACCTGCTGCAAAATCAGTAGTAATCGGCGGCGCGTTGTGGGCAAAAAACACTAATTGTAGCCCGGCCTGCCCAGATGTCACTGTGCTGTCGGCAAAGTTGCACGTGAGCCAGATGCTTGCTCAGCATTATGGGGGCTTTAGTTTTTCAGCTGCAATCAGACATCAACAAAGTCTGCGGTATTAACCACCCCCATTCTCTTGGTCCACTCAGTGCCCCCACATATGCAATCACTCAGTAGCAATAAAAGGTTGGATAGACTGCAGAGATTATAAACTTGTTCTGTAATACATGCCTCATTTGTTCTGTACACGCATTAATCTTGACTTCTGACTGTACTGCCTGTAGAATCCTGACAGAGTTCACCACACTAACTTGTGTTCCTCACTTGCCGAGCGTGACAACCACAGCTAGGTTGGCAGAGCACCTTCAAATCCCCCTTCCAAGGTTCCAGGACTGGGATGGCACCACTTGGGCGGTAGGAATCACAGCAGAGTCCAGGTGCTGGGTTGAAGGTGGATTAAGCCTTTTCTGTCCCTGAAGCTCTGATATAAAGGTCAGACAACTACTTCTTGGAGTCACTCTGGTGGTCCTTGGTTCACAATGCAGGTCAGTCCTTTCACTTAGGCAGCAGGACAGCAGGGCATTAGAGTACCATTCCTTCTTGTAGAGCACCACAGAATCTTCCACAGGTCCAGGGGGGTACTGAAGAGTTTGGTATAGAGTTCCATTACTCATGCCTGGTGCCTACTTTGAAGTAGGAGAAGGTTCTGGAGGGTTTCACCCCCAGGGGTGTGTGGAGTTTCCTGCCTTCCTGCAGTGGCTGCAACTTATCTGGGGTCAGAAAAGACTTGTGTAAAACCCTTTGAGAGTGTACTCCTTCCCCTCATCAAGTCAGAGATGGCCCATCCTGCCAAAACCTATTCTCCTCTGTCTCACTGTCTACGAGCAATACACAAAGACCACTTCCAGCAACACTTAGGTTCAGGATACAGTTTGCAGGTGCCAAATGGTGAGGACAACAAAATGCCAGCTTTCTAAAAGTGACTTTTTCAGAATTTTTACATAAAATCCGACCTTACCATCAAAGAGGGATTTACATTACAATTCTTTAGACTCTAAACTCAACATTCTCACTTGCTCCCAATTGAAGGTTAGTGCTTATTAAATGTAACAAGGCAACCCAATATTATCCTTTGGGAGAGGTAGGCCTTATAGTAGTGTCTCTCACTATCAGGACATGTAAACCTTAAAAGCACATGTCCAACCTTTTAAATACACTGCATCCTGCCCTATGGGCTGTATAGGGTCTACCCCAGGAGTGACGTATATGTATTAAAAACAAAGGTATAGGCATAGCTAAAGGTTAATTTTGCCAGGTGAAAATGGCAGTTTAAAACTACCCACACTGGCTACAATGGCAGGTATGAGACATTGAGACATATTTAAAGGGCTACTTAAGTGGGTGGCACAATCAGTGCTATAAGCCAACTAGTAGCATTTATTTTGCAGGTCGTGGGTACATGGAGAACCACTTTCCTAGGGACTTACCAGTAAATTAAATATGACAATTGTGTGTAAGCCAATTTCATCATGTTCAAAGGCGAGAGCACAAGCACTTTAGCAAGGGTAAGCAGTGGTAAAGTACAAAGAGTCCTAAAGACAGCAAAAACTAAGTCAGCAAAAACAATGGGATGGAAGGTAAAATGTTGGGGGAAAACAACACCAAAGATGTCAGGTCAAATACTTTTTGATGCACCCTCAGTCTGCTCAACCGTAGTTGCTTGTGACTAATATGGTTGTTACATTTCTGGCAACTGTGAAGAGGACATCTCTTATGTTTTTGAAAATGTAATATTTTATCCTTTGTGTCCTGAAGAAGGCTGCCAGAAGCCTTTGGCTTGTCACAACACTGTTCACATACCTATCGCTTTTGATCGAATAATGGTTAATTTAGAATTGTTGTGTATGGCTTCCATAGGAAGTGCATGCTTTACAGAACAAGTGAATACCAGATTGACATCTAGTAGCCCATTACAGTGTCATCACAACAGTGGTTAACCAAATTGGTTGACCAATATTAGGATGTCAGACAGGGGAAGCACTCACTTCCTCTTTGTTCTGCCTCTTCGCCTGAGTTTCTAGGACTCAACCATGGCTACGGAATGTGAATTGGCGATCTTATCCTCATTCTCCCACTTCTCCCTGGTTTCCACAGACTGGATGTGAGGCAGGAGAATGCAGGTGATGCTGTCCCTGCATCAACTACCTCCTCCCCTGTTAGTGTGGATCTCTGTAGACCATCCCTGAGAGGAAAAAACACCATGCTGACAAGTGGCCAGCACATAGCCACTATTAGAGCAGTGCCAGCTCTCTGCTCTTAGTGTGAGACCTTAGAGATTATCTTTGGATTAGGGGCAAGTGGGAGTGCTCAGAGTATGCCGGAGGAAGGTGGTAGAACACCAGGTCACTTTTGTTTCAGGTTGAGCAGCGAGTTTAGCAGAAGGTAATGGGGTGAGTGGCAAGAGGCTAGCCATTTTTTTGATCCACTATATTTAAAGAGGTGTGGGTGGCATATGCAATGGTTGTTCTGTGTGTATGGCAGGAAAGAAGGCTTTTTTTTCAAATTGGGGATGGGCATGGAGGGATATTTTTATATGGTAGGGAAGGGTATAGCAGGCAGTCAGGCATTTAATTAGTGGTTTGAAACTGAAAAGCATAATTCTGTGGTTACCAATGCTATTATCTAAGACTCTGCAATATATTGACAGTAACTCAGAGCTCACTCTCTTGATTGGGAGAAAATGTGGGTAAGATTTAGAGAAACACCAGAGACATCTTCAGTGGTTCGATACCAGTTTTGCATATATTGGAGATTCCCCAGACCCACATCTACATCCTTCCCATGCTGTCTAGAAAAAAGGATATTGGATATAGTTAATACAAGGCAGAACCACCCCCAGCCACGACCTCCACGCCAGTCCAGAATTTACCAAATTCTAAGTAAGGAAGAGACTGCAGTGGGGCAAAACTGGAAAGACCAAGGACTGGAAAGCAAATGGGTTGAGATGACCCAGCAAGGAAGCCAGAAGAATATTATTGGAGGAAGCATATGAGGAATATTCCAGCTATGTGGATTCACAGCATAACTGTATAGTGAGACACCTGATGAAGGAGTGTGAAAACCAAGCAAGGTGGAAATAGCAGGGGAGAAGAAACATGGAAGCGAGGGGGAGAAAACAACAAAGGTAAAGACACAGTACAAACAGTAGACAATAACTATAATTTGGAGAGCCATACTACAAAACTGTTGTGAGGCAACTGTCCATTGTTTTAACAGTCCTTAAATTCCCCTAAAAGCTCTGGCCTTCTCGCTAGGCCTCTATCAGATTGGCCTTCTATTGACCTCGACCTGGTAGAGCCATCTGGTACCTTTATGCTTCACCTCTACTAATCAGCCCTCCAAATTCTTCAATCTAGCGTTTCTCTTTTCTTTCCCTACCTTGTCAGTCTCCTACCCTTGCTGGTCTTATGTCTCCAAATACCCCTGATCCTGACAGTGGGTGACAGGAGGTGAAGCTTTTAAATATATATTTATATGTTACATATCATTCCCCATTACTCTTATGCCCCTGTGTATACATATTGGAAGCAGGGGCAGGTGATCGAAAAGGGGTATAAATACATATCATTAAACATAGGTAAATTGAGAATAACTGGGATGTTATTCACCTTAAGGTTCTATGGGCCAGATTTACAAGAAACTGGTGCAGCAAAATTAGTAGTATCATGCTGTGCCAGTTTTGAAATGCAGGGATGCACCGTATTTACAAGAATACAGTGCAGCCCTGCAGCCCTGCGATTCCCCCTGCGTCAGCGCTGAATTAAGCAGCCTGCGCTAACACAGGCATCCTTGCACCATAGGTCAAGGGTGTCTGCATTGAGGGGTGTGATTGATTATGTGCAGGAAGGCTCTTCCTGCACATAAACAATCATCCATGGCGTTTGATTCTTCTATGTGTGCTGCAGAATGCAGCACACATAGAAAAAGCAAAAACGAGAATGTATAAAAGTATTCCTCCTCATTGGCCATACTAATGCGACCCTCGGGGTGGCGTTAGATTTTGGCACTGCCTCAGATTTACAAATTCTTCCCAATCTGGGGAGGCGTCAAAAGCAATGAGTGTTGCGGTGGAACACCCACTGTAACACCCTTTGCACGCCCCTCTGACACAGAAAACTGCATCAGAAGGGCCTATATTTACAAGGAGGTGCAAAGCCACAAAAAGTGGTGTTACACTTCTTTGTAAATATGTAGAGGTGGTTAGTGTCACCAGAGCGTTGCAAAAAGTGATCGAATAAATCTGACCCTAAGTGAGATCATAGACAACTGAAGTTTTAGTTTTGTTGTCTGTTCAATGTCACTGAGAATCCTTGGTGAATAACATTCCTCTTATTCAGGTTGCCGTCTATAATTGTATGTATATATATGTGCATGTGTGTATATGTGCGTATGTTTGTGTGTGTGTGCCCGTGTGTGTAGCTATGTGTAGGGTTTATGTAGTTAGTTTAGTTAGTTTGTTAACAGATGTCCTTTAAGACTTAAATTAAAGTGACCTACTTTGCATATAATCTGAGCTGTGGAATTGTTTGATCGTATCTCTAGTTTCAGGCGAAATCATTTACCACTATTGTTTTCCCACTAATCTGTTGGAAAATGGGTTATTGGTAAGGGAAGGTAAGTACCTACACTTAGCAATAGGCCACTAACCCCTACCAGGTTCAGTTAGGTCTCAATAAATTAACCCCAGCTCAACCCTTGGTAGCTTGGCAACGAGCGACAAGGCTAAGCTTAGGAGATAAAGCATAAAGCATTCATGTATCACACAACAGTAATTAAATAAAATACAGGAAACAGTTAAAAAATCAAAAACCAATACATAACAATAGGAAATATTTTTAGCTTTAAAATGACACCAAAACGAATAAAATCGGATAAAGGCAACCTTAGATATGGATTTTCAATTAATTCATACATTGTTGCGCTTAGAAATGAATAGCGCCAATCTGGCCATCTGGTTGCAACTCGACAGGGGCAAAGTCAAAGTTTAAGGCTGACCCCGATGGAGCCTTGCTCGGCTACAACAAGTGGGAGGCCTCTGTCAAAAGTTTACCTTTGGACTTAGTCGTTTTCTTGAAGAGTTTCTTCAGCGGGACCAAGTCGCCAGTCCAATCCAACCTCCTGGAGCCCTTCCTCGATACGCGTCACAGGAGCTCTTTGTGAATATTTCTACGTTCGGACTGAGATGATTTTTCGAGATGAAAATCCTTCGACCAGGGCAAACCTCAATCTTGACCCGACCTCCCTGAAGCCCTCTTCGGATACCCTGAGCGGGAGGTCCTGGTAAACTTTCTACATTCGGACTTTTAGTCACTTTTCAGGAGATTTTCTTCACTGGGACGAACCTTCAAGTCAGGCCTTGTCACGGTTGAGGCAAGCTGGCTAGAGTTGCTGAGGTGGGTCAGTCCCTTTATGGAGCTTTTTCCAAAAAGTCCTTAAAACTTCTCCAAACTTTTGGCTTTTCATCCAGAAGGTCTTTTAGAGTTCTGTGGTGTCCACAGCTCACCCGAAGGTTCCAGAAGCTCTGAGTTGCTCCTTTGGCGGGTGGACTACAACTCCCAGAATGCACTTGGATTAAACTCCAAATTGGCCACTGTACAGTGGTCAGCTGGTAAGTTTCCTCAGGAGTTGGTGCAGGGGACTCTGGTTAGCAATTTTTCACCTGTAGCAAACAGGGAGTTCCTCCTTGACCCAGTTGAAGCCAGGCAAAGTCCTTCTTGTGGTGAAGCCCAAAGGTGCAGCTGGTTCAGTCCTCCAGAATGCAGTGTTCAGGGGCAGGTCAGGGGTCCAGCAGGACAGTCCTTCTTCTTCTGTTGTTCTTCCTTGTAGGGATCTGAGATGTGGCTGCAGCTCTGCCAGTTTTATCCTTGCTCCTGGGTGAAAAACAAGGGCTCCTGGTTTTCCAATCAGATGCAGTGTCCTTCCCCCTCTGATGACCACTTCCTGGGAAGTGTGGTAAAAATCAATCCCAGGGAGCAACATTCCTCAAAAATCCATCATAGCTGAAATTAATTTTGGTGGTTACGTCTGGCTGAGCCCACCCACTGGTGTGGCTAAAAATCCTAAACACACCCTTCTCCTGCCCTCTCCTAATCTCATCAAGGGGGCACCTAATTGTCTGGGTTTTCAGGATGTAAGGGCGGTGCTGGGTTGCTCCAAATGTCCTTCCCTGTCTTTGAAGACCAGTTTTCCAGCCCCTTCCTGCTTCTCCATCTGCTGAGGAGAGTTCTCCTCCCTCAGGCACATCTATTTGTGTTCAGCCCAGGCTACTTCACACCTCATCAAGGCTGCCTGGCCAGGCTGCCAGAGGCTGGTTAATCAGAGAAGGGCACTACAGGGCTGAAGTTAGCAACGTTTTAGGTAGAGTTTAAAACTCTTTACCTGAACAAGTTATATTAAATCCAATAATTGTAAGTTGTGGGATTTATTACAACAATGAATTTGATACCAAACTTGATGTATCTAACACTTAAGGGGACTGTGTAAATTAAAATAAAGTATCCCCATTTAAGCATAGGGAGGCCATTCACTATGGTGATGGAAAAACAAATTTGGCTATTTTACCTCACCAGGGCTTATAAAACAATTTTAATTAGGTCCCTGCTTATAGGTACATGGCACCCAACACTAGGGGCACATAGGGCACACCTTAGGGGTGACTTATATGTAACAATAAGGTAATTTAAGACTTTGGAAGTACTTTTAATTCCAAAGTCGAATTTGCATATAACTTTATTTTAAAAGCAGCCAGCAAGGTAGGCCTGCCTTTAAAATGACAATGGGCACCTCAGCAGTGCACCACCTATGCTGGGGTCCCTAAACCTACATGCCCTACCATATACTAGGGACTTATAGGTAGGTTAATATTGCCAATTATAATTAGCCTAATTTGCATAACTGCTTTACACAGAGCACTGGCCCTGGGACTGGTAAGCAGTACCCAGGGCAAAGCCAAGAGTCAGTAACCACCAGTATCTGTCCAAAAAGGAGGACTTTCCTACAATATCTAACAGAGATTATTCTTTCTAAATCTGAAATCAAATGAAAAATACACTAACTGTGCACCAAATTGCAAATAGGGCCCAATTAACAGTCTTGTTAACACTCTCTCAGTGTAGTCTCTAGCTGTAGGTGAGGCACAGCAACGTGCTCGTATGTCAGTGGGGATGCTACTGCCAAAGCCCTCTGTACAATCTTCTGTTCTGCACACCTGTTCCAAAACCACAACTCGGGACATTGAGGGCATGATTTTGAGTTGGCTAATAAAGAATCTTTAAATATGAAGGAGTATCCTCCTGTCGAGATTCCTCTACAGTGTGAATAGAATGAGATGATAATTCCACTGGTGTTTTCTCCTGTGGATTTAACACTTCCTCTGAGAATCAGAGTTATTTTCTACTTCCCAACTCCCCAACCCTAAATGATGCCTTTGGTGCTTTCTGTACCTAATGCCTTCAGAGCAGACACAGTGAGGGGCCCCTTTCACTGTGAAGCCAGGAAAGAGCACCAACCCCTGGGTAAATGTGTCATCCAACAATTACATAAAAATCTAAACATATATTCCCTTCCAGGAATACAGCAAATACATATCAAGACACAGGGAGCAAGGTGACATTTTGACATTGTTCCTTTCTTTGGAGTTAGAAGGGGCAATAGGTCTTATAGAGTTGTATTCAAAGATGTTAACAGCAAATACATTGGCCATTTCTTGGCATCCTATCAAAGTGTAAGTCTTTCTTGGTCACCAGCTTTACTTTACTTCCCCATAACTTGATGGCAGCATTAATATTTCCATGGGCACCACATACCCAATTAACTGAGATTCCTCTCATTTAACAGAGAACATTTAGCCAGAGAAATAACGCAAGCCCCATTGGTGCGGAGGTCCCCCAGACCTCCAGGGGCCCGACTCTTCAAGGGTGGCCCCCTAAGCAATGAAGGCCAATGCATGTCTTTAAGATATATGAGACACAGGAACTCCTCATCACATTCTGCAAGGGGCCCCATTAATTTGTGTTATGCCACTGCCTCCACCCAACTCCCCTCCACAATAATGCGTGCCTGACTCACGTCAATATCATGACACTTCTTATGACACCACAGAGTAGGAAAGCATTTAGATACCAACCCATTACCGCATATACTTTCATTACAGACAACCCACTCAGAGAAAAACATGGCAAGCCAGAACTCACACAACTGAACGACCAAAAAAGAACATGTTTTTGTGCCCCTCCTATTGGAAATAAGAGGTATGCAGTTCAAACAGCACATACACAATTCTATACTCTTCCACAGGTCAAGTTAGGAGGAAAACAAGAGGTCATGCCTTTCCCTTTATATTGCCCCTCCTTGCACAGGTGCATGCATGTGTACATACACTCATGCACAGGGAGCGGAGTGAGCGAACCTGTTCATGCACCCATATTGATAGGAAAACTGAGCCAGGGTCTCTTCGGAAGTTTAACCACTCTTGCACTGGAGTGAAAGATAACAGTATACAGCTTTAGAAATGCATTATCATTAGGCAAAAAACAGACTGATTAAGTATTATCATCTTGAAAAAAATGTATGCTTCCCTATCACATTGAAGCTTATAGAGGTTTCCCTTGGAAGTGCATAGATGTCTTGCCTTCCCCGGTTCCAGACTATCTACATGGGGTATGCAGCCCTTTGTGTAGAGGCAGGACACAGCCTATTCAAGTGTAAGTAGGGCTGTTCCCAGTGCTGCCCTCCCATCCTGCTAGGCATGGCCGGTCCAGGCACGTCTAAGCTCTCTAGTGTGTATGACTGTCTAGGAGGAATACACAAAGCCCAATTGTCAGCTACCCCCAGTCGTGTTACCCAGAGACAGGCTGCAGGCACTAAATGGCTAAGGCAGGAAAGTGCCACTTTCAAAATTGTAATTTAAAATCCAAATTTACTAGAAGTGAGGATTTTTCATTACATTTCGAAATCCACAAAATGTGAACCCGTTATCTGTTTCTATTTGGAAGTTACAGATTATTATAAGTTAACTCCAATGTTATCCTATGCGAGAGGTAGGCCATGTAGTAGTGAAAAACAAATTTTAGAGCTTTTCACTACCAGGAATTTGAGTGTTTTTCACTACCAGGATATGTAAAACTTAAACGGACATGTCCAACTTTTTAAATGCACTGCACCCTACCCTCTGTGCTATCTAGGGCCTAGCCTAGGGCCTGCAAAAGCGTTATTTTGTCATGTCAAGGTAGTAGTTTAGAATTATACTCAGAGGCTGCAATGGCAGATGTGAAACACAATCAGTACTGCATGCCCACCAGCAGAATTACATTTACAGGCCCTGGGCACAGGTAGTGCCGCTTTACTAGGGACCTACAAGTAGATTAAATGTGCCAATTGGATATAAGCCAATACTATTATGTTTCAAATGAGTGGGCACAACCACTTTATCACTGGTTAGCTGAGGCAACCTATTCAGAGTCCTAATGGCAGAGAAAACAAAGTCAGCAAAACAGGAAGGTTGAAGGCAATATGTTAGGCGGAAAACCACACCTTGGATGCTGAATCTAACATTCCTCTCATGGCTAGCGAATGTTGTATTCATCTGATAGCTGACAATATTAAAGAAATTAGAAGCTTGTGCTGAAGCAGATATGTTAATTAAAATTATTAATGAATGTTTATACATTTTGAATAATAATAATAAAATGTAGAGAAAATTAATGTAAAAAAATAATGTGCACGTTTGAAAATGTGCCCACGGAGAGTGGCTACCAAGATTCAGGAATTATACTAAAAATGACTAAAAATATGTGAAAATTTTGAAAATGCGTAATAATAATGTAGTAGTATGTAGTATTTAGATATTTAACGTATGTTTTGCATTCTATTGTAGAGTTAAATAAGCCGAAGTTGTGGCCTAGTTTTGCCAGGCCTTATGCAGAAGCTGAATAATCGAATTTTATTCCATGAACCCTACAGACAGGAGATGAGGACTAGAGTATGTATCCAATTCAGTGTAAAGCAGACAGGATGTACTTTCCCAGGACTTGAACAATAGAGACACTGACTGTAGAAGAAGATGCAACATTTTCGATACCCGATGAGCCGGATGATGAGGACATCATACAGTGAACCAATCGACACCCTGGGAACGGTGTAATATTAGAAGTCATAGATTTGTAAAATAAAAATTATTGGGTAAGGGAATAACTGGTGATCAACTGACCAATTAGGAATTAGGGGATAGACTGGGCAACTTTAATATAATGTTGCGACAAAGGGAAAAACTTCAGAACTGATGAGGAGATGTTCGATGCAGATGATCGGGGAGAGACCTTTTGCTGAAATTGATGCAAGATTCTGTCATTGGGCTCAAGCTCTTGAGAGCCTCACGAGTTGCTGATCGATTGATGACCTGAAGACGAAGACTGACTTTGTTGCTGATCCATACTGTGGATAGGTAGCTATGACAACGTGGCTCACTTTTTGTGCCTTTTCTTTCTAGGTACTAACTGCGCTGTGTTATCGTTTTTATCCTAGCTAGAAGTTGTTCCAAATTCATGTTCTAAATTGTTTTTCCATGAAGTCCCACATGCCAATTCTAATCTGTGTTAGATAGGGTTTTGATTCTGAGACGCTGACACATACAGTGACAAATGATTGATGGACTGATTTGCTGAACTCTGCTACTCACGTTAATATATTCTTCTTTATTGGCTTATGTTGAGGCATTAGAACTCATGTTTTCTGAAGTTCTGATTAGGTTATGTTATTGGTGGTCACTAATGAAGTCATCTTGAGTGGATTCAATAAAGTTTGAATTAACCTTATGACTTAGTATTGTAACTAATAGGGAAATAAAATTTATAAAATGTATAATTGAGTTGTGGTTATTCATGAAAAGTTGTCTAATGTTTTGCTTATTGGTTATTGATTTGTGTATTGATTATTAATGGTCATCAACTTCTACATAGCTAGGATACTCCATGCGAATCAAAAAGGTTAATCGACCTATACGCGTCCCCTTGTACATTTACTTACTAAGGACTGGGCGCCCAAGCAGTTTTTGATAGCAGCTTGATGGTTAGTCTCCCTGCAGAACTAGTTATGTGTTGACCGATGGTTATGGTGGTAGTTTAAATTATAGTTAGTTATTCATTTAATGAGATTTGAATTTTGTTTTCTGAAATGGCAATTGTAGCAAAGATGATGTCCCCGTAAGTCCAGAAATGACTTTCCCAGGTCCTGGATCCCGCTAGTAAGTTTGGTATGTTCTCGGCATTGTTGTGATAGTGTGAAAGTGGTAGGTCACGCTTGCAAAGTCTTATGCAGATCGCAGGTGAATTGTGATGTATGTAAGGAAAGTAGGTGGTCTCCGTGCTCCAGTTGAGGTTTAGTAGGAGTGTGCGTACTCAGCAGTGTGAGAGTAGGGAGGTCGTCATACTTCATATGTGTGTGGCGCTTTGTGCTAAAAAATTGTCCATGTGGTTGTTGGTGATGTAGGGACCCTGCGTGGTCTAAGACTCCGGAGTATATTGACAAGTGTAGGAGACACTTGGTTATATGTTGTAATCTGTCTGGTTTAGTAGGTTGATTGGGCATTGTCAACAAGTCGGTGTGTAAGTTAAGTGAGTAAGAGAAAATTTCAAATGAAAGTTGGCAAGTCCTATGTGCACCAGGACAGACCCATTGATCAGTTGAGAGTGAAATTTGCGGGTCAAATTTTGTTTGTGAATGTGGGAGATTGAGAAAGAGGAATAGCTGCATGAGCGAAAGGGCTATCAGTGAAAATCCATAAGGTCTCTGAAGGGATTGTGTACCTTCCTGTAGTAAACCAGCAGGTTTGTTTTGGTTATTGGTTTTTGGTTAGTGCTCACAATACTTTGCATTAGTTTGTGTGAATTGGAATTTAGGAGGACAAGGCGCAAGACTTTGTCAGCCACAGTGTGTGAGTGTGATGTCAGAGTGAGATGCTCTGGGATAGGTTGGTTAGTGAGAAGAGTCGCGAGCAGATTGGCAGCCGTCCGTAAGAGGCAATTGGTTGAGAAAGCGGGTGAAGAGAATCTTGGGAGTAAATGTAATTTCCTTATTGAATCAAATAAACACAACAGAGAAAGATGAAGTTTTTCAAAGTGTTCAGGAGTGCCATGAAAGGCGATATATACATTAAGACGACAGTGCGGGAGCCGACCCCACCGGAAAATTCTCCAGCATTTATTGTGTTTGAGGAGCGAGGTGTTGCGCCATGTCTTTGGTTAAAACAGTGGTGCAAATTGACAGACAAACAGGAAGCTTTAGCATTTCCAGAGCATGGAACGTTTAATTTGAGGATTTTGGATCAGTTGCGAATGACATTATATGAGACAAAGCCACTTCCGAGACCAGCACAGTTTGAGGCATTAGCGGTTTGGGTGCTCATAGCAAGACAGCAGCAAGAAATTAAACTCCAGAGAAGAATAAGGAAGGTAGAGAAGTCTTTAGCAGAGGCAAGATGGGATTGGGAACAGAAGAAATGGAGAATGGTGATGTTGCAGGGTGTTAAGTTGTTTCCTAATATCATAGAGGAAGATGAGTCAGAAGAGAAAGGATACTAGCAAGAGTGATAAGAGTTAGTCAGGGGGTAAGAAGAAGAAAAAGACTTATGTGGAAGAAGAAGATTCAGATGTTGAGGATCTCATTACTCAGGTGTTGAGGGACCGACCTCCATCATATGAGATACATGAAGGGGGTCCAAGTACTAGTTCTGCTCCAACTGCCCCAATTCAAGTGTCGGGACGGTGGGACCAATATAAACAGATAATGGACAGGTACAAGGGATGGTGCAGAGCACTCCTAATGCAGTGACTACTTCAGTAGTCCAAGCGCAGATGCACCCACCACTGGTACAGAGAATTTATTTAGAGATACCCATACTTGAGACAGCCTCAAACTTAGTGGTTCCTACGGAACAAGTGGTTCCGAGGCCGATGCTAGTTCAAACTAAGCTGACTCCAATGTTGTTGCCTCAGGCACAGCCACAGGATTTGACGAAATTCACACCAATGACAGGGACACAGTCAAATGTGACACCAGTGATGAAACAGAGTATGGGAGTAGCCCTTCCACAAAACGTGGGTGTCAGAGCCGCACCAGATGCAATATCGCTGCTGATTACTGTTGGTCCAGCGGTACCATTGTTTGCGCAAAAGAGTCCGATTGCAGGAGAACAGGGTGAGATGTCACAAAGCGTCGTGAGGAGGGGGGTGAGAGAACATGTGCAGGTGGTTTCATCTATGGGTCAGACCGTTGATGGATCCAGGCCATTAATGGACCTTAGCCCACTTGTTGCGCTTCCAGATGTCGTATATGGCCCGTGTGTAAGTCAAAGCTTGAAGCTTTTGACACCGCAAACTCCAGGTGCAGTGGTACAACAGATGCCATTGCCGAATGCAAGTAATATTTCATTGCAGGGATTGACAGCACAGCAGTTAAATGAAGTTAGACAGTCTGAATTCCCCTCGAAATACATCCAAGGGTGAAGAACAGATTAATCGTGTAAGGCTGGCAACCGAACTAACCAAATTAGTTGAAGGGTCGATGGGAGTGAATAGGTTAGAATCCTATACAGAGGAAGAGCTGAGATATTTGTGTCCGAGAATTATGAGAGAAGTGAGCAAGATACATCAGAAATTGGCAGATCTGACAGATAAACATGACATAGATATTGAGAAAACAAAGCATTTGAAACAAAGCTACAGACTGGATTTTGAGGAAAAAAGATTTTGGGCACATGAGATCAGCAGGGATAAAGCGCATCTCAAAGAATTATTGCACAGTGCTCATATTTGGGGAACATTAGAGAGGTGGGAAGGCAGATGGGCAAAGAAGAAGGATAAACAGAAATGAGATTCACAAGAACGGTCTGAGAGCGTTCAGAAAGAGAAAGATCCAGTAAATTTTTTACCAATGAGGGAAATTCCAGGAGGGCAATTCGTTCATGTTCCCTGGCACAGGAGTGATATTCTGTCATTCACAAATGATTATCCCAAATTGAGAGAGAAACCGGTTGAGTAGGACCAGCAGACAGATAGATTTGTGAAGCTTTCGAAATGTCTGTGGGAAGACATGAATACTCTGTTGGAGATAGCGGTTCCAGTCGATTTGTGGGTTGAGTGCAAGAGAGCAGTGGATTGGCCGACGAGTGAACCAGAAAGGGATAGAGTTACAGGTGCACCATCACCTGAAGTGATGAAACATTATTATAAGGTGATTGAGTTCCTGAAGATGAGAATCTCACTTAAAAATATTGATTGGCAGAGAATTGACAGGACAGTGCAGGAAATAAAGGAGTCGATGCATACTTACTATGAGAGATTGTTGAAGGCGTTCAAAGAGTACAGTGGTAAGGAAGCGATTGAGCCCAAAGACATGCTACACTTTGTGTTCAGGTTTGTGGAAAGATTGAGCCCTGAAATAGGTCAGATGATTAAGAGTCATTTGATTTGTTGGCAAGCGTAGCCAATTGATGAGGTATTGCAGTATTCAAATACTGTAGTTATCAGATTGAGTTGAAACAGAAGAAGTTGAAGGAAAAGGCGATGGTGATGCAGATTAAGGAAGCTCAAACAGGAGTGCAGGGAGCTTTAGTGCAACAGATACTGGAACAGCAGGGAACTGTCATGTTCCAACCCCAAGCGAGAGGTAGGGATCGCAGAATCAATATGAATCGTGGTCCGGATTTGAGTACTGTAGTGGTTCAGAATGATGTACAAGGGATAAAAAGGATGTTACTGTGTCATCTTTGCGGAAACGTGGGACACTGGAAGCGGGAGTGTCCGATGATGGTGTAGGATGGTGTTGTTCAGGAGAGTGGTGATGTCAATACATTTCAAACTGTAAAAGTCCCTAGAATGAGAGGACTTAATCCGAATTTTCAGAATAACATGAATCAAGTGCAGAACTTTCAACCCATGCAGCAGATGCAAATGCCATGTGCAAAAATGACACAGTTGCAACCAATGCAGCAACAGGTTCCTATGGTACCTAGACAGCAAATGCAGATACCTCAAGCCCCGATAGAACGGAACAGATGATGCTTACTCAGCAGGTCACAGGTCAGAGACAAGACAAAAGTAGTGACACAGTGCACCAAAACACTGTATTTGCCTGGTGCCAGACTGACAAGGTATGAGACGAGCATTCTAGGTGCTCCAAATGTAACATTGTAAAGATGTACAGTGCTGAACCCGGCAACATTGCTTCCAAGTGATACTGTTGAAATTGAAAAAGAAGAAGACATTCCGCATCAGAGATACACGATTGGAAGAAAATGACCAAATTGTCTTTGTTGATGGCTCATGTCTCATAGATGATACAGGAACACTGAGAGCAGGATATGATGTGTGCACGATTACAGGTTCAATAGAAGCTTCTTGGTTTCGGGGTGTATATTCTGCACAAGTAGCAGAATTGATAGCTCTTACTAGAGCATGCCATGTATCTGCAAGATTGAGAGTCACTATCTATACGGATAGCCAATATGGATTTGGAATTGTTCATGATTCTGGTCAATTGTGGTCGCAAAGAGGTTTCCTGACCTCTAATGGTAGCCCAGTAAGAAATGGTGACAGAATAAAGGAATTGCTGTATGCAATACAATTACCTGAAAAAATTGCCTTGGTGAAATGCAGTGCACATCTAAAGTCACAAGACTACATCTGACTAGGAAATGGATATGCAGATCAAGTGGCAAGGTTTTGCGCATTGAACTGTATATCGTTCAAAGACAAGCGGAAAATGATGTCAGAAAAAGACAATACATGTACAAGGTTTGCGTTGAAAGTGATTGATACTTTAGAAGAGTTGAAAACACTGCAAAATAATGTTGACAAAGAGGAGAAATGACTTTGGTCCAAACTAAAATCTGTCCAAAGACCTGATGAGATCTGGGTTTCTGAAGAGGGTCAGATGGTTCTGCCAAATAGTTTATTGTCGTAAATGGCCAGGTATTATCATGGCCAGGCACACATTGGGAGGGATGCCATGGTTTGGTTGTTCAAGATTGACTGGTTTAATCCCAAGTTTAGACAGGCAGAAGAGGCAGTATGTCATCGCTGTATAATTTGACAGCAGCTAAATGTGGGAAAAGGGACAGTGGTGAACTTGAGCCACATTGGAAGAGCAGGAGGTCCATTCAGCAGAATGCAATTGGATTTCATTGAGATGCCATCGTGTGGAGGTTTGAAGTACGTGTTGGTGATTGTATGCATTTTTAGTCACTGGATTGAAGCATATCCCACAAGAAGGAATGACAGTCTCACAGTAGCAAAGTTGTTGCTTAGGGAGTGGATACCACGTTTTGGGTTTCCGATCTCTTCAGAATCAGATAGGGGAACTCAACTTCAATAACGAGGTGATTAAACTCTTATGTGCAGTACTAAACATTGAGCGGAAGTTGCATTGTAGCTATCGCCCTGAAGCATCAGGACTAGTGGAACAGATGAATGGTACCTTGAAAAAAAGAATTGCAAAGAAGTGTGCAGCTATGAATTTGAACTGGCCAGATGCATTACCTTTGGTGTTGCTGTCGATGAGAAATACACCTGACAGGAAGACAGGGCTGTCGCCCCATGAGATCCTTATGGGCAGAGCAATGAGATTACCAGCAGTTCCAGCTAATGCACTTATAAATATTATAGATGATATGGTGTTGGACTACTGCAAGGGACTGGCTGATATGGTTCGCTCTTTCTCTCAGCAGGTGCAGGCCACCACCCTGCCACCCATCCACGATACAGGGCACAATCTGAGAGCCGGTGACTGGGTCGTTGTCCGAAAACATGTTCGCAAGACATGTTTAGAGCCACGCTGGAGAGGGCCTTACCAGGTGGTCCTAACGACAATGACAGCTGTGACGTGTGCAGGACTTCGAACTGGATTCATGCGAGTCATATGAAGAAAGTGGCATGACCGTCAGGATCATGAAGAAGTGTTGTTGAGAGCACCAACAACAGCGAAACAGGTTGTGGCACCTGAACTAGAAAAAGAAAAAAGAGAGCCTGAGATTGAACAAGAGCTTGTGGAAGATGATTCTATTACCCCTGTAAGAGACGAAGGTGAAGAATTACAGGAGGGTGTGGAACAATCAATCTCAACGGATACAGCAGGAGAGCCTAGTGCAGCAGGGGTTCTCCCAGAAGCAGACGGTGTTGAGAAGCAGACAGAGCAAGTGCCAGACTGTGAGAAAGTCGCCTCTTTCTAGCATGGTTACTCCCACTTTTGGTTTGTTTCTAAGTGTATGTCAGTGTGTTTTTACTGTGTCACTGGGATCCTGATAGCCAGGACCCCAGTGCTCATAGATAAAAACCTAAAAGTCAGTGTGTTTTGCCTGTCTCACTGGGATCCTGCTGGTCAGGACCCCAGTGCTCATAATTTATGGCCTAATGTGTGTGCCTGTGTATTGCCTAACTGTGTTACTGAAGCTCTGCTAACCAGAACCTCAGTGCTTATGCTCTCTCTGCTTTTAAATTTGTCACTGCAGGCCAGCAACTTAATTTACCAACATCATTTGGCATACTGGACCCCCCTTATAAGTCCCTAGTGTATGGAGGTACCCAGGGCATTGGGGATCCAGGAGATCCATATGGGCTGTGGCATTTGTTTGCCACCCATAGGGAGCTGAGACAAACCCTTACACAGGACTGCCATTGCAGCCTGCGTGAAATAACTCACACATTATTTCACAGCCATTTTCACTGCACTTAAGTAACTTATAAGTCACCTTTATGTCTAACCTTCACTTGCTGAAGGTTAGGTGCAAAGTTACTAAGTGTGAGGGCACCCTTGCACTAGCAAAGATGCCCCTACATAGTTCAGGACCATTTCCCCGGACTTTGTGAGTGCGGGGACACCATTACACGCGTGCACTACATATAAGTCAATACCTATCTGTAGCTTCACAATGGTAACCCCGAATATGGCCATGTAACATGTCTAAGATCATGGAATTGTCCCCTCATTCCAAATTCCATGCATCCTGGGGGCTCCACCATGGACCCCCAGTACTGCCAAACGAGTTCTCTGAGGCTTGCACTGCAGCTACAGCTGCTGCCACCTCACAGACAGGGTTCTGCCCTCCTGAGGTCTGGGTAGCCTAGTTCCAGGAAGGCAGAACAAAGCATTTCCTCTGAGAGGAGGGTGTTACACCCTCTCCCTTTGGAAATAGGTGTTACAGGCTGGGGACGGGCAGCCTCCCTGAGCCTCTAGAAATGCTATGAAGGGCACAGATGGTGCCCTCCTTGCATAAACCAGTCTACACCGCTCTGGTGGGAAACTGGACAAAGGAAAGGGGAGTGACCACTCCCCTGTCCATCACCACCACAGGGGTGCTGCCCAGAGCTCCTCCAGTGTGTCCCAGATGACAGCCTTCTTGCTTTGCAAGGTGTGGGGGCACTCTGGAGGGCTCTGGGTGGCCAGTGCCAGCAGGTGATGTCAGAGACCCCTCCTGATAGGTCCATACCTGATAAGGTAGCCAATCCCCCTCTCAGGGCTATTTAGGGTCTCTCCTGTGGGTTCTCTTCAAATTCTGCTTGAAAGTTTCCTTCAGGAATCCTCTGCAACAATTTCAGCATCCTCTGACCTCGGATCAACCGCAGCCTGCTCCAAGAAACGCTGTAACTGCAACAACGTGTCTACAAGAGATACTTTTCTTCAGCAACCTCAGCTCCAAGTCAGCAACTGCAACAGTTTCCACGGTGTGCATGCTCTGGAGACTCCCTGTCTTTCATCCTGCACCAGAAAGACCGAAGAAATCTCCATTGGAGTGACAGAGTCACTCCCCTGCTCCAAGCAGGCACCTTCCAAGGCGACAACCGGTACCCTGGGACTCCTCTCACAGCGACGAGCCTGCTCCTAAGGACAGAGAGGGTAGACATCATTGACATAGACTGCCCTGAGGTCCTGCTGACGCAATTTGGAGGAGGTAAGACCCTGCCTTCCCCAAGAACAATGGTACCCCTGTGTTTTGTGTCTTCTTCACCTCCTGAGGCCTCAGTGCACTCTTTGCAAAATTCCTTTATGCACAGCCTGGCCCAGGTCCCCAGCACTCCACCCTAAAATGCTCAACTCACTGAGTTGTTCTCCGGTGGTGTGGGACTTCTTTTGTTGTGCTGCATCAACTGCATTTTGCACCTCCTTTGAACCCAGATCCTGCAGCTTCTGGGGGTGCTGGCTGGCATCCTGAAGGCTCTCTAAAGTGCTGAGAGCCCCTTCTTTCTCCTCACACAGAGTTGAGGCCTCCAGGTCCCTCCTGGGTCCATCCAGCGCCATTTTGATGAAAAACACACTTTTGCCGTAGCCAAGGCTTGTTGGCACCTTCCAACACAAAATCTCATCTGCAACAATCTTCACTCCGTGGGACATCTTTTGCAACATGCAGTAACCCGCTGGCATCTTCTTAGGGTGCATTTCTGCAGCCTTCAACTATCTGGGGGCTCTTCTTTTGCACCCTCTTCTGGGTTGGCAGGGGCTCATGTCCTTCCTGGAACTTCTTTCGACTTCTGGACTTGGTCCCCTTCCTTTGCAGATCTTCAGGTCCAATAATCCCGCAGATGTTCTTTGCAGATTTGGTTGGCTGCTGCAAAATCCCCAAAATGAGGTGTAGTGTGTCCTAAGGAAACTTGCAGTACTTTACTCCTGCTTTTCTGGGCTCTGGGGTGGGGTAATTTACTTACCTTTACTGTATTCTTACTCTCCTAGCGATTCTGCACACACTACACTTGTCTAGGGGGGAATTTGTGATTCACATTCCACTTTTTGAGCATATGGTTTGTGTTGCCCCTGGACCTATTGTCTCCCATTGCATTCTATAGGATTTCCTACTGTTTGCATTGTTATGTGACTATTTACTTGTCTAATTTTGGTGTCTTGTCTATATATTGTGTATAATACTTACCTCGAGAAGGAGTATTGTCTCTAAGATATTTTTGGTACTGTGTCACCCAAATAAATACCTTTATTTTTGGTAACACTGAGTATTGTCTTTACTTGTGTATAAGTACTGTCTAACTATAAATGGTTTTGGATGAGCCTTGCATGTCTCCTAGTTTAGCCTAAGCTGCTCTGCTATAGCTACCTCTATCAACCTAAGCTGCTAGAACACTAGCAAGGGATAACTGGACCTGGTGTAAGGTGTAAGTACCCAAGGTACCCTCTACAAACCAGGCCAGCCTCCTACACAGACCAAGAGAGGGAAAGAGTTGAGGCAGATCAAAGTCAAGGTGATCCGACTCCTCCTGAGGCCATTGCAGGTCCATCAAGAGAAAACACCATAGAGAAACAGAAAGGAGAAGAGTCCAATCCTGAGAAGAATATTGACAGAAGGATCGAGAAATTGAGATAATTGGCCTGAGCTGCAAGTACGGAAAAGAAAGGAATTGGTCATAAATTAAACAATAGAGGAAGAGGTAGATACTACGAGAAAAGAAGAATTGAGTGAAGGACAAATAAGTGGTGATGGAAAGTTGGAAAGAAAGATAATATTAAGTCGTCGTTACGCAGGTCCTGAATGGACGTATGCAACTACCAATGAATGGCAACACAAGTTTATGTCATTTTGTTTTGATAGAGAGGTTCCGAGTCAGTACTCTGATGTAATCTGAAGGTGAACAAGAAGCTGAATTGTTGAACCAATCTGACATACTCTAAAGAGATTGTTGAAAATAAACCGAAAGAGACATTGATAAACTGATTTGGCATAAAGGTGGATGTGACAAGCTGCTAATCGATTTTGACAAGGAGAAGGGTTCCTGGATATGAAACTAAACTTTGAGAGAATAATTTTTTCCTTATTTAGATTTTACTGCTCTATATATATAAGAGTTTCTTCTGCTTTCTTAACAGATCATGGCTGAGTTAAATAATGAAGTTAGGAGTGCTAGGCGCTGTAAATATATGACCATTGGATTGGCGATTATGTGTGGGATTTTGTTTATAGGAGTGATTGTGGGAATGTCTGTCCTTGATACCAAAGGAGCCAGTCATTCTTCTGTTCCTGAAACTACTACACTAATGGCTTTAGAGAGGTTTAAGTTAGATGAGAAGTATTTGCATGACTATACTAATGCTCAAGGAGAGCTTTCTTCTAATGTTTTCTATCGCTTGTTGAGTGAGTATGGTGAGACGAAGGATGCAAGTGATTGTCTTTTGTGTACGCAAATTCCTTCGTCAGTAGAGGAAGGGGTTACGTACCACAGCTTACCATTAACCTAAGGAATAAGATGTAGTTTGCTACTAACAAGATTCTATAATCAGAAAAATTAGTAAAAGGGTTAGAGAAAAGGACTTATAAGAATGACTATGCTTACACTGCAATTAAAACGCAAGGGAAATTAGCTTTAGATGCATTACACGTAGGGAAGCTTTGTATATACAGGCCAAAATCACACACTGACACCTTATTTGTGAAAACAAGTGAATGTAGGCATGTGTTTCAGTTTCAGAGAAAGTGGACCTTTATGTTGAATGGTCAGGACCCTGCGAATCCTGGTACCTATTATATTTGTGGACTTAATGCTTATTACTGTCTTCCAAGAGGATGGTATGGGACGTTAGTTGGGGATAGTTTTCCCAAAGATTTATCAGATAGATGACTTAAAGAAGTTTCCAAAATTGACTGAATTACATCATAAGCTACAGAGGAGGGAACCCTCTTCTGCAGTTGTGGGAAATATCTTTGGTGCGGTTATTCCTTCACTGGGAGTCATCCTGAATTTGATTCAAGATACAAAAGTTGTCTACTATTGTGGATAACATGCTGACATTTTTTTCAGGGGCAATACTCCTGATAGATACAAAAGTAGCTGCGGATAGAGCTATGATGCTTCAGAATCACCTTACTTTAGACATCCTTCTAGTGAAGGACGGCAGAGTCTGTAAAATGATTAACTCTAGACATTGCTGCTCTTATATACCTGATAACAGTAAGGAGATAAGAGGCTTACTTACTAACCTGACTAACTCAAGTAAGGATTTGAAGGATTTGAAGGAACCAGGTATTTGTGAAAAGGTTGGAAAGGGATTTGCTTCAATGGGAAATTGGCTCACTAACATTTGGAATGGGGTATTATTAAAAATCATACAGGGAATATTAATTGTGATTGCTTGCATATTAGGATTATGGGGTGCATGTAAATTGTGTCAAAAGATTAAATTGAACAGGTCTAAAAATAATCAGAGGAGGGAAGAACGAAACAGGGAAAGAATTTATAGAGAAGATTTGAGAAGTAGATAAAACACTGAAGAGATTGAATTGTGAAAATGATGA
Source organism: Pleurodeles waltl (assembly GCF_031143425.1). Classification (NCBI taxonomy): domain Eukaryota; kingdom Metazoa; phylum Chordata; class Amphibia; order Caudata; family Salamandridae; genus Pleurodeles; species Pleurodeles waltl. The sequence goes on along the minus strand of NC_090444.1, from coordinate 988,913,258 downwards.
TGGAAAAGGTAGTGTGATTACATATTTAGTCATCAGAGGAGGGATTGCTGAAGCAGATATGTTAATTAAAATTATTAATGAGTGTTTATGCATTTTGAATAATAATAATAAAATGTAGAGAAAATTAATGTAGAAACATAATGTGCATGTTTGAAAATGTGCCCACGGACAGTGGCTACCAAGATTCACAAATTATACTAAAAATGACAAAAAATATGTGAAAATGTTGAAAATGCGTAATACTAATGTAGTAGGATGTAGTATTGAGATATATAACGTATGTTTTGCATTATATTGTAGAATTAACGAAGCCGAAGTTGTGGCCTAGTTTTGCCAGGCCTTATGCAGAAGCTGAATAATCATGCAATGTAGAGAAGCTAATGTGCTGAACTGACCAAGAACTGCTCGTGTTAATAAAATCTGCTTAGCTAGAATTTTCTGCCATGAACCGACGGACAGGAGATGAGGACTAGAGTATGTATCCAATTCAGTGTAAATGAGACAAGATGTACTTTCCCAGGACTCGAACAATAGAGACACTGACTGGAGAAGAAGATGGAACATTTTCGATACCTGATGAGCCGGATGATGAGGCCATTGTACAGTGAACCAATCGACACCCTGAGAACGGCATAGTATTAGAATTCATAGATTTGTAAAATAAAAATTATTGGGTAAGGGAATAACTGGTGATCAACTGACCAATTAGGAATTAGAGGATGGACTGGGCAACTTTGATATAATGTCGCGACAAAGGGAAAAACTTTAGAACTGATGAGGAGATATTAGATGCAGATGATCGGGGAGAGACCTTTTGCTGAAATTGATGCGAGATTCTGTCATTGGGCTCAAGCTCCTGAGAGCCTGATGCATTGCTGACCGACTGATGACCTGAAGACAAAGACTGACTTTGTTGCTGATCCATACCGTGGATTGGTAGCTATGACAATGTGACTGATTGACTTTTTGTGCCTTTTCTTTCTAGGTACCAACTACGCTGTGTTATAGTTTTTCTCCTAGCTAGATGTTGTGCCAAATTCATGTTCTGAACTGTTTTTGTATGAAGTCTCAAATGCCAATGCTAATCTGTGTTAAATAGGGTTCTGATTCTGAGAGGTTGACATATACAATGACAAATGATTGATGGACTGATTTGCTGAACTATGCTACTCATGTTAATATATTCTTCTTTCTTGGCTTATGTTGAGGCATTAGAATGCATGTTTTCTCAAGTTCTGATTAGGTTATGTTATTGGTGGTCACTAATGAATTAATCTTGAGTGGATTGAATATGACTTAGTATTGTAACTAATAGGGAAATAAAATTGATAAAACATATCATTGAGTTGTGGTTATTCATGAAATGTTGACTAATGTTTTGCTTATTGGTTATTGATGGTCATCGATTACTACGTAGCTAAGAAACTCCATGCGAATCCAAAGGTTCACCGACCTATACGCGTCCCCTTGTAAGTTTACTTACTAAGGACCGGGGCACGCAAGCACTTCTGTACTAATCTGACTAATGAAAGTGCTGATTTGAAAGAGTTGAAAGAACCAGGTGTTTGGGAGAAAGATGTCAAAGGATTTGCTTCAGTGGGAAATTGGCTCAGCAACATCGGGAAAAGGGATATTATTGAAAATAATACAGGGGATATTGATTGTTGTGATTTGCTTAATTGGAATGTGGGGAATATGCAAATTATGTAAAAGGATTAAATTGAAGAAGAGGAAGAATAATCAGAGGAGGGACGAAAAGAAAAGGGAAAATATGTTCAGGGAAAATTTGAAAAGATAACGACGATTTGAAGGGATTGAAATGACATCATTTTAGCTGATGCAAAGATTTGTGAATGAACGTTTAGAGTGATGACACTTTAGTCATCAGAGGAGAGATTGTTTAGGCTGATTTCACTAATAAATATATTCATGTATTCTGAGTGTTGAATTTGTGTAGAAATGTAATAACTTAGTGAAAATAATGCACGCATTTGAAGGTGTGACCACATGAGTGGCCACCAGTATTCACGAAGTGTACCTATAAGTGGCTTATTAATTTGAAATGTTGAGCTTAAGTTTGATTAATGTATTAATATGTCATATTAAGGATTATGCATTAGCTTTATTAATTGTAGACTTTAACTCAGCGGATGTCTTGGCCTAGATGAACGGCCTCATGTCAAGCTGTATTTCTTAGGTGTTTAATAAAATGTCTGCTTAGATGTTAGACCTGACAGCCTTAGGGTGGTCACCCCTAAATTTTTGCCTGCCTCCCTCCACTTTTTGGATACTGTTTTTGCTGGTTTTAGGACTCTGCACACTTTACCACTGTTAACCAGTACTAAAGTGTATATGCTCTCTCGCTCAAAACATGATGACATTGGATCATACCCAATTGGCTTATTTAATTTACTTATAAGTCCCTAGTAAAGTGCACTATATGTGCCCAGGGCCTGTAGATTAAATGCTACTAGTGGGCCTTCAGCACTGATTGTGTCACCCCTTAAGTAGATCCTTAACCATGTCTCAGGCCTGCCATTGCAAAGCCTGTGTGTGCAGCTTCACTGCGAATTCGACTTGGCAGTTAAAAGTACTTACCAAGCTTAAAACTCCCCTTTTTCTACATATAAGTCACCCCTAAGGTGGGCCCTAAGTAACCCTTAGGGCAAGGTGCTGTGTAGACAAAAGGCAGGACACATGTTTACATGTCCTGGTAGTGTAAAACCCCTAAATTCGTTTTACACTGCTGTGAGGCCTGCTCCTTTCATAGGCTAACACTAGGGCTTCCCTCATATACTGTTTGGTAGCTCCTGATCTGAAAGGGTTAACAAGGTCATATTTAGTATGGCCAGAATGGTACTACAAAATCCTGATGACGGGTGAAGTTGGATTTAATATTACTATTTTAGAAATGCCACTTTTAGAAAGTGAGCATTTCTCTGCACTTAAATCCTTCTGTGCCTTACAATCCATTCACTCAGACAACCCCAAACACAGAATGCTCAGCCACACCTACATACATCTGCATACTGAATGGGTCTTCCTGGGCCGGGAGGGAGGAGGGCCTGATACTTACATGTCAAAGGACAGTAGCCTGCCCTCACATAAAGAACTGCCACACCCCCTACTGGTACCCTGGCAGAAAGGATAGAACTGAAAGGGAACCTTGTGCACTTCTAAGCCACTCTTTGAAGTCTCCCCATTTTCAAAGGCACATTTGGGTATTTAAACAGGGCCTCTGCCGCTACCAACTCAGACACTTCCTGGCGAAGAAGCCCTGAACCAGAACCTACAACCTGCCAAGAAGAACTGCCTGGCTGCCCAAAGGACTCACCTGACTGCTTTCTGAGAAGGACTGCTGACTTGCTGTTGCCCTGATGCCTTGCTGCTCTCTGGCTGTGTTGAGAAGTGTTCTCCAAGGGCTTGGATAAAGCTTGCATCCTTTTCCCTGAAGTCTAAGGACCAAAAAGACTTCATTCCTGCAGGAAGAATGATGCACAGCCTGCATTGCGGTGAGAAAATCACTGCACACCGAACTGGAACAATGCAGCACGACTTTGCAAGGGGAAGATTCACGCAGCGCCAGCGTAGCGACCAAAAATTCGACACACGGCCCACTGGATCGATGCAAAGCCGAGCCGGAATGATGCAGCCTGACTTCCTGAGAGGAATCGACGCAGCAGCTGTGTGGTAGACATTTCCGCGCAACACCCACCAGATCGACGCAGCCCCTGTGACTTCATCCCGTGAGCGCCGGATTTCAACACATCGTCCCCGGGTTGTCCGAAAACCCCGCAACCCGAAGAGGATTCCAGTCTACGCGCCGGAAATCGACATAAAGCAGGTACTTTGTGCTTGCAAGAGACATTTGTTGCTTTTAAGAGACTATAAGACATTTTATATCATTTTTACAGTGATATTACAATATATACTTATTGCATCTTAATCGTTTTGACCTGCACCTTTTCAGATAAATAATATATTTTTCGAAACTCTTTGTGGTGTATTTTTGTGGTGTTCTACTGTGTTACTGCATGATTTATTGCACAAATACTTTCCGCATTGCCTTCTAAGTTAAGCCTGACTGCTCAGTGCCAAGCTACCAGAGGGTGGGCACAGGATAATTTGGATTGTGTGTGACTTACCCTGACTAGAGTGAGGGCCCTTGCTTAGACAGGGGGTAACCTGACTGCCAACCAAAGACCCCATTTCTAACATTAGATAATTAAATTGTGATTTTACACTTTACTGTCCATATGCTTGTAGCTAAAAGTCTTTCTCATGAGAAACTGCTTGTTAGAAGATGCAGTACTAGCTAATGCAACATTGTCTTATGTAATGTGTGTAAGACTGACTTTCTCAGGAGAATACAATGGAGACTTTGACTGGAGTATAAGCTGCAACAATATTGTTACCTGACGAGCCAAATGATGAGAACAGTACGAAAGGAACTAATCATCGACATATGAACCATGTACTGGTAGAAATGTAGATTTGGAGTTTTAGTTTATTGGACAAAGTGTGAACATGCGATCCCTTGACCAATAGGGACTTGGGAAGCAGTTTTAGAAATATCTAACTTAGCAGGACTGCACTGAAAAGAGGACAGCATTTGCCATTAGCCATCACATTTGCCCATTTTCCGTCTTGAGAAGAGAAATGCTTAAATTTACTGCTTAAAACCTTTGCCTTTTCTGAACTTTGATGCTGAATTCTGATGCCCAGCTGAATGAACGTATGTCCTGAGGATGAAGACTGTCACAGCTTGCTGATCTAAACTCAGGATAGGCATATTGACTATGATGTTGTTTGCTATGTCTATTTGCTTTTGTTTCTAGGTACCAACCATGCTATTTTGATAAGATCCATAGTTAGATGTTTTCCAATTTTATGTTGCCTAAATTGTTTTGCATGAAGCCCAAACATGCTAATTCTAATCTGATGTTAGTTAGGGTTCTCACTAATGAAGTTCGCTATATGAAATAACAGCTGATGTCTTTTCTTTGCTGACTCTAGATGTATGTAATATCGTGTGCGCAGTTATTCTTGTTATTAATTTGCACTTTAATTCTGGAATGTGTAGTAGCTCAAGCCCTGATTAGATTGCGATTCTTTAGCCGCTTCGCACTGCCAGTGTTGTTGTTGTATATTTATCAATTGTTTTTGAGATTAACCTACATTACCTTAGCATTGTTAATGTAAAGAAATAAATATTCTAACTTTTACATAAAGGTGTGGTTATTCATGACTGCATGGTCCTGGTGTGTGACAATTACTGACTCTTATTGATTGTTAATGTTATTTATTGTTATTGATTATTGATGTTAGTGATTAATTATTGATTATTGATCTGCATGTACTGGATATATGGTGGGAACATTTTAAGCGTAGTCAAAAGGCTAATCGACCTATTCGCGTCCCCTTGTAAGTTTGCTTATTAAGGTCAGACGCGCTGTCAGTCTTAACCTTTTTCCTTGGTTGACCGAGTTTCCTTGTCTAATATTAAAGACATTTGGTATATGGCACCAATGTAACTTCGGCTTTCAAAAGATCAATGAGATAGAATGATCCTCTGAGAGCTTAAACACACCCAAACAAACGTATAAACTATGGTATGAATGTTTATGTTTCAACACAATGGCACCCTATGGTTTTAGATGAGTTTGAAAAAGATAGAGGGATTAGCAAACATGGTTTATACCTTTTTAGTTACCTTGGGTATGAATGAATGACTAGCAAGCACCAAATGTTAGATGTAGATGCTTGTCTGAGCCAGATAAGATATTGCGTCAGCTACAACTGAGGTGGATCCTAGCACCTAACTTCTGTTTCACTGCGGCAGCAACAATCTAAGGGGCAAGTGGAAGATCTGTTGGAAGACGAGCAAACATGCAGTGAGGCACAGTGCCTGGTAATGAGTTGGCATCTCCGGTGGTTTTAGAATTGCAATAGGTCCATCTGTCTGCCCGTTGTTAAATGATGGAAGTCCATTAGGGACTAAAAAAGAGCTTATGTCTGTGCTTTGCTTCAGTTTTGACACACCTAGCATGATGTACAGTGTGTGCAAGTGTGTGTGTCTGGATAATATGGGTGCTCTCTATGTGGACTTTTGTTGCACCATTAAAGCCCACTGCTAACGGTTGTACTGGTCACTTATAGCCCTGCACTTGAGCGAAAAGCAGTGCAACAGGCAAGGGTTTGCAACTAGACACTGGGCCTTTAAGAACTGTTATAGCCCGAGGCAGAAGTGATAGATTGCTATTAGAACAATCAACCCAGTGAGGGTACAATGTTCTAAATTAAACAAACAGAAAGAGAAACACAAGTGTTGGAATGTTGAAGCCTCCAACCACAGTTATTGGCACTCTGCCATGCTCTTGTCTTCAATGTAGCTCCCAACATTCCAATATTCTAGTGAAGCATTATTGGCTGCACTCTTACACAATTACAACTGTTAAATACCCTCCCCTTATTGTGATTCATATGGTTTAGCAAATATATTTGTCAAGGCACCATGGTGAGCATGTTTTGCCCAATTTCACAACCATGAATACAAATCTAACGTTGGGTCTGTGCACAGTACAATCTTTTTTAGTTTATGTTTTAACTATATTTGTGCATATGTTTAGTTGGTTAAAAATAATCATCCATCAGCGTGATTTGTTAATGCTTCACACTGCCTTTTCTGACTGCAGCAGTTTTGCAGGCTTATAAATTATGCCTCAGGGCCATCAATATATTTACAATGGGGAAAGTCTTCTTCTCAATATTTGTACCAACAGACCCTACCTTCTTTGAGAAGTGGACTTCCCAAATGTCTCAGAGTTTAAGTGTTCAACTTTGAATAGATACTTTTAGCAGTTTCTGAAACCCAAGCAAATTTGCTTGATTTTGCACCCACGCCTCATCTACAGTGATGAACACCTGAATGTCTTTTGGCGCCTAAGAGTTAGAGAATGTCTTTCAGCCTAAAAGAGCTGTTAGTCATTGCATTCATCAATGGGTCTAACTTTTCTCCAAGCAGATTGATAAGGCCTTGAAGGTTTTATTTGGGGGAATATCTATGCTTGTTATCCAGCCAGTACGTGTTCACTGACCACACTTCTTGCACTCCTAGCTCACTATTCCTCATAGAAGAAGTGAGGCCTGTTTTTGAAGAAATAATTTTCTACTAACGTGAAACTAACACTGAAACTGATTCATAAAGGTGAATTTAGTTTACACTTTTTTTTAGTATTCACAAAACCACATTTTAATAGCATGTTTAGGACAGCTGAGACTCCACAACCTGGGGGGAGAACTCTGCACATGCATAGATAGGCCTGTCCTATCTTTAAATGTATTTAAATATCTTAAAGCTCGACATGGGACCACACTTTATAAACAGTATGGGAGGTATTCCATCCATCCATTTCTATGCCATATCAGAGGTTTGGTTGAGCGCTGCAAAACAGTATTATACCTTACTCAGGCAATCTGGACACACCCAGTACGATGAGAACGAACAGATTTGAATTCCAGAAGGGAGAAAAACACCTGGCGCTCTACTATGGGTATTTGTCAAATCAAAAGTACAGAGGCTTCCGTCGGATGGCATGGACTTCCCTGATTGCGTACAGGTAATCTTCAGTACTCTGAATTTTTCTATTACCTACATTGCTTTTAGAAAGTAGTACTGGGACGAGAAAGAGGGAGTAGTGATCATTACTTTGTCCGTAAATACAAACACACAATGGATGTTCACAAGAAAGTCCGAGAAAGGAAAACGACTTCAATTTGGACATCATATTGTCATATCACATTTACACTCAGCATTTGTTTTTATAGTTTTATCACTGAAATATGCACAATTTTCAAGAGTAACTTACCGGGGGACCCACAAGGTAATTGATCTTTTTATTGGGAATGTTTCCTGCATACAATAAAAACTATTTTCACAAATTGCCTTTAAAAAAACATACACTGTTTAGCCAATTCAAACTTTTTGGAATTTTGAATTTCTATACTCAATTTACAGAGTATTTGTAAGAATCTGTTGTGATTTCTGTATGATAGTTTCAAGAAATACTTAAGGGTCGCTTTCTCATCTTAAGAGCACTGTTTGCACATTAATAGAAGGAGATGATGTGTACACAATAAATGGATAAATTACATAGATATAATAATTTATTATAATTAAAAATGCACCAAGGTAAAGATGCAAGCGCCCTTTCTGTATTTGTAATTACAATAAAGAGCAGTAAATGTTACCCCGGGCTGTATTTGTTTAGCTTCTAAACCTAAATATAAAATATAGTTGCTCCGATGGATGCATATTTTACTTCCGAGGGGTTGCAATTACCCCTGGTGGCTTTTCCCTTCATTGGTAGTTCCATACCACTGGAGATCAATCAATCAATCAATCAGTAATTTGTCAAGCGCGCTACTCACCCGGAAGGGTCTTAAGGCGCTGGGTGTGGGGGGGGGGGGGGTAGTTGCTACTGTTCGAAGAGCCAGGCCTTGATGCGCTTCCTGAAGGTCAGGAGGTCCTGGGTCATACGTAGGTTGACTGGGAGGGAGCTCCAGGTTTTGGCGGCAAGGTGAATGTGGGTGACAGATGCAAGGGCGAGGTTGGACGTGGAAGTTGAGACGCTCATTGAGGTAGGCCGGTCTGGCGTAGTGGAGAGCTTTGTGGGCCTGGATTAGGAGTTTGAAGGCGATCCTTTTGTTGATGGGTAGCCCGTGGAGGTCTTTGAGATGTGTTTGTTGTGAGGGAGGTTGAGGATGAGTCGTGCTGAGGCGTTCTGGGTGCGCTGGAGTTTCTTCTGGAGCTTGGCTGTTGTTCCCGCATAGAGGGCATTGCCATAGTCCAGTCTGCTGCTGACGAGGGCGTGGGTGACCGTTCTTCTGGTTTCCACAGGAATCCATCTGAAGATCTTGCGGAGCATTCGAAGGGTGTTGAAGCATGAGGACAAGATGGCGTTGACTTGCTGGGTCATAGAGAGCGAAGAGTCCAGTATGAAGCCGAGGTTGCGTGCTTCGGTGGTTGGCACATTGGGGCCGACCCCAGAGTGGCAGGCCACCAGGAGTCGTCCCATGCTGATCTGTTGGGGCCGAAGATGATGATCTCGGTCTTCTCCGAGTTCAGCTTGAGGCGGCTAGCTTTCATCCAGTTGGTGATGGCGTTGAGTCTGGTGTGGAGGTTGTTCTTAGCGGTCGCTGGGTCCTTCGTGAGAGAGAGGATGAGCTGAGTGACGTCTGCGTAGGAGAAAATGTTAAGGCCGTGGGACCGGACGATGTTGGCGAGTGGAGCCATGTAGACATTGAAGAGGGTGGAGCTGAGAGAGGAACCTTGTGGAACTCCGCAGATGGTCTTGGTGGCCTAAGACTGGAATGGGGGAGGTACACTCTTTGGGTTCTTCCAGAGAGTAAGGAGGTAAGCCAGTCCATGGCTCTGGGGTGAATTCCGGCATCAAAGAGGCGTGTGCGCAGGGTTTGTGGTGACAGACACTGTCGAAGGCTGCGGAAAGGTCAAGGAGGATGAGGGCAACGGCTTCACCTTTGCCGAGCCTGCTCCTGATGTTGTCGGTGCAGGCGATGAGGGCGGTCTTGGTGCTGTGGTCTTTGCGGAATCCAGACTGGGAGACGTCGAGTAGGTCGTTGTCCTCCAGGAAGCGGGAAAGTTGGTTGTTGCCTATATTCTCGATCACCTTCGCAGGGAAGGGGAGTAGGGAGATAGGTTGGTAGTTTTTGAGGTCTTTGGGGTCAGCTTTGGGCTTTTTGAGCAAGGCGTTGACTTCGGCATGTTTCTAGCTCTCCGGGAAGATGGCAGTCTTGAAGGAGCTGTTGGTGATGGTCTGGAGCTGGGGAGTGATGATTTGGCTGGCTTTATTGAAGATGTGATGAGGGCAGGGGTCAGCGGGGGAGCCAGAGTAGATGGTGCTCGTGGTCTTGGTGGTTTCTCCATCGTTGGTGGGGGTCCAGGCGCTGAGTACATTGATGCGGCAGGGTCCGATGGGGTCGATCTTGGCAGTGGTGGTGGTGGGAGACAGCGGTGCGAAGCTTCCATGGATGTCTGTGATCTTGTGGTGAAAGAAGGTGGCGAGGGAGTCGCAGAAGTCTTGCGAGTGAGGTGGGTCGGCGGAACAGGACTTGGGGTTGGTGAGTTCCTTGATGATGCTGAATAGCTCCTTGCTGTTGTGCGCGTTGTTGTCAATTCGCTCTTTGTAGAAGGATCTTTTGGTGGTCCGGATGAGCTGGTGGTGTTTGCGGATGGCTGATATGAGGGCCGCAAGGTTGCTTTCTGATTGTTCTTGGCGCCAGATCTTCTCTGCTTTCTGGCATTCTCGTTTGGAGGCCTGAAGGTCTGTGGTGAACCAGGGAGCTTTCTTGTTGGTTCGGGTGCTAGTGGTTTTCTTGAGTGGAGCGATGGTGTTGGCGCAGTCGTCGAGCCTTTGTTTGAGGTTGAGAGCTGCTCGGCATGTAGAGTGACTGTGACTCCTGGCCTTAAGGCAGGTCAGGGGTCACACTCTGCACCGCTCAGCGGGCGCCATTAAGAAGGGGAGGCGGGAGGGAGGAGCAGCTGGGGGACGGGAGGTGGTAGCGAATGCAGGTGTGAAGGGGTGGGGCCGCAGGGGACACAGCAGCGGGACCAGAGAGAGGGAGAGGATCGGGAAGAACAAGGCAGTGAGAAAAGGTGCGATAAACTGGCAAAAAACGGCAGAAATGGCAGTAAACAAAAAGGCACAGAAAAAAGGCACAAAAAGGCAGTAATACAGATTACAGACACACATGCAATACTTACAGCAAACCACTAGACACCAGGGATGAGGCGCAGGCGGGTGCCTGCAGGTGGTGGAGGGCCTCGAATTTGCGACAGTAGCGAGGGCGGGGTCAGGGGCACGGAGGCAGGCTGGTGGAGCTGCTCGGCGTGTCGAGTGACTTCTGGCCTTAAGGCAGGTCAGGGGTCACACTCGGCACGGCACCGCACAGCGGCCGCCATTAAGAAGGGGAGGTGGGAGGGAGGAGCTGCTGGGAGGCGGTAGCTAATGGGTGTGCCTAGGGGGGCGGAACCATAGGCGACGAAGCGGCGGGACCATGGAGAGGGATAGAGTCGGGAAGAACAAGGCAGTGAGAAAAGGGGCAATAAACTGGCAAAAAACTGCAGAACACGGCAGTAAACAAAAAGGCACAGTAAAAAGGCACAAAAAGGAACTAAAACAGATTACAGGCACACATACAATACTTACAGCAAACCACTAGACACCAGGGATGAGGCGCAGGCGGGTGCCTGCGGGAGCTGGAGGGCCTCAAACTCACAACAGTAGCGAGGGTGGGGTCGGGGCACAGAGGCAGGCTGGTGGAGCTGCTCGGCGTGTCGAGTGACTCCTGGCCTTAAGGCAGGTCAGGGGTCACATTCGGCACCGCCCAGCGGCCGCCATTAAGAGGGGGAGGTGGGAGGCGGTAGCAAATGTGGGTGTGAGGGGGCGCAGGGGACGCAGCAGAGGGACTGGGGAGAGGGAGAGGATCGGGAAGAACAAGGCAATGAGAAAAGGGGCAATAAAATGGCAAAAACAGCAGAAAACGGCAGTAAACAAAAAGACAGTAAAAAGGCAAAAAAGGCACTAATACAGATTACAGACATACATACAATACTTACAGCAAACCACTGAACACCAGGGATGAGGCGCAGGCGGGTGCCTGCGGGTGGGGGAGGTCCTCGAACTCGCGACAGTAGCGAGGACGGGGTCGGGGGCACGGAGGCAGGCTGGTGGAGCTGCTCGGCGTGTCGAGTGACTCCTGGCCTTGCAGTACTACCATATTTTAATCTTGGTGCCATGTTACTTTTGCTGGAGCTGTAGTTTCCTGGCCATGGTGTTATTGCCTGTCTTAGTGCTTTTGTGCTATATCAAAATCACCCTCTCTAGCCAACTTCAGTCATTCTACCAGTGTTTCCAGTATCAACAGTTCACTCTCAAGGAATTTTCTGATGCCATGTTTGGTTCTAATGCAGTGGCCCCTCAGTATTACCCTGAGAGCCTTTCATTCCGTGATGCAGGTCATTTGACTGTCCCACTACTCTCATTCAAGTAATGTCTTATTTTGTCACTTACCTGCTCTGGTCCAAGCTTTCCCCATTTCCCAATCAGAAGTAAAGGGTTGCGTTCAGACATGATTTAACACAGGTGCCCACTTGGGTTACTGAGGCATAAATGTGGGATGTGCATAGTTTATCAAGTGGTACATGTAGATTGTGAACTCATGAACAGAAGGAGAATTACATGTGCAGGGGTGGTGAAGTCTCATTTGTGTCTACTAGGCCCGGTTGTGTAATGTTTGTGACATCCATACAACGCTGGAAGAGAGAACCAAAAGTGTAGATTTGTCTGAACTCAGGTCATGGACCCAATATTGTAAGTAAATGTTGCAATGTGGCCAGTTCTAAGGACAGTTGTGATTTGAATCTAGAATGTTATGTGTATTGCTCCTAGACAGTGGATAAAGGGCCTTGGGGGTGGGGAGGTGTGTTCCTCTCCTTAGCAGGATGGCCTGGGGAATGTACCCAGCCCCTGCCTGAGCTTCAAAGAGTGCCTAGCCCCTGACCACTGGCAGATGCAGCTCACACCTGGGCCTGCCTGACCTTTGACCCTTTAGTCAGGCTGGCACTAAACCCAGTGGGGGGTGGAGAAACTGACAAGAATTGGTTTAGGTCGTGGGCAAAGTCATGACCTCAGCCCATAGGCTTGCACTGAGCATAAAAGGGGATCCCACAGACTTTCTCTCAGAACAGATCTTGATCTGTGTGAATCAAAGGAAAGATTGCCCTGGTGTCTGAAGACCCTGAAGAAAGGAAGGACCCGCTTTCCTTGAACCCAGAACCACAGAAGTGACTCCAAGGCTCAGTTTGCTGATCTCCTGTCTGAACTACAGGGACATAACAGGATTCCAGAGGCCTCTCCGCGCAACTACCCAACTGACCAGTTCCAACTTGACCTGCCATGGACCCATCTGCTGGCCTCTGTTGAAGTTAGTCTTACCTCCCAAGTGGTGCATTCCAGGTCCTGTACCCTTGGCTGGTTTTAGAGTGTACTGCTCGTGTCCAAATTGAAAAAGCTGGGAAGCAGAATCTTTTTGTCACCTTTATGCCTAGAGAACTGTTGGAGACCAGGACTGCTACCCAAGTCACAGCTGTCAACATCGAAATGCAAGTCCATCTCAGCTTGCTGGTTTGCCCCGCTAATGGTGATGTGGCTTCCAGAAAAGTTTCTAATTCTGAACATAGAGAACTTCACCTGCACCGAGCCACAGCTGTTTAAGGGAAAGACCTTCCTAGGCACAGATTTCTGATTCTGCCAAATCAGAGCTTTCTCACCTTAGACAATGACTGCATTGGGATTCTGTTCTCCGGAAATCTGCTGTTGTAAAGTCCTGCTCTGAATCTAGCTTGCAGTTTGTCCCACTGACAACTCATGGACGAACTTTATTCTGCAGACAGTTTCTAAGTCAGAAGGAAATCTTTCCAGCCGGATTAACCTGGTCCCTGTAGCTGACCTGCCCTCCATCTCATCCGGCCTGAATTTTTTACTTTTTCCTAGTCTAATGTGACCAGACAAGATGACCATTTTTGGCGTTTTGTGCTTTTTTATGCTATTTTTAATTTAAACTTTAAAAATTCACATCTCCTGTTCTTCTTATTGGATTTTTGTTGTTTTAGTGTTATTTTATTTAATAAGATTTGCTCTATTTTTATAAATTGTTTTGAGAGTTGTGCTGTGTTTCCGTTTATTACTGTTTAAGTACTGCATACATACTTTACACATTGCCTCTAATTTAAACTTGACTGTTTTTGTGCCAAACTACCAGAGTGGTATGTACAGGTTTATTTTGTAGTTTACACTGATAAGAATTGTTAATATTTCTTACTCATTCACCTAAATCCCCAATTTTTTAAACTGGCAAACATAGATTGTTGGTTCTTCTACCACTAAACAGTTTCATTATTTATCCCAAATGTTTGGTTTCCAGCTATGGCATAGATATATTAAAACAATTTGATCAGGTACATTGTAAACTGGCCTGTTTTGCAACACGGAGGACCATTCATTAGTGTCATAACCTGTGTGCCAATATCCAACTTCTGAATTGGCTTTGAATTTCCAGGATATTGGATCTGGGTCTTCAATTTTCTGTAATGGTATCTGTGTCACTTACTTATTCATTCTGTGCATGTTCCTACACCTGGGGGGTCATTCTGACCTTGGCGGACGGCAGAGGCCGTCCGCCAAGGTACCGCCGTCAGAACACCGCACCGCGGTCGAAAGACCGCGGCGGTGATTCTGACATTTGCCCTGGGCTGGCGGGCGGCTGCCAAAAGACCGCCCGCCAGCCCAGGGCAAATCAACCTTCCCACTAGGATGCCGGCTCAGAATTGAGCCGGCGGAGTGGGAAGGTGCGACGGGTGCAGTTGCACCCGTCGCGTATTTCAGTGTCTGCAGGGCAGACACTGAAATACTTTTTGGGGCCCTCTTACGGGGGCCCCTGCCGTGCCCATGCCATTGGCATGGGCACGGCAGGGCCCCCCAGGGGCCCCGCGGCACCCCCTACCGCCATCCTGTTCATGGCGGGAGAGCCGCCATGAACAGGATGGCGGTAGGGGGTGTCAGAATCCCCATGGCGGCGGAGCGCGCTCCGCCGCCATGGAGGATTCAGACGGGCAGCGGAAAGTCGGCGGTACACCGCCGACTTTCCGTTTCTGGCCGCGGCTGAACCGCCGCAGTCAGAATGCCCAGCGGTGCACCGCCAGCCTGTTGGCGGTGCTACCGCCGACCTCCGCCATGGCGGGAATTACCGCCATGGTCAGAATGACCCCCCTAGTGTTTTGCACACAGCCATTAAATGTGAAATACAGGTGTATCGCCTTGTTTCTTCTGTGTTTCCTGGGATGGTGTGGGGAGGAGAAGCCCTGGGGAAGAGATCGTACTACTAAATTAGAGGGCTCTGTTTATGTCTGCTGCTACAATGCAGCACAATACAGAGCCAGTGACTGCCCCTGAAGTAAAGTAGGAGGTAGTCTCTATGTATAGAAGTGAGCTAAAGGCTTTAAAAATGAAATTAATCAATACTGCCATGACAGAATAACCAGATGAGAGACAAAATTTGGGTGGTGACTTAGATAAGAATCTATAGGAGGCTCCTAGAGGGAAATTCGTCCAAGGAAGGAAACTTCAAGAGATGCTGTATTGTATAATGGAGGGTTTTGAAAATCGAGGAAAAGTCACAAGATGAGGATTTTTTTGTGTGCAGTATATTCTGTGATGTGGTATAGTACTCAAAAAGTGGAAAGACAATATAGTTGGACAAGGATGAATCAGTTAATTTTGCTACTGGAGTGCTGCAAGCTGCAATTAGGTAAATGTATGTATGTTTTCTGGATTGAGTACATTTATCTAGCAGTGCTAAAACTGTTAGTGCCTGAAATTAAACTTGTATGTATCCTCGCTTAGTGAGGCCTGGGACGAGGATCACTTAAAAGGGATAATGAACCTATTACTGGCAATCATCATTTCCCTCAGTAAAGTGATTCTCATCCCTGCCTCTAAGGCATCCTCTCTCGCACTGGGCACCTCCAATATTTGCTTGTGATAGAGCAGGCCCCATATTGGAGGAGTGGCCTTTTAAACTAAAATAGAATAGGAAAAGGGAGTAAAAGCATTGAATACTTGGGACAGGGCCTGTCTGGGTAGAAGGGGAGCCTACTTGATTAGTGTGGACTGGTTAAGGATCACTTTACTCAGGGTAATGAAGATTAGTGGTAAGCAAAATGTTAATTTCCTTTTATTTAGAGATGCCCATAATCTAAACACTACACTTGTGAGGAAAGTGGATTCCTTTTTGTTGCACTTGGTCTTCTTTCAGGGTCACACCCAAACATTTTGCCTTCTCAGCTCCTGTTTTGCTGAATTTGTTTTTGTTGGCCTTAGGATTTGTGCACATTATCACCGCTAACCAGTGCTAAAGTGCTTGTATTTGCTCCCTAAAACATGGTAAAATTGGCTTACTCTTGATTGGCTTATTTCATTTACTTAAAAGTCCCGATTAAACTGGACAGCATATTCCCAGGGCCAGAACATTAAATTCCACTAGTGGGCCTGCAGCACTTATTGTGCCACCCACATAAGTAGCCCCTTAAAATATGCCTCAGGCCTGCTACTGCAGCCTGTGCGCAGTTAAAACTACTAATTTGACTTGGCAAAATAAACCTTTTGCCAACCCTAAAACTCCCTTTTTAATACATGTATGTAAGCCACTCCTCGGGTAGGCCCTAAACAGCCTGATGGGCAGAGTGCATTGGATTAAAGAACTCACATATTCATTTTTACTACTGTAAAGCCTACTTCTCCCATAGGATAACCTTGGGTTACCTTATTACAAGTGATAACTTTTGTCCTCAGTTGGCAAAGCACTAAACTCCAGTGGCAGTGCCTCCTTTAGGGTGGAGGAGCGCCGCCCACCCTGCTAAATCCTGTTAGCGCGCCTGGTCCTTAGTAAGTAAACTTACAAGTGGACGCATATAGGCCGCTGAACCTTTTTGGATCGCATGGAGTATCCTAGCCATGTAGTGACTAATGTCTACCAATAATTCAATAACCACTAATCAAAAACATCAATCAACTGCTAATTTCATCAACAATCCATAAATGACCACAACTCAGCTTATGTTTAACAATTTGTATTTCCTATTGGTTACAATACTAAGGCATGAGGTTAATTCAAACTTTATTTATTCAGCTCAATATCAGTTCATTAGAGACCACCAATAACATAATCTAATCAATACTTGTGAAAACATTTGCTCTAAAACTTCAACATAAGCTAGCAAAGATGAATAAGTAATCATTAATAGCAGAGTTCAGCAATCAGTTTGTCAATCATTTGTCACTGTCAACGTCACACCAGATAACCTTATCTAACCTAGATTAGCCTTAGCATATGGGACTTCATGTGAAAACAGTTTAGAAAACATGAATTTGGAAAACATCTAGCTAGACAAAAAGTCTATAAAACAGCACAGTTGGTACCTAGAAGAAAAGGCACAAAGCTAATCAGTCACAATGTCATAGCTACCTAATCCACAAAATGGATCAGCAACAAAGTAAGTCTTCGTCTTCAGGTCATCAATCGATCAGCAACGCATCAGGCTTTCAAGCGCATAAGCCCAATGACAGGATCACGGAACGCGTCTTCTGACGTCATCAAATCTCCCCTCACATCTGAAGTTTTCGTTCCTTGTCATGAATTTTTATTAGAGTTTTTCAGTCCATCCCCCTAATTCCTAATTGGTTCATTAATCACCATACGTGACGCTACCAATGCATTTAATTCTACAAATATATGATTTTTAAGATTTCGCTGTTCCCAGTTCATGGATTGGTTTGCTGTATGATGTCCTCTTCATCCGGCTCTTCAGGTATCGAAAATTATTTCCTGTTCGTCGGTACATTGCAGAAAATTCTAGCTAAGCACACAGTTCATGGTCAGTTCATATGCACCAGCAACTTCTACATAGTTCGTTTATTAATTCTGCTTCTGCATGAGGCCTGGAAAAACTAGGCCACGACTTCGGCTAATATAGCTTCTACGATATAATGCAAAACATATGTTACACATCTCATTATGGCAAATTACTACATTATTATTACACGTTTCTATTATTTCATGCATTTTTGATCATTTTAGTATTAATTCATATCAGTGGCTACCACTCCCTGTGGGCACATTTTGCAAATGTGCACATTATTTTCTCTACAATTAATTTCTCTATGAACTTTTTGTTAATCAAAACACATAAAACATTTTTAATAATTTCTAATTAGCATATCTGCTTCAACAATCCTTTTATTACTGTTTTATTTTTCAGTGCAGCCAGCCAGCCAAGTTTTAGGGTGGGGTCATCACCTCTGACTGGCAGTAGTGAAGTAGGAGTGGTAGTCCTCCAGTTTAAAGTGTGCATGTACCTTGCGCCAGGTGTCTTGCGACGGCCAGCTTGACATGCACACTACAAACCTCTCCACCAGAGCTGTCTTGGATAGCTGGGTGGGGAGCAGGAACAGGCCTCCAGCACCTGAAGGAGTGTCAAACTAGCAAGCTCCAGCTAATCTTGGTGCTGCTTCTGTCATGTTGCCTGAGCAGCATGAGTGCAGTGCCAGGATTGGTAGAGGGAAGTTGGCTCAGAATATAGTTTGCATAGAATGTTAAAGCAGGTGTTAAACCTCTCTTCCAACCTGACACAAACAGGGTTTGCATTGTGTAATTTTAGTACCTGAGTATCCACCCAAAATCATTCTGTTCTTTCTTTCTTTCTTTCTTTCTTTCTTTCTTTCTTTCTTTCTTTCTTTCTTTCTTTCTTTCTTTCTTTCTTTCTGTCTTTCATTCTTTCTTTCTTTCTTTCCTGAGTATCTCATCATGTATATAGGGGTTCATTACGTGTTACCTGTATTAAGCTCTGCTAATTATGCTCTACAGGTTTTAACAAGACTGACTGTCCTCTTTACTCCGGGTTTGCGGAATTAACTTGGGGGCATATTTATACTTTGTCTGCACTGAACTAGTGTCATTTTTTTTTACTCTAATTCAGTGCAAAACTAACTCCATATTTATACTTTGGCGCTAGACTCGTCTAGTGCCAAATTTATGGAGTTAAAGTCATTTTTTGAAAGTAGAAACCTACCTTGCCTTGATGAGATGCTAGGTAGGCGTTCCCGTGCGAAAAAAGACACTATGGC
This sequence comes from Pleurodeles waltl, assembly GCF_031143425.1. Taxonomy (NCBI): domain Eukaryota; kingdom Metazoa; phylum Chordata; class Amphibia; order Caudata; family Salamandridae; genus Pleurodeles; species Pleurodeles waltl. Next base: position 988,894,497 of record NC_090444.1, on the reverse strand, counting down.
CTTAACGCCATATTTATACTCCCGTGCAAAAATGGTGCATGGGAGGGAGGAGGGGTCAAAAAATGGTGCGAAGCTTGCTTTGCCCCATTTTTTAATTCCTGGGTCAGGGCAGGCATTAGGTGACCTGTGGGCCTATTTCCATGGTGGAACACCATGGAATAAGCCCACAGGTGCCCTTCCCAGGGACACCCACACCAGAGAGACTGCGGAGGATGGGGGACCCCATCCCAGGTAATTACAGGTACGTATTACATTTCTTTTTTTAAAGTTGCATAGGGGGCCCTGAAATAGGCCCCCATACATGGCACAGGGTGCAATGGCCATGCCCAGGGGACCCTTGTCCCCTGTGCAGGCCATTGGGGTGGTGGGCATGACTCCTGCCTTTTTTAAGGCAGGAGTCATGTTGCATTAGCGCCATAAAATTACGCTAATTTGGTTAGAGTCATTTGTTTTACTCTAACCAGCCTAATGTCATTTTTTGGTGCTAAACCCCCATCTCTCATACTGCCACATCCACCCGGCTGGTGTCAAATTTTCTAATGCTAGCCCACCTTTTGCACCGGCTTGCACCATTCCATAAATATGGTGCCCGGCTGGTGCACAGAAATGGTGCAAGCCGGTGCTAAACCTTTTGGTGCAAAACTGTGTTAGTGCAATTTTGCACCAAAAAGTATAAATCAGGGCCTTGGAATCTAGATTGAACTCCGAAAATCACTTGGAATTCCCAGGGGAGTTGGTAAATCCGGGTCCGATTTCCAAGGTAATTTCCCTATTCTCCTATGGAGTTTCCCTCACAGATTTCGACAGCTTAATTCTCTGGGTGAAACCCACTAGATCTTTGGATATTTTGTATAAGTCAAAACTCCTGGTGGGCTGGTAAATGGAATTGCCCTATGCCCTTTTGTATTGAGGGCATAGAGTTGTTGAAGGTAAGAAGTTATAGTCAGCAGCAAAACCTACAAGGACATTAGTAACTGCTGTTAGGGGTAGATTAGAAAATGATCCTGTAGATTGATCTGAGTATTATGTGATTGGAAAAGACATCCCATATACCAGTGCACTCCCTGAGAATGGAATTCAGTTGGGCAACATTTTTACATTTTTTTACATTTACATTTATACATTACACAATTACATCAAAACACGTTACAAGAAGCAATTAAAAAAGAGAAAAATAAAGTTTCACTTTCCTTATCCTGCAGCACGTCTTTGATTCTCTCTAGTCCTCGGCTCCATAGCCCTCCGAGTGTGAGGTGACGTCACAAAGCCAACTACCTTTTCCAATCCAGACACTGCCCTCATGCTGTTAAGCAGCATGAGTGAAGCATCTAGATTGACTAAAGCAGGCTAGCACAGTGCTCCTAAAGGCAATGGAGCCTGCTCTCCACCTCAGTTGTCTTAGACAGCTAGGTTGAGAGTTTGAATTGAGCATGCTGGTTTGGACGTAGCAAAGTAGCTATCAAACAAAGAGGCCACTTCTCATTGCTACCAATCAGCAGCAATGACGCACTGTTCCTGCCCCCACACTCTTTTTGACAGAGTGCAAAATAAAATGGTAATAAAATCACGTTATTACCATTTTATTTTCACTCTTTCTGCAGCAGGGTGTGTGGGGAAGGGGTACCGCTCCTCCGCCCATATAGAGGAACCGCCGCTACGTACTTACATAACATTCTAGTACAAATTCTTGTGTCTAGACAAATAGAATAATACAACGCTTTGGATGTTTGCTTTATACCTCAGCACACTTGCCATTAAAATGTTTTTGATGAAGGAAAACAGTCCTTGCGTGCTACAAGGAGGTGGTATGTTTTTAATGCAAAGCCCAGTATGGCTGTTGTTGTGGACAGGTTTTTGGGTCAAAACCCATGGGTGTTTGCGCTGATATGCCCAAGTATCACCCCATTAATGACCTAGAGTAACTGAAAGAAGAACAAAGGGGTAGTTGCGATAAAAAAGGGGATCCTTAAAATAAACACCAATAGCTGCTTTGCGTGACTTTGTGACACTTTGGGGCATATTTATACTCTGTTTGCACCAAATTAGTGTCATTTTTTTTTACTCTAATTCGGTGCAAAACTAACTCCATATTTATACTTTGGTGCTAGACCCCTCTAGCACCAAATTTATGGAGTTAAAGTCATTTTTTGAAAGTGGAGTCCTACTTTGCCTTAATGAGATGCAAGGTAGGCGTTCCCGTGCAAAAAATGACTCTATGGCCTTAACACCATATTTAGGGGCATATTTATACTCTGCGGCGTATTTATACTCTGTTTGCACTGAATTAGTGTCATTTTTTTTTACTCTAATTTGGTGCAAAACTAACTCCATATTTATACTTTGGTGCTAGACCCATCTAGCACCAAGGCCCTGATTTAAACTTTCTTTGCACCGCATTAACGTCATTTTATGACACAAAAGTGGCGCAAACTTACAAAATATTGGCCCTTATTTATACTTTTTGCTGCAAAACTCCACTAACTCAGTTTTGCACCAAAAAGTTGAGCACCGGCTTGCACCATTTCTGTGCACCAGCCGGGCACCATATTTATGGAATGGTGCAAGCCGGTGCAAAGGGTAGGCTGGAGTTTAAAAAAATGACTTTAGTCGGGTGGGGCTGGCAGTATAGAAGAAGAGGGTTTAGCACCAAAAAATGGCTTTAGGCAGGTTAGAGTAAAAATAAATGACTCTAACCAGATTAGCGTCATTTTATGGTGCTAAACCTACCATGCCACATGACTCCTACCTTAGGAAAGGCAGGAGTCATGCCCACCACCCCAGTGGCCAGCACAGAGGACAGGGGTCCCCTGGGCATGGCCATTGCACCCGGTGCCATATATGGGGGCCCATTTCAGGGCCCCCTATGGCACTTTCAAAAATAAAATGCACTTACCTGTACTTACCTGGGATGGGGTCCCCCATCCTCGCAGTCCCTCTAGTGTGGGTGGGGGTGCCCCTAGGGCCTAGGGAGGGCACCTCTGGGCTTATTCCATGGTGTTCCACCATGGAAATAGGGCCACAGGTCCCCTAAGACCTGCCCTGACCCAGGTCTTAAAAAACAGGGCAAAGCAAGCTTTGCCCCATTTTTTGACCCTTCCTCCCTCCCTTGCACCATTTTTACATGGGAGTATAAATATGGTGTTAAGGCCATAGAGTCATTTTTTTGCACGGGAACGCCTACCTTGCATCTCATTAAGGCAAGGTAGGTTTCCACTTCCAAAAAATGACTTTAACTCCATTAATTTGGTGCTAGACGGGTCTAGCACCAAAGTATAAATATGGAGTTAGTTTTGCACTGAATTAGAGTAAAAAAAGAATGACGCTAATTCATTGCAAACAGAGTATAAATACGCCACTTAGCGTCAAAAAATGATGCTAATCTGGTCAGAATCATTTATTTTGACTCAAAACTGCCTAACGTATTTTTTTTTTTAAGCTAGCCTACCCTTTGCACCGGCTTGCACCATTCCATAAATATGGTGCCCAGCTGGTGCTAAAAAATGGTGCAAGCCGGTGCAAAACTTTTTGGGGCAAAACTGCCTTAGTGCAGTTTTGCACCAAAAAGTATAAATAAGGCCCTTTGTGATGACTCAACACTTTAGAAAGTCTGGGCCTGGTCGTTGTTTGTTGATGTGTTAAAAACACATTGATGATGTTCGATATCACTTCTTGTGCACCAGGTTCAGGTATTCATTCTTCAACAGGATTGGTTGATGCTGGTGTCTGGTCAAGTTAGACTGACATGTTGTTTGGCAGTTCCTTAGAGATGTTATTTTCTTTAAGTTTGAACATATTAACAATAATTTGTTGAATCCCTACTTTCTGTTTACTACATACGTCCACCAATGCAACATTAATTCCTGGAACTGAACAATATAATTTTACATTTAAAGACCGCATTCATATTTTCTAACAAGTTCCAAACACCTTTTTTAACTTTACTTCCTTGCAATTGAAGAAAAAAATATCGTTTTTGGCATGCAAGCAACCACAATTTGTCCCGAAGCTAAAATATTGCATACCTTAAAAAAACTGCCAGGTCTTTCAAGAAAAGAATGACGACTTCAGAGAAAAGTGAGTTATTGAAGTTTGTGTGCGAACTGCAGTCGCCTACTCCCTCGGACCCCAAAAAACATATAAGACACAAAACGCTGCTGGTGTTGAAGACTGGGAGAGAAGAGGAAACGGAACGAGAACAAGATGAGACCTGAACTCACACCGCTTTACTGGGGTTAATTAATTTGGCAGTGTGAACTGGAAAGTTGAGCCGAAAACCGAAGATATTTTATAAACATAGGGCTTATTGTTGTATAAAATAAGTAAGACGTCCACGTAGATTATTTATCAGCATTAACATGCGATATTTGAGAGGGGCTAAAACTCACTTTATGTGGTGAGCTCTACCAGCCTCTTGATCCAGCACATGTGCTGTAAAATAAATTGTAGCAGGAGGTGAGATACATTTCCACACTTTCGTTCTTCTATAGAGCCTGCTGGGATGGAACTCAGGCGCTTGTTTTGAGGCTGTAAGGGGTGTATATATGGCCATTTTCCCCATCTGCCGGGGGTGCAGTAAACCCAAATGTTCTCCACTGACATGCTAGTCTTTATAAGAGGGGCCTGTAACTGTTACTGTGGAGGGCCCATAATTTTGGAGGAAGAATATAGGATTTTATTAGATTTTTCGGGATAATATGCAAAAATAGTACTTACTGTGCAGATATCCTTATGTTTTCCACTTATTCCACTCGGAGTGTAAGCAAACTTACAAAACACAATTGTATTTTGGAAGTTTGGGCTGACTGTCCTTGTTTCTCTGTGAGGAGCAGCCATCTCCTATCTTGCGCTCACCATTTCAAGTAAATTAGTGTCTGTGATCAGCCAACAGTAAACCTATCGACACATGCACTGGGGATGATCACAAACAATTTTTTATACACACACTATCTGATGCTTGCAGTTATTGTTGCAGAATGTTGCACAAAATGATTGTTAACATTTAATAATAAGCAACAAAGGAGTACATTTTTCCTAGGTCTCACAGCTTCATTTAAGAAGGAAGGCTAAGAGGCATTAGCCTTTGGTGCCATGTTGCAGCTCAAAATACTAAGGGGCATATTTATACTCTGTTTGTGCCAAATGGGCATCAAAAACTTTGACGCGCATTCGGCGCAAACCTTGCCCCATATATATACTTTGACGTCCGACCCCGCGGACGTCAAAAATCCTCTGTGTGCGTCATTTTTTGGATGCGGGAAACAGCTTTGCGTTAATGACATGCAAGGTAGGCGTTCCTGTCCAAAAAATGACTTTAAGGCCTGCGCGCCTTATTTATACTCCCGTGTCATTTTGACGCACGGGAGGGTCTTAAAAAGTGGCGCCCAGCCTGATGTGCGCTGTTTTTTAACGCCTGGGAGAGGGCAAGCATTAAGGGACCTGTGGTCTCACTTTCATGGTCTCTGAAAATGGAAGCAGTCCAGAGGTGCCCTTCCGTGCCCCCAGGGACACCCCCTGCCACCCTCTCCCACCCCTGGAGGACACCCATGGATGGGGGACCCATCCCAGGTAAGTACAGGTAAGTTGAGGTAAATATATATATATTTTTTTAAGTGGCATAGGGGGGCCTAATTTGGGCCCGCTACATACCACTGTGCCCAATGACCATGCCCAGGGGACATAAGTCCCCTGGGCATGGCCATTGGGCAGGGGGGCATGACTCCTGTCTTTGCTAAGACAGGAGTCATTTCAATGGGGGTTGTGCGTCAAAAAATGGCGCAGGTCCGGTTTGAGCCATGATTTTTGCCTCAAACCTGACTTGCACCATTTTATGACGCACAACCCCCATTTTCCCCTACACAGGCGCTGCCTGGTTAGAGTCATTATTTTTTTACTCTGACCAGCCCGCAGCGTCGGCTAACGTCAATCCTTAAATAAGGCGCCCGCATGGCACGTAGGAATGGCGTTAGCCGGCGATAACATTTTTTACGCAAACCAGTGCTGGTTTGTGTCAAAAAGTATAAATATGCCCCTAAACTCCTATCATCAGTATAAATGGAATAGAAGGGAGCTACCACCCTGAGGCCACAGTGTGGGATTAACAATGTAGGATCTTTCTCATCTCAGGAGAACCAAGGAGGCCCTTCAAGAGCACAATGTTCACAGTTTGAAGGATACCTTCTTGTCAGCGGCCCCGCACATTGTGTCAAAAATGTAAAAATTAAGGGAAACACAAGGTAATGCAACAGTTGTGGAGATGGGCCATTAGCACAAAAGGTCAGAGACTTCTGTCCTTATGCTTATCTAGAAGATGATTCCTTATGATAGGATAAGTAGATACTTTCAGCTACGATTTTGAATCACCAGTAAAGGGTTGTTGGTTCTCTAACATGGACAGACACCCAGGGCGAGCCCTCATGCAGATCTCTTCAGCTGATGGAGGAAGCTGCTTTGAACAATTTACAGTGCTGTTTTTCTATTACATTTGTAGGTCATGAGACTATGTTAGAGAGGTTTGAGTTTTATTTTTATTTTTGATTTTTGTTTTTATCATTTCAAAGATATCCCTTTTCGTACTGCAATTAAAGTCAAGGTTGTGTGATATAATTTCTTCTGAGGCCATCAGATATGCTAATTAGTTCTCCCTTCTAAAAAATTTCAAAACACTAGAGCTCTAGGAATACACAGTAGGACGACTAATGTACAATTAGCATACTCTGTTTAGTTAGGGTGAAACAGTTCGTTACTTTGCTGAAATATTTAAATTTTGCATTACACCTCAGAAAAACAATGATCATTACCACTACCAAAAGCTGATGGCAACTGTAGTACAGAAAAAAATGCGTGCAATTATGGGAAATCGTAGGTTGTGGTGGTGGAATCTAATGGGAACTTCTTTCCAAACTTTTTAATTTACCCAAGACAATCCCCATACTTTTCTTTAAAAAAAAAAAAAACAATCATTGGCGAATTGTTAGTGCTGACCTTCAATGGCCTCATGAAGAAAGGGAAGGAGTGGCCTCCTAAACTGTGAAGTGTGAGGCGAGACAGAGAGGTAAAGAAGAAACAGGCATTTTTCGTCAAGGGTGTCTGCTACCGGAAAGAAATATAAATGTGTACAATCGGTTACCCAACAAAACTAAAGGCTACTCGGCAGCCAGTATAAGTTTTAATTGATGGCATAATCTAAACTTTCATGGTGAAGGGCGTTATTCTTTTTTGAGCGTTTCTTTAAGGGTGCACCAATCTCGAAAGAGTCTTTTCATGGAAACCTGTAATATAGTTTTGTTATTATAACTTGTAAAATCACTGTAAGTACTTGAACACTTAGGGGCAGATTTAAGAAAAGTGATGCTGCAACCAATGCAGCACCACTTTACTTACGTCCCTTCGCACCCCCGTTCACCACCATGGGAGTACTGTAATTAATGAATAGCGCACCATGATAGTAGTTAGGGAACTATTGTCAAAACTGTTGATGCTAGTTTGGCGCTTTGCAGGATTAGCACCCAAAAGTTTTACACTAATCCTGCAAAGCACATTAAGGCCCATTGAAAACAACAGTGTGCCTTCTTTCATTGCCTGCTTTGTGCAGGTGTTAAAAATGCAGCTAGAAATGGCACAAAGAAATCTTTTTTATTTCATTTTGCTATTTTTGTGGCCCCCCTAAGTGGGGAATACCCCCTTGCATTCATTATGCCTAGCGCAGGGTATAATGTGGTGCAAGGGGTTACAAAGTGGTGCAATGCATACATTGCGCCACTTTATGAATATAGCATGACATTTTTGCCATAATATTGCCACATAAGTGTAAAAAAATGATGCTAATGTGGCAATATATGGCGTTAGGCCCTCTTAAATCAGGGCCTCAATGTTTATGCATATTCTGTAGCAGCCTATCTTATACTGTTTGCAGTCAATCTTATTTTGTAAGTAATACATTTTTAAGCTGCTTCTAAGGCTGCTTTTAAACAAATTACTTACATATTCACCATGCTTTCTGTCACAGCCTAGATCTGTGCATCCTAAATATACCTCACTTTCCTCCAGTGCACCTTCAAGATTCAAATTAGTGAACCTCTGATCAGACACAAAGTTATCTGAAGTGATCACATTAACCAACCGAGCTTTCCTACCAGAGCAATACATTTCTTACAAATTAATTTAGCTTGCATTATTTTTTTACTGTATGTGCATTATTTTTTAGTGAAAGGGTAACAAAATAGTTGTAAAAAAGTTTGTTCTTTTTTGGCCACGTGTCCGGTCCTGGTCCATTCCTCTATGTAATCAGGACCACAGCCCTCATACTTTTTTATGCACCTCAAAAGCTGTAGGACATTGAATTACAATAAGGTATTCTTATTCCTAAAAGAGCAGGTTAAATCATGGTGAATACCAACTGTTCCCAAATAAGGTAGCATAATCCCTTCATCACGGAGGTAACCATAATGTAGCACACCAATAAAAACGAGGCCCCAAGGGTATGCTGGATGCAACCATTTTACCAATTTTTGCAACACACGGTCTCATTGGCATGGAGCCTGATAATACCAAACAAAACGGGCAAGCAAAGTACTTCTCATACACGAATAATGGTGAATACTGGGGCCCAGATTTACAAAGACTTGACGCAAAGCAGGGCAGAATACATAGTTCCTGCCCTGCTTTGTGTGAACCGGAGAGAGCGGAACGGTGTCATATCTGCAAATAAGGGATGCCATTTTGCTTTCTCCATGCGCTGGCATGATTTAGCAGCCATGTGTCAAAGCTCGCACCCTTGCGCCATTGTGCAAGTGTTTGTGGGCTTGTTATAGTGTTTGGTGAGGAAGTGGTCCCTTTTCTCATAAAAAATACGCTTTGAGGTAATTTCCTCTTTGCCTGCATGCTTCCGAATGCAGCACACATCCAAAGTGCACAAATTAAGAGAAATACAACTATTTATCCTTTGGTCGACCTAATTAAGATCAGGATTTTGGTGTTTATCCATGACTATAATTCTTTGTAGATATGGATTTGCATTCCACCATCTGTGGAATGCCACCTTTACGCCAAGTATCGTAAGGCAGTGCATTGCGCTACGTTGCCTTGCTTTTATTGCAAACCAACGCAAATCACCATTTGTGTTGGTTTTAAGTACCAAACTGTGTTTTGCATTGTCTTCTTTAAAAAAAAAAGAACAAATCTGATGCAATATCTGTAAATCTGTGTGTTTTCCTCCAGAGAGCTTCAAAAACACCCTTGACTAGCAGAAGCCAAAGATGAAATTAAGGCCCATATTTACATTTTTTTAGCGCCGCATTTGCGTCGTTTTTCGACGCAAAATCGGCTCAAACGTACAAAATATAATTGTATTTTGTAAGTTTGCGCCGATTTTGCGTAAAAAATGGCGCAAATGCGGCGCTACAAAAGTATAAATACGTAAGTGTATGCTACACTAGGGTGCTGTATGTTTTACATATACCTTTTGTTCTTTATGCAAACACAACACCTAATTCATGGTGGCATTTTTCAGCACTACTGGAAAAAACTTTTTCACCTTCTCTTAGCGTGCAGAAATCCGATTCCGGAATGAGGTGCACGAGCCAGTTCGGAGGGCAGCACTCAACCAATGTGCCTGCTCTCCACAGCTCAGCAAAATTTAGAGCTCATCCAGATGGGGCGAGCATTAGAGGAAAAGTGATATTTTCAAAGGCTGCTCTTCCAAACTCATATGAATCAAATCAAAGTAGGGGGGCTTTAATCCGTCTAATTCAAGAAAGATCCCTTGGATTGCTTACTGGCCAGAGTATGGGAATAAATCAACCTGGGAGTCACAAAACACCGTGGTCTTCTGCTATCCTATGGTGCACGTGGTTAAAAAGGTCATCAAAAAGTTTGTGCAAAGGCTATTTTTTTTTAATTAAAAAAATGGCTGTGGACATACTGCAGGACTACCTAATCACTAGAGGATGCAGTGACATTACCTTTATGTACATTGTATTTGGCCACCAGTTGAGAAGGTGCATTGCTGCACCTCTTCTGTTTATTTTGTATTTATTGTATTTATTTACTATTTACCACTACCACTTCCTACATTACAGAACATCGATTTGAAGCGTGGACCTATGGCTGATTGACAGCAGCATTTTAGCCAGTGTCTGTGGTCAAATGAGCAGCAATTTAGCTCATTTGAAGATGGAATCCACTATGATAGTTAGAAGCTCATTTGAAGATGGAATCCACTATGATAGTTAGAATGTTGCACCTTGTCCAAGCAGAAAAGATTGCATTACAGGCAGCAGAGTTCCCTCTAAAACTAACTGCTCAAAACTTTTAAAACAGAGGTCTGATGGAGTTTCCATTACAACCCTATTTGTATTGTTAAGTGTGGGGAGTTCCGAAAACCATAGCATCATAACCATAATGTCATCACATAGTGGCCCAAAACTTTAAAGAACAGTGGGTTATATAGGACTTCAGTCATAGAAACCTAATGGTGGGCAATGGTGAAAAGTGTTTTTATACCACTACTTTGTTGCACTAAAAACAACAAAAATGTTTATAAATTTGTATATAAACAGCTCTCAAATTACTCTGCAGAGCTTTAGCATTGTCAGGTTACTAGGATTATGTGGTCCAAGTTATGAGGCAAAATCATCTAACGTAGAGACCAAAAAATGCAAATAATGTTGTATGTTTCTTTGGCAGTATTGTTTTTATCCATTTGAAATACAAAAAATCAGAAAATGTAGCAAATTATGGTGCACATTATGTGCCAAATGTAAGTCCATCATTATGTGGTAAACACAATGGCCACAGAATCAAAAATGCTCTTCACCACTGTATGGTTATAGTTAGGTCAGAGTTTCTCTAGGATACTAAAGGATTTTGTTTCGCGAATAACGTTTGCGCTGTTTGACGATTCTGTACAAAACGTTTTGTAAAAAAATTCACCTCAGCTCCTCCATGGAAGGTTTTCAGTGATCCATCAAGGTGGGCCAAGAAAAGGGGGTTCCAAAAATGAATTAAAAAAAATATGTGAGCAGGGTTGAGCGCACCCTCACTCTCAGGGTAAGTGGGGTGGGGGTTCCTAAAGGACATCCCCTTGATTGTCTGGCCAAAATATGGACAACATGTTGTGGGAGCCATTAGAGGGATCAGTGAGATGGACCTCATTGAAATGCACAGTGGCGATTGCTAGATTTTGAGAGTCACAAAAAGTAGCACAGATAAAGGGTGATAACTGATTTTAAACACAGTATGGATCATTTATTCGTGTTGCTATACTCATTTCAGAAATTTCAGTGAGTTCTCAGGTGATTGTTCCCTGTGTAGAATGCAGTAATTCTGCTGGGATTGTATGTACCATGTTTAATAGAAAACTATTTTCTCTCATGGTTTTCTCATGGAGGTTATGGAGGATGCTCCAGAAGCTAAAAGGAGAGCACATTTTCGAAAATGTCTTTTTATCTTCCTCATCCGTGTCAGTAAAAAATTCTAAAATGCAGACCAAAATATGCACCCAACAGCCAACTGCTACTTAACTCTTTAATGACCAATTAAAGGCTCACCATGGGGTTCTAATGAACAACTAGAGCGCAAAAATTCTGTGTTTATGATAAAAGTGTTCCAATCTGAATGCCATCTTGATGGAATCAAAGCAGTAAAACTAAAAGTAATTTCCTTCCTATGATACTGCACTGCAGTAAATGAATGAAAATGGGGGGTTATTTTTGTCATAGAAATTATTTTTAGTGCCCTAGACACCTAACATTAGGACACATTTTCTGTGTGTACGCAGATATTTCCCTATCCATTTCAATAAATTATTCTGATGTACAGAGTGAAACGTACTTCCAACACCAGTCTGTCAGTTAACTTCCTGTTAATCAACGGCATCATCACAGAGTTCTAATGAACAGTTAGAGCTCTAACTGTTTTGTATTCAGGTCAAAAGTGAGGTACTTCTAAATGCCATTTTTTGGACTAGGAGCTGTTGAATTTAAAGCTTTTTCCTATGGAGCTGGGTGAAGTAAATGAGCACTGACATGTTAATGCAGGTATGAAACCAGTAGGTTAAAAATTTGATGGAAGGTAGATATGTTTTGTAATTTGATGCATAATGTGTTTTTCAAGGGTTAAAAATAGATAAGAAAGAGATACCGGCATTAGTACCACATCCCCTTTCCACATCTGTTTACTCATTCCTCGCAATTGCTGAACAGCTCCCTATTTTTAAAATTGATATACTCACTGGTATAACCAAAGGTCAAAGTGATGTTATAGTTAGGTTAGTTGCTAAGACCTCTTCATATGTAAAAAAAAAAAAAAAGAAATTCACGGACAAAATCCATGGTTAAAGTGATGTTATAGTTAGGTATTGTACTGCTTAGCGCCTCACGTATTTCATCACACGTCATGGCATGTTAAGTTACATCATTGATAATATCACTCATGGCATCTCAGTCATAGCCTCCAGCCTGACCCTAAAATGGACTCAGGGGCATATTTATACTCTGTTTGCGCCGGAATTGCGTCGTTTTTTTTAACGCAAACCCGACGCAAAGCTAACTCCATATTTATACTTTGCCGTTAGACCCGTCTAGCGCCAAAGATCTTGGAGTTTGCGTCATTTTTTAGCGTGGACACCTACCTTGCGTTAATGATATGCAAGGTAGGCGTTACCGTCTAAAAAATGACTCCAAGGCATGTGCGCCTTATTTAAACTCCCGTGCAAAAATGACGCACGGGAGTGGGCGGGTCAAAAAAAATGACGTCCAGCCGCTTTTGCGTCATTTTTTAACGCCTGGTCAGGGCAGGCGTTAAGGGACCTGTGGGCTCGGAAGGAGCCCAGAGGTGCCCTGCCATGCCCCCAGGGACACCCCCTGCCACCCTTGCCCACCCCAGGAGGACGCCCAAGGATGGAGGGACCCATCCCAGGGAACTTAAGGTAAGTTCAGGTAAGTATTTTTTTTAAAAAAAAATTGTGGCATAGGGGGGCCTTATTTGTGCCCCCTACATGCCACTATGCCCAATGACCATGCCCAGGGGACATAAGTCCCCTGGGCATGGCCATTGGGCAAGGGGGCATGACTCCTGTCTGTGCTAAGACAGGAGTAATTTCAATGGGGGTTGGGAGTCAAAATAAATGACGCAATACAGTGGAGTGGGTAGAATGGAATACCATACTGCAGAGAAGATTGAAGTTGCGTACAGTATAATAGCATAGAGTGGAGTGACGTACAGTGGAATAACGTAGAGGGGATTACAGTGAAATGGTGCAGAGTAGGAGAGTGTAGAGTAGAATGATATAAAGAGGAGTGCCTTACAGTGGAGTAGCATAGACTGGAGTGGCGCACAGTGGAGTGGGGTAGAGTGGAATAACATATAGTGGCATAGAGTGGAGTGGAGTGGCATCCAAGGGACTAGTGTAGCATGGAGCAGCATATAGTGGAGTGGTGTACCCTGGAGTAGTGTAAAGTGGAGTAGCATACAGTGGAGTGGTATACATTGGAATAGCATAGAGTGAAGTGGTGCACAATGGAGTGGTGTAGACTCGAATAGGGTATAGTGGAGTAGCGTACAGTGAGGTGGCATTCAGTAAAGTGGTGTGGTCTACAATGGGATAGAATGTAATAACATACAGTGAAGTGGCGTATAGTGAAGTGGCGTCCGATGGAGATGCATAAAATGGAGTGGCATACACTGGAGTAGCACAGTTCGGAGTAGCATACAGTGTTTTGGCATACAGTGAAATAGCATACGGTGGAGTGTTGTACAATGGAGTGGCAGACAGGTGAAAGGCATAGAGTGGAGTGGCATACAGTGGAACAACATAGAGTGGAATAGAATACAGTGGAGTAGGGTATAGCAGAGTAGCAAACAGTGCAGTGCCGTACATTGAAGTGACTTAGAGTGGAGTACAGTGTTATAGCGTAGAGAGGACTGGCATAGAGTGGACCGGTGTATAGTGTAATAGCATAGAGTGGAGAGGTACAGAGTGGATACTTGTACAGTGGAGTGGCATAAAGTGTCAATATATGGTGGAGTAGCATATAATGGAGTGGTGTACAGTGTAGTGGTGTGTATTAGAGTGGCGTCCAATGGAATAGTGTTGAATGAAGTATTGCAGAGTGGAGTTCCGTACACTGGAATGGAGTGGAGTAGAGTATCCTACAGTGGAGTTGCATATAGTGGGCTAGAGTACAGTGGAGTGTTGTAGAATTGAGTGGCAGACAGTGGAGTAGAATAGAGTGGAGTAGCATACGGTGGTATGGGATAGAATGAAATAGTGTTTAGTGGAGTAGTGTCCACTGGAGTAGTGTGCAGTGGAGTGACAGACTGGACTGTCATATAGTGGAGGTGCATACATTGTAAGAACATAGAGCGTAGTTGAGTACAGTGGAGTTGTGTAAAATTTAATTGCATAAAGTGGAAAGTCCTACAGTGGAGAAGCATAAAATGGAGTGGCATAGAGTGGAATAGCGTATAGTGGAGTAGAGTACAGTTGCATGAAATTTAGCAGCAATGTAGATTATGGTATGAAGAGTAAGGCAAAACAGCAAATCGCGCAGCCTTGCTTACCAATCAACGCACGGTCATGCATGGTAGCCTTGCATTACTTTGTAAATCTGACTTAAGTACTGCATTGCCCATGTGACAAAATGCAAGAGGCAAGGGTACCTGTTAGACCTGGCCTCCTCAGGGTGGTCTATCTCCATACTTTTTGCCTTTACCTCCTGTTTTGTTTTTGTATCTTTTTGTTGGCCTTAGGACTCTGAGCACTTTACCACTGCTGACCAGTACTGAAGTGCGTTTGCTTCTCCCCTAAAACATGGTACCATTGGTGTATTCACAATTGGCATATTTAATTTACCTGTAAGTCCCTTATAGAGTGGTATACCATATACCCAGGGCCTGTAAATTAAATGCTACTAGTGGGCCTGCAGCACTGGTTGTGCCACCCACTTAAGTAGCCCTGTTAACATATCAAGGTCTGCCACTGCAGGGTCTGTATTCGCAGTCTAACTGCCACACTGACTTGGCATCTAAAACCCCTTCCAAGCCTTAAGCTCCCCTTTTCTTACATATAAGCCACCACTGAGGTAGGCCCTCGGTAGCCCATAGGGAAGGGTTCCATGTAAGCAAAAGGCAGGACATATACTTATAAGTTCTCATGTCCTGGTAATGGAAAACTCCCTAAAGTAGTTTTCCATTATTATGAGGCCTGCCCCTCTCGTAGGCCAGCAGTGGGAATTCCTTATATTATATTTAAGCTGTAATTTCTGATCTGGCAGGATTAACTGCATCATGTTTAGTACTATTGGAAGGGTAATAATAAATCCTCTTTCTGGAGATATTATCACTATTTTAGAAATGCCACTTGTAGAAAGTAGGCATTTCTCTGCACTCACTGACCTGTGTGCCCACAGCCTATCTCCGACATATGGCTGGCTTGGGTTAGGTGACAGCTACACTTGTGCATTCCCTTCTGACACTCCCAACACAGGATACTCAACCTCATCTGCATGCTGATGGGTCTTCTTAGAGAGGAGGTTGGGAAGGGCTCACACTTACACCTCAGAAGGGTAGGGTCTAGAGTTCACACCAAAGGGCTGATTACCTCCCACTGATAGTATAGAGCCGAGGCTAACCTGAAAGGGGGATCTGTGCACTTCACATGAGCTCTTTGGAGTCACCCCCACATCAAAGGTACATGACCCAGCCAAATCAGTACACCTCTGGACTCAAGAAATGCTGCTGTAAAGACTGCTGTGTGCGAGGATTGCCACTCTGCCAGGATTGACTATTCTCAGGAACTGCTACCCTGCTTGGTTGTGTTGCCCTCCTGCCTGCTGATCTCTACCCGGTAAAACAAGACTTGTCTTACCAGCACAAAGTGACCCTGAGTGGTCCTGCATTCCCTCACTGATCGCATTGCTTCAACTTTCACCCGAGAGGCTTCTGCAAAGCTTCACTGCTCACATCCCTTCAACTTTCGCCAGAGCAACCTCTGCCAAGCTTCGCTGTTTGCAACTCTCCAACTTCCACCTGAGCGGCCCTTGCCCTGCTTTGCCACTCACATCGCATCAACTTTACCCAAGTGACTTCTGCCATGCTTTTCCGATTGCAAAGCGTCATCTTCATCTGAGCAGCTTGTGAACTGCTTTGCCACCCGCATCACATCACTTCGTACAAGCGACTTCTGCCCTGCTTTGCTGCTCACATCGCATCAACTTCACCCAAGCGGCTTCTGCCCTGCTTCGCTGCTCACACTGCTTCAACTTCACCCGAGTGGCCTTTACCCTGCTTTGCCGCTTGCATCTCTTCAACTCCGCCTGAGTGACTTCTGCACAGCTTTGCCACTCGCACCTCAACAACTTCAACCCGAGCGGCTCTTGCCCTGCATAGCTGCATCCCGCACCTGTTAAGAGTACGACGCAGGACATTGGACATCTGTGCCGAGCAGTCCAGAGCACCTCAGATTCGATATATTAGCTTTTGCGCTTTTAATCTTACTATCTTTGGGCTTAGAAAGCCGAATACTTTGTTATTTATACAATTGAATCTTACTGAACGTAAAAAAGTAACCAGATAAGCAATCTTTATTTTTCTATACACCTGTGTGAAGTATTTTTAGGTGGTGTACATTGTTTGATTATTGTTTGTGTGTTTGTGAGGGTGGTGGGGGGCACTAGTACTTTATACCTTCCCTTCTAAGTTAGGCCTGCCTGCTCTTCACCAAGTTACCACAGGGTAAGCACAGGCTAGTTTATGATGTGTCATTAACTTGCCTTGACTAGAATTGTGGTCCGTACTTGGACAGGGTGAATACCTCTGTCAACTAGATACCTAGGCTCATATTTATACTTTTTTAGTGCTGCATTTACATCATTTTTTGACGGAAAAGCTGCGTAAACGTACGAAATATAATTGTATTTTGTAAGTTTGTGCTGCTTTTGCGTCAACAAATGACTCAAATGCAGCGCTAAAAAAGTTTAAATATGGGCCCGAGTTTCTAACAGTTCCACAGGCCAATAATACAGCTAGACCATAGTTATATTTGTGACCATGGTATACCCTAGTAACTGTGCAGTATACTGTGATACATGGCGATGACAAGCCAGTAAATACATGTGTAATGCTTGCTTTTAGAGAATGAAAAGACAGACATATTGTTTTTACTATACCTTGGCTGTGTTCAGTGTTAGGGCCTTAGATATGGGTAGGTATTATGTCCCCACTCATAGCCACTTTAAAAAAGTAATAGGCAGGGAAATTCATTGATTTTTTAAATATATTTTAAAATACGTTTAGGCCCATATTTATACTTTTTGACGCTAAACTGCGCTAACGCAGTTTAGCGTCAAAAAGTTTTGCGCCGGCTAACGCCATTCTGAAGCGCCATGCGGGCGCCGTATTTATTGAATGGCGTTAGCCGGCGCAAGCAGACATGCGCTGCCTGGTGTGCGTGAGAAAAACCACGTACACCAGGCAGCGCCGGCGTAGGGGGAAAATGGCGCATGGGCGTCTTAAAATGGGGCAAGTCAGGTTACGTCGAAAAAATCGTCGTAACCCGACTTGCGCCATTTTTTTTCGACGCCCATCCCCCATCAACATGACTCCTATCATTGTAAAGATAGGAGTCATGCCCCCTTGCCCAATGGCCATGCCCAGGGGACTTCTGTCCCCTGGGCATGGTCATTGGGCATAGTGGCATGTAGGGGGGCACAAATCAGGCCCCCCTATGCCACAAAAAAAAAAAAAAAAAATACTTACCTGAACTTACCTTAATGTCCATGGGGTGGGTCCCTCCAGCCTTGGGTGTCCTCCTGGGGTGGGCAAGGGTGGCAGGGGGGGTCCCTGGGGGCAGGGGAGGGCACTCTGGGCTCATTTTGAGCCCACTTGTCCCTTAACGCCATGCCTGACCCAGGCGTTAAAAAGCGGCGCAAATGCGCCGTTTTTAGCCACGCCCACTCCCGGGCGTCTCTTTTGCCCGGGAGTATAAATACCACGTAAAGGCCTGGGAGTCATTTTTTAGACGGGAACGCCTCCCTTGCATATCATTAACGCAAGGAAGGGGTTCACGCTAAAAAATGACGCACATTCCGGGAACTTTGGCGCTATACGCCTCTAACGCCATAGTATAAATATGGCGTTAGTTGGCGTTAGTTTAGCGTCGAATTTGCGTCGAAAAAAACGACGCAAATTCGGCGCAAACGGAGTATAAATACGGCCCTTAGTGCCATGTTCTGTGACAGTTTCATGAAAGTTTGTGAAATTCTGTCAAAGTACCACAGTTATCACTGAGTTTAAATGCCTTAAACTGAAAAACTACTTGCCCTACTTAACTGTAGGACCCAAAAAGCACAATCTGTGGGCCTTAATGTATAATCCTGCCACATTTCATGGAAATCCGTGCAACTATTTTTGCACTGCATCAAATACAATAGTCTATGGAAGATGCATTGATGGAAAAATGCATTTTGAGATCCCACTTTTACATTTGCTCCTTTTAATAATTCACACCAAAAATGTACATCATCTCACTATGTGAAAAATGCTATAGGTCTGGAAAGGTTTGTGGTGATTCATCGAATGAGTGGAAAGTTATTAGGGACCTAAAATCTGAGGACTTCTTATCTATCTGGGAATACTAACTCTAACTACAGAGTGGGAATCATATTTATTGTGTTTCCTTACTTTTTATCTGTTGTGTTTGTTATGTATTTGTTGTGTATTTGCTTACTGGTTTACATAATCATGTGTCTTTTAGTTGTTTATGTACTGATTGTTAAACCTACATATGCAGTCTTGTTTATTTTTTGGGTGTCCTTGTAATTGTTTAGTAGAAATGTGCTATTTATGAAGTCCACAGTGAGTGAAGGCAATCATTATTGTTGTTATAAACATTCAGATTTATTTTTTCCTAGTGGCCAATTATCATGTCCTCCAAAAAGTAATTTGTGTAGCTCACCTCTAGCTCACTTTTTATTTTCTTACACAGGGGTACATAAGGAAGATGATTTTGGTTGGCTTGTTCTGCACAGTTTTATTTTGTGAGGCAGAGAGCATGCAAAAAACCTATGTGGATTAAAAAGTATTCTATTTGTTATGTATTTATGCATATGACTATAAGTGAGTTTTTAAGTTGCTCAAGTAGTAAAGTTGAAACTTCACACATGCAGTCTAGTTTATTTTTTGGCCTTTCTTGCTACTTTTAGTAGTATTGCCCTATACAGATATCACTAAGTTGTTGACCCTTAGAACTTCATAACTATGTCATAACATTACTTACAATAATAAAAGGAATCATATAGATAGTCTAATGCACATTGCTGTAAAATGTCATCACAATCCGTTTAGCAGTTTTGCCTCTACGTGAAATACAATAGTCTTTGGAAAATGCATTGGAGTGCAAGTGTGTTTTGGGACCCCCTTTTTGCTTTGCATCCCCTTTACCAAACATCACCAAACTTTCAATGCTTCAACAATTGAATGGGTGCAATAGGTCTGCAAAGTTTTGTGAAGATATGTCAAGTTATTAGGGACAAAAATCCAAACAATTACTATCTCTGGTAACCTTAACTATAACTACAGAGTTTGTACTACCACTCTGTAACGTAGATATATGTATGTATATATTACCTACTGGCAGCCGCCAGTAGGTAATTATAGTTAGGACCTAGTTTCCATAGGAAGAACATTTTTTGTTTTGCCAATAACTTTGGCCCCATTCGACAAATCTTCACAAAACTTTCAAAACTAGTTCAGCAGCTGTCATTAAAGTTTTGGGGTGATTCATCAAGAGGGGGCTGAAAAAAAGTGAGGTCCCAAAATGTTTTTTCCCCATGCAATTTCCAAAGGGATTTTTAGACAGAACTACAGCACAAACCGCTGAACCGAATTACACCAAATTTAGCAGAAGATAACTCTTGGTCCAGAAAGAGCCCTTTTTATTATTTGGTTTAAATCCATTCAGTGGTTTCAGAGAAATTTAAAGTTATAAAAATATGGATATATAGGGACATGGATCCTCCTAGGATCCAACAGTCCATGTGCTGATTTATGATTGGCTGCCAACAATTCAACTAGGAAGTGTTGGTAGTCATTTAGGGACTTGGACACAACTGAATGCCAAACATAAAGTTTAAAATAAAGAAAAGAGGCAGGGTAGGAACACCCTGACCCCCTAGGCCTGGTGCTGAGGTCCCCCAGGGACCGTGCCATGGCCAAGAGCATTTTTTTAAAAATTCCTACAAAACTGCAGAGGTCTCCCATGCTTGTTTCTATTTTAGCCCCCAGGTGGGCCAGGTCCTTGGGGCATATTTAAATATAAGTAATGGGGAGGGGAGCACATGGGACTCCCTCTATAGGCCACCTCAACAAGGCTTTGCCAAGGAATAAGAGGGGGCACGCGGACCGCCCACTGATTTCGAAATTGCCCAGGGACTACCACATCCCCGGGGCACTGTACTATTGAAAGTGGGAGGGGTCCGCGCGGCCACCCTACCTGCCGATTTTAAGGAAGGAGGGGGAGCTCCCTTCTGGAGCCATTATTGGCTCTGGGGGCTGCGATGCCCCAGGGCTGGCTCCCTACATCCCGATGTGCCCACCCTTGGGATCTAGTAGATTGCTATAACTTGGCCAGATCTATCACAGCTCCTGCCAAGTGAGAGCAAACTGTAAGTCCACTCCAATCGGAAACCTACTCTTTCTTGATGGGAGCGGGCCTAAAGGCATGAGTTATAGTTACTTGAAACAACTACTGAATTTCTATGGCTTCTGTGAATGTGAATTCAGAAACTAACTATCATACCCCTGTAAGATTTGTTTTTTTTCAGTATATATATATATACTCGTCAGTAGGTAGTTATAGTTAGAGCCTAGATTCTGTAAGAATTTTTTAGTTGTTTTTGTTAATAACTTTGATGCCATTTGATGAATCTTCACGAAATTTTTGAAAGTAGTTTGCCAGTCACTTCAGATGTTGTCTGGAATGTTTTGGGGTGATTTGCCAAGTGGGGCCTGAGAAAAGGGGGGATTCCCAAAATGCATTTTCCCCATGCAATTGTCTGTAGAGATTTTAGACACAACTACTGCCTGAACCGCTGACTGGAATTACACCAAATTTGGCAGAAAGCTAGATTTTGGTCCATAAATAGTGCTTTCTGTAATTTGGTGATAATCTGTTCAGTGATTTTTTTAGTAATTAAAAATAAAGATTTATGTATATCTAGAGACGTGGAGGGTCTGCCAATCAGACAGATCACAATCCGAGCTCTGATTGGCTTCAGATACTTCAACCAGGAAGTGGAGGCAGCATCTTAGGACTCTGGACTCTGTTGCGAGTTCTAACAAAAATACAAAAAGGACTCAAGGGGGCATGTCCCCCTCCCCTTAGTTTTAACTAGTAACCCTGCGGAATGGGGTCTAAAGGGCCTTACAAAGCTCAGGGAGGTGGGCCAGATGTCCGTCTCCTCTTTAAAAAAAAAAAGGCCCTGGTGTCCCTGGGGCCATGCCCTGTGGCCAATTCTCCACTACCCATGGCGGAAGACTGTGCAAGGTTGGTTGCATGGGGGGTTGGCTACAGGGCCTGACTACAGGTCAAGCTTTGTGGTCAACCCCCCCCAGTGTGCACGGCGAAGGTTGTACGCAGTGTGGTTTTGGCTGCATATGGGGGGTTGTCAGAACTCCCTGGTCACAGACCAGGGCCTGTGGCCAACCTTTCCCACTTAGGGGGCACAAAATCAAAAAGAACAGATGATGGACAGAACACTGAACAAATCAAACGTTCACCCCGAGTCACAGATCTTGGTTTAATCCATCGTTTTTTTGCTCACCACACCACCTCATTTCGGACCCAGCCATATGCAAATCAGTGTTGCCCCTGCTCCCATGCTCGTTAATGCCAACAGATTCAAGCTCGCCTGGCTGATGAGGGGTGATACCCTGAAACCGGTCCTTGGAAGCTTGGAGCAGGGTCAAGATGATTTCCATATGACTGGGTCCAAACTGGGATGGCTTGGTGAGCAAAAAATAATGGATTATACCCAAATCGGTAACTGGGGGGGAATGTTTGATTTGTTCAGCATTCTATCCATCTTCTGTTCATTTTGCCTTTTTAGTTACCTTAGGGCATGAGTTATATTTACTTATAGATAACTATAATTGTTGAATTTCTATGGTTTTGTGTGTGTGAAATCTGAGCATGACTATGATACCCCCATAACCATTGTCTTTTCAGTGAATCTATCTATCTATCTATCTATCTATCTATCTATCTATCTATCTATCTATCTATCTATCTATCTAACTATCTATCTATCTATCTATCTATCTATCTATCTATCTATTTTCACACAAAAAACAAACAAAGGCTGAAGGGTCACTATAGTTGGGTTCAGATTCTACACACATTTTACATATGTATATTTTCTCAAAATCCAAACTGATGGACTCATCAAAGAACAAAAACATATTTCAATTGCAGTGTTTTGTCTGTCATCTTCCTTAGGTAGTACAAGATTGTTTGCTCAGTTTCTGCACAGCTGACACTGCCACATTGTCAAAAAACACCATGACTCAAGATCTAATTTAGAATGTGGAATCAACGCAGTCCTGAGATCTCTTGAGATGGTTAGTGTTAGAAATGGGGTCTTTGGTTGGTAGTCAGGTTACCCACTGTCCAAGCGAGGACCCTCACTCTAGTCAGGGCCATGGAGAAACACACTTAACTAACCTCTGCCTGCCAACTTGGTAGCTTGGCACAAGCAGTTAGGCTTATCTCAGAAGCAATGTGTAAAGTATTTGTACCAACACATACAGTAATACAGTGAAACACAACAAAATGGACACCACACCAGTTTAGAAATATAGGCAATATTTATCTAAATCAAACAAGACCAAAACGACAAAAATCCAACATACACAAGTTAAAATATGAATAAGAGTCTTACTCCATAGAAAATAATGGAAACTTTGATTTTGCACAAAATACCTGGTTACCGTAAAAAATAAAGCTGCACGGGCGAGCGTGTGTCCAAATATTCTTGGTGTGGTCTCCCCTAACTTTTTGCATCTGCTTCCCAGGCTGTAGATGTGTGCTGGACTCTGTTTTTGCTGTTTTTTATATTCTGGGCACTTTACCACTGCTAACCAGTGCTCAAGTGCAAGTGCTCCTACGTAAAATGTATGTGGATTGGCTTATCCATGATTGGAATGTTTGCTTTACTAGTAAGTCCCTAGTAAAATGCACTAGAGGTGCCCAGGGCCAGTAAATCAAATGCTACTAGTGGGCCTGCAGCACTGGTTGTGCCACCCACATTGGTAGCCCTGTAAACATGTCTCAGACCTGCTACTGCAGTGTCTGTGTGTGCAGTTTTAAACTGCCAATTTGTCTTGCCAAGTGTACCCACTTGCTAGGCCTAAACCTTCCCTTTTTATTCATTTAAGGCACCCATTAGGTAGGCCCCAGGTAGCCCCATTGGCAGATGAAGAGCCGAGGAGAAGTGCTGCCCTGGCCTGTGACTGTGCTGGGTTGGGCTATCCTGTAGTTGCTGCTTCTTCGTGTGTAAGGGGACAGAGACTGGACTTTGTTTTGCATTCCTGCTTGAGAGGTATCTCCAAGGACTTGGAGTAGAGCTTGCCTCCTGTTTTAAAGCCTCAAGGACAGCAAAAGCTTCACCATCCTGTTGTGAGTCTGCATAATGTGGACTCTAGCTTGTCAGAGGTTGACATTCCAGTTCCTGGACCCCTGAAAGTGAATTCCTGGAGAAAATCCTGTCTAACGGCGCAAGAAGACAGTGTGCAACATCGCTAAGGGCACTGCTGCCCGGATCCGTGGTGCCGCTTGCCCTAAGGCTGTGGACCACACAGAAGTGCGACGATCCTGTAGGCTTTGCGTCGCTGCAGCTGCTGATTCTGCCCGACTTCGCTGACTTTGGACTGTCCTAAGTCAGAGGGCCATGATCCTTGACGCCATTGCAGCACCTGCAGCCCTGTGACGTCATTGCAACCCCATGAGGTTGCCCCGCAGCATCGTGACTTCACTGGAATTCATACCTGTGGGAACCAAGGGACCAACTTCGCAACTGACGCTGCTTAACCTCCACCATTCTGCAGTAAGGACCTCACGTCACTGTGTGACGCCTCTGCCCTTTTGTTCCGTAGCACTGGAACTGATGCCGCATTGGATCCAGAGACGCCTCACTCCCCGACTCCGGCCACCGGCCTGTTTTCTACTGGTTTACAAAGGTACTGTACCTGGGGGGGGGGTCGAAAGACTCTGTGTACTGCACCATTTGGAATTGCATTGTAGGAAACGACTCCGTCACAATGCTGCTTGATACTAATTTGAAGCATTTGTGATTCTCAGAGCTATTTTTGTGTTTAATCTTTAAAAATTCAGAACTTGACTTGAGTATGTTCGATTTTTTGTCATATTGGCCTTGTTTGATTTAGATAAATATTTACTATGTTTTCATGCTCGTGCCAAGCTACCAAGGGGGTAAGAGGGGTTAACTGAGTGTGATTCTTCTTTACCCTGAATAGAGTGAGGGTTCTTGCTTGGACAGGGGGTAACCTGATTGCCAGCCAAAGACCCCATTTCTAACATTGGTTAAAAAGAAATAATTGGATGGAGGTCTCACAAATGATATGGTGCCACTTGGAAGCTGTGTTTTAAGTTTTACAAAATGATCTAGTTCATTTTCAATTCTGTGCTTGTTTCACCCAGAAAAACAAAAGTAAGCCCTTCTGACATATTTTGTGAAGACTATAACAATCATAAAAGAGGGGAACGGAAGTATGGGGCTATCTCCACTCAGTTTCTAGTAGCAAATAGATAATCAAAAATCACAAGGAAGTGGATTCCCAAAAAACTAAAACTTTTTTTTTTACATACCATGGAGGCCCTTAAGTTTTTTTAAGAGACCCTCACTCAGTGGAATTCACAGGTGGCATGCTTCCTCATCCGGTCGGCACTCAGGCACCTAAAGTGACTGAGTCAACTTAACCTCCTGTGGGCAGGAATCCCTCTCAGTGAAACTGTATTTCTGTATTTTTGTACAGATTATAATTTCCTTGTCAATAAAAAAATTAAACCATTTACAGCACACCTTCCCCTTTATCACTCTACTATCAGCTGCATCTCAAATTCCCTCCGCTATCACCTGCCCCTCACACTTTTCATTTACAAGCTTCACCTCTCTCCATCTTCTAAGACCTTCCTCTCTCTTTCTCCTTCCCTCTCACTTCCTCCTTTGTAACCTCACACTCATATACTCTTCATCTCATGCTTTTCTGACTTACTTTTACATATTTTTTATTCTTGCCTTTTTCGGAAACTCTTCCAAAATTATGTTCTCTTTCTCACTTACTCCTATTACCATCCCACCAACAGTCAACCCTCTTCTGCTGTTCTCTCGTTTTCTCTCTCTCTCTCACACACGTCACACACCCACACAGCCTTCTATCTCTCAAATTGTCCTTTCTCTCGCAAACCCCTCTTGGTTTCTGTTTTCTACACTCTTTTGCGTCCTCGTCTCACACATCTTATTCTTTCTTATAATTTTCCACCTCTCATTCCTGTCCCTCTCTTTCTCACCTCCTGCTTATCAAACATTTTTACCATCAGCACAGGCACACATGGCACTAATGGATGTACTTTTATTCTTCCTGTCTCCAGTGAAATTGTTGAATCTTCGTTCCGTTCGTGAAAACAAAGATGTTTCAGACTTAAGCATCAACATTTTTTTGTCAATCAGGCCCATAACTTTTGCAAAATTATATTCAAATATAATGTACCAAATGATAAAATTACAATTATAAAAAGTGAACACAACTATAGGAGACTAAGGAAAGAGCAACCAGGGCACTCCAAACAGAAAGAGTCCAAAAGTCGGGTGACTTAGTGTAGACACGTTTAATCCTCAGTGATCGGTCGTTGAAACATAGTTCAAAAATGTTTGAATCCACATACGAGAAAGTATATAGCAGGTTACAATAACAAACTGACTCCTCAGAATGAACAGGCATAGAATAAGCAACAAAACAGCCAACACGTGTTTTGTCCTCTCGGACTTTTTCAAGGCTCTAGATATACTTTTTAGAGATAAAAAAAGTGGCTGATGGTGTTCAGTTAGAAATCCACACAATGAAATAGATCTGACAAAAGTAAAAGGATCCAAAATGCTGGAACTGTGTTCCTTCCAAATCAATACCGGGTGTTCCTTATGCGTAGTGACTTCAAATTCCAAGATGCATGCCCCCCAGTACGGGACATGCAAACAAACAAAAAAGTCTGAATAGACCCTGTCTGTTTCTAATCGTAGAGTTCGAGAAGCGAGTGAAGACGGCGTATGTACTTGCCACTGCAGCGTCTGATAACGCTGCCGTTTCACCATGACTACCATAGGAGATGTTGCACGCCATTTCAAAAAATAAATAATTAAGCAAAAGTGTGATTGAAAACGTGATTGCAACAGGGGTAACATAGCATTACACAGAAGGAAATTTGTGTTTGGCCGTGATAGAAGTCAGAGTTTGATGTGTATAAAATGTCTGACCAAAATTGGCCCTGTGGCACCTTGAATTTAACAATACAGCTTAATTTGTAGGCCTCCATTGATCCCACCATGGTGGTCATTGCTTCTATTTTCAATGTCCTTTACTCATAGGGCCCGATTCACAAACAGCTTTTCCTAGTAGGACTTGAAATAGTACCACAGAGGTACTACTCTTTTACCATAAAATGCCACTCACTAGCCATCGTGCAGAGGCCTCTGCCTCTGTGAATCCTCTTTTTTCTTTGCAGAGGTTTCCACTCTATGTGCAGACATCTCTTATCGTGGGGGAACAGTTGTTAATAGTAAATGGGAGCAGAGAGACTGGCTGGCGAATGGGAAACACAAGAAAGGGTGGGGTTTAGGGACTTGAAAGGGATGGTTTAAGGAGTGTCATGCTAATACAAAGACAAACCTACAAAAGAGTAAATCCATTAATAATAAACAACTTGCTTAAAGTTACCATAGTTAAAAAGGTATGAAAACTGTAATAAACATATGCCAGGCAAGCCTTGGAGTAAGTTTTACATAACATGTAACCACTGCAAAGCACTCTCATAATTTGCTTTGACTATTGTCCAACCTGGGCTGATGTACGAACACAAAGAAGTACATAGTCTTCTCTTTATTGCACCTCATACCGGAGTCCTTGCAGACATTTCATAGAGTAATATTCCATTGGAACCTTTACTATTTGCAGAAATAAAGGGACATAGTAAAGATACACAGTTGCATCCACCTAAGTTCAAGGACACAGTCAGTGTTCGAAGTGGACGGGATCGGAGGGGCACAACATGCCCATACATTTATGATTTATGAAACACCATTCCCTTACTTTAAAAAAAAGGACAAATGTCCCAGGACGGTTATTTTCGACAGTTTAAATGCCTCAGCTTACGTCTCATTCAGTGAGTCTCCCATGGGGTGAAACCAAAGCTGGGCAGACAGCTAAACAAAGCCTTCTTGCTAGGGTGCCTGCTTGCCTAAAAAAAAGGCTAACATGCACGAGTTAATCCGCAAATGTAAAGGATGCTTTGGAGCAAGTTCTGACTTTAATTGATCTAATACTCAAAGCTTTGTGATGACAATGATTTATTCTTTTTGAGTGCTAGTGCAAATAGTGAACAACTTGCCTGCTTTTAATTCCAATTGTATTTATATCGTGCTTACTACATCTGAAGGTGTTGAAGGGACAGTAATGTAAAAATTGCACTACCTACACTCTATGTATTACAAAACTCTACATTTTGAAAGCATCTTTTTTTCTTACGCATGTTGGGCACTTTGTAGCAGGTCATCTTTTACTGTGTGTAGCACACATTTAAAATAATGAATTACATATTCAGAGTGCTTTCTGTCACAGGCTGTGACTTTGTAGCACTAAAAATACACTTCACCTTTCCCCACTGCACCAACCAAAACTGTGGCTCTCTGGTTACACACAGGCCTCTGCAGTGCATTAACTACAAGAGGTTTCATATTGTGCTATAGTTCATTTCCCAATGAGTAACAACTTTTTTTAATTATTCTTCATTTAAGCTGCATGGTATTTTATATGTGTCTACCTGATGGTGAAAGAACAAATTAAAACTTACAGAATGTTTTGTGTTTATTTTTAACCACAACTTTGACCCCGCCCCCACTCCATGCAGCATCATAGTTCCCATACTTTTTTAATGCACTTCAACCGCTGGATGCAGTAGGTCTAGGATGTTTAATCTTGCCATGCAGAATACTCATCTAGCTTTGTTGCTTCAGAGCTTAGTTATGTGTGGTTGTGCGTAGCTTGTAGGTCAGAGATGTCTCTCCATGGGTGGTATTTCACATTGTCCATTTTATTTTCCCCAGTGCATTCTTCCTTGTAACTCTGAATTTGTTTTGGACGCTTTGTAGTTTGGAACATACTTTATCCATTATCTTCGCCTATGGAGAGCTCTTTCTCGCATTTTTTCATAATACCTATTGTGGGGTTGTACAGGTTTTATTCTGAGGCACATTCTTTCCAGCTTTCATACACGAAGGGCCTGCTTGAGACCTTGGCTGATGGGATACTCTATCACACATGTGACGGATATCCTGTCTGCCATACAAGTTCCATTATATCCTATGGAACTTGTAAAATGGTGGGCGGAACATCCGTCACATTTGTGACGCAGTATCCCATCCGCCAAAGTCGGAATCAGGCCAAGCGCTTCTATGAGGCTGCACTCTTTTGCCCATCTAGTGCATTGCTGGCAAATTGCTTATTTTTTCTTAGAATCTAGGGATGTTATATTGCAATCAGCTTCCAAATGGACATATCCTTTATATTAGAGAACAATTAAAGTTTAATGTAGTTGTTACAACTAATAATTACGATTTCTAAAAATAAATGTTTTGTTTAACTGGCTTTATTTCAGGCTCAATGCCTGGGAATAACACAGAACTTTCTAGAAATCAGTGCTGAAGCAAGAAAACCCCAAACACGAGGTCCTGTAAAAAGAAAATAAAGGGATGCATTAGGGAACTGAGGCTGATGACTTAAACCAGATGTGTTGGGTACTGAGGGTGGAAACATGTACCAGAGCTCTTAAAAGACTGCAGGTTACCATTTATGTACTGTACCCTGGTATTTCCAACGTGGGGCAAAACTAGATTAAGAGATTTTCCCTGAAGCAAACTTTGGAATGTGAAGTACTTCACTTAGAACCGACATCTCCAGTGCGCAAGTAGGAATTTAAGGCAGGATGTACAAAGCACTTCCCTTGTTGCAAATCCCAAGTATCCCAAAATGACAGGGTTGTAGATAAAAAAAGAGCTTTTTAGAACGTACAGTGCTTTTTTTTCAGGTCAGATTTTTTTTCCCTACCTGTGAAAAGGCTTTTGCAACCTTTTCCAAATTGCAAACAGGATGGAGCATGAAAGGGGCGCCCCTCTCTTAGAAAGTAATGTAACAGTGGTTTGTAGCCACCATTGAACAGTTATTCAGCCCGAGTTAGTGAGATATCTGATTTGCAAAGGGAAAGCTACCTCTGCAGGACACCTTCCCCTCGGGATTAAAGTTGCCGTATTGACGGGGAGAGACCTGAGGGGCGCAGCCTATTGTATAGAGGACTATAATCTGCTACCGCTATTGCATGCCCAAATAGGAGCTAATGTATTTTTAAATTCAGCCCTTGTCCCTTTAATGAACATGGGCTTCTTTTTAAAAAAAATTAGTCATTTGAGAAAGCAAAGGGAGGGATGGAAGTCTGCTGCACTTTGCACGCCTCTATCCCTGCATTTGCAGTGAATCAGAGTCACAAATTGTGACCTGCCTAAAAAATATCGATTAGGCAGATCATTTTGCAACCACTTGCATATGGACAATTTACAATGCAACCTATTTGTAAAACGGTGGGAAATTGCTTCCCCATTCCCAGCCTAGTCGGTGTGAACATTGCACATCCCAGGTTTGCAACTGTGAACATCTGGCTTCAGCCGCAGGTTACATCTGTTGATTTTGGTTTTGTATTTTAATGTGGACTTTCACTCTCCACACATCAAGTGTATACTTGAATATAATGTACTCAAATCTTTAAATTATGTCTCTTGTCCACATGGGAATTCAGGAACACCATTCATAACAAATATATTTGTATTTTGGATCCTCACTGAAGCAGAACAATGGACCAGATTTAAGAAGACAGGGTTGTAAACCAGTCATTGTTTTTTACATATTGGCTAGTTTGCCACTCTATCTTCATTTTGTGAAGCAACTGATGTACCAATCAGTCTCATTGCGCAATGTCCATTTGCAGGGAGTCACAAAAACTCCTAGCTCATTCATAATTATGATGGAGGATTCCTAGTTACTTTCTGCATATACAGGAATGGAGACCCCCATCATTGCATTCACATTAAGTGAATGCTGACAATTTTTTGTAAGTAGCCCCTGCTTTCAAAAACTTGCTCAGTGAACGGTCGGGAGGCAGCATGAAGTGGCACCCTTGGCGACTCTTTGCCCCCGCAGACCCCCAATGCACACATGTATAAGATGGACGATGTTCCATAGGACAGCTTCCACTTTGCATCGGAATACAACCCACTTCAGCAACCGTATTTATACTTTTTTTGCGCCGCATTTGCGTCGTTTTTTGACGCAAAAACGGCGCAAACTTGCAAAATACCATTGTATTTTGTGGGTTTGCGCCGTTTTGTGCCAAAAAGCGGCGCAAATGCGGCGCTAAAAAAAGTATAAATACGGGCCTTAGTATTAGATTTTCAGCTACAAACCATTGCTACATTCCACTGCGATTCGGTAGCCTGAGCGGAATGCCCCTTAAACACCCACTCCTCCTAACCAAATCGAAATCAGAGGCAAGGCGCATTTTACACGTCAGAAAGCAATTTCCGACTTACGTGGTGGCCTTAGTACATAGTGATATGCCACTTTGCATGTCATTTTGCAAAAAGCAGTCTTTGTGACTGCAAAAACGCTTATTACATCAGTGAAAAGTTCCGAAAAATAACATTAAAGTTGTTTTATCGGTAGGATATTGGTTATGAAATTATGCGCTTTGATTCTCACTTAACTTTCAGGGAGTCTCTCCAACACAGTACTCACAGCCTGACACAATGCCTTATCAATAACATCAATATGACATCACATATTCTGTCATATTTGAAAAGTTATGGATCTGCTAATCTTATGAGTGTGCCTTGCATGTATAAACATGCCACCTATTAATTGTATTTGTATATTTATTTTTAAGTTTGTCAGTTTCATTGAGCATGGGCCTGGCTAAACTGGGCATGGGAGCACTTACAGGAGCAGATAAACATAATCATCTGAAACAAGACAAAGATGGCATAGCTACTGAAACATGTCAACACAATGGTACAAATAAACAAGATGATGAAGTAACGAGCTGCTGATGAATTACGCAGAGTTAGTACTGTAATAGAATCAAGCCAGCACAACAGTTTAAAATAAGTAATACTAAAGCTAGATGTTACCATGTGGGCGATGAATTAGGTAGAGTGAATATACCATGGGAGCAATAGTCTTAGATATACAGAATAAAAACAGATGCAAGGTAAAATGTTTTAGGCACATGGGAAGGGTGTATAGATTTAACAGATAAGAATCTGACAACTATGGCCCATATTTATGACATTTTGGCGCATGGCAGTGCAGCAAGTCACCTTGTTGCACTTCCCTGCGTCAACGGGAAAAGGCAGGAATGTGCTGTATTTGAGCAATACGGTGCATTCCTGCCCTTTCTCTCTGGCTGGTGCTGCTTATAGTGGAAATGGAGGCACCCTTGCACCATGGTGCAAAGGGGCCTGCATTGCATGTAGGATTGTTTTTGAGCAGGAAAGGGTACCTTCCTGTACAGAAACAATTCTGTGAGGATTTTTCCTCTATGTGTGCTGCAGAATGCAGCACACATTGAAAGAGGAAAAATCAAGGAGAAATAGTGATATTTCTCCTAGTTGTGCCTCCCCTGTGAAGGCCTAAGGTTTTAGCACATCCTCAGGTTTACAAGGTCTTCTAAATCTGGGGATGCGTCAAAATCCATGGGTGTTGGATGGGAACACCTACCTCAATGCCCGAGGAATGCCTCACTAGCGCTGATTAAGGCAACCCAGCGATTTGCGCTGCCTTGCCTCACTCCATATTTATGAGGCCATTCAAAGCCACCCAATGTGGCTTTGCGTGGCTTCATAAATATAATTTAGAGGTTTGCGCTTCTGGGGCTTCGCAAAAAGTGATTCAGCAGTGGTGCAAGGGCCTTGTAAATACGGGCCCAAGTCCATCTAGTTCTCAAAGAGGCAGGAGTAGTGCATACACCAGGTAATGATAAAAGGCACAGAGTCTTATTTAGGTTTTGGTGGACAGGAGACTTCATCAAAGCATGGTGGATTTCCAGACTACCATGGTCTATAATGCACTTATAATGCGGAGGGCAGGATATCAGCCATATTTGTGATGAATATCCCATCCACCAAACTTTAAACAAGGCTATTAGCCAAAAGATACTTCACAGCTGGACAGAAATGTTTACTTGTTTACTTATTGGAATTAGGTTCCCAGATTTGTCTGCAAAATAATAATGATGATTGCTGTGATACGCATAAAACTGTCTTATGATGCAAGAAGCGGCAAGATCAATTAAATTGAATGATATAATCCAGTAGGCAGCTGCCTTGAACAATACATGATATTTTATAACTTTAAATTAAAATAAATTAAATTAATTAAATTAATTCAAACTTAACAATTTAGGAAAGACTACTGAACTGTTACAACAGGGGCATTCAGTACTTTGTGTTAAAGATAACGTTTGTACCAGGATACATGTAAGTAGCACTAATTTTACAACTATGTACGAATTGTCCCTGAAATGTCTAGGGCAGTATTTACTCCCAAAAAAATGCAATTAGTACAGGAATCATACGCTAATTCCTGATGTTGCTCAAAATGTCCTTTTGAAGGTTGACTCAGTCTGTTATGGTAGGAAAAAGTAGCCCTTTTTTAAATTGTTGCCTGTTACACGTATGTTAGAAATGGGGCCTTTGGCTGGCAGTCAGGTTACCCAATGTCCAAATAAGGACCCTCACTCTAGTCAGGGTAAAGGAGAATCACCCTCAGTTAACCCCCACTCACCTCCTTGGTAGCTTGGCATGAGCAGGCAGGCTTAACTTCAGAAGCAATGTATAAAGTATTTGTACCAAAACACACAGTAATACAGTGACAACACTACAAAATGGACACCACATCAGTTTAGAAAAATAAGTAATCTTTATCTAAATCAAACAAGACCAAAACATCAAAAATCCAATATACACAAGTTAAAATATAAATTTTCAAATGAATAAGAGTCTTAATCCTTAGAAAACAGTGAGAATGCTGTTGTTACACAAAGTACCTAGTTAGCGTAAAAAATAAAGTCTCACGGGCGAGTGTGCGTCGGAAAAGGGTAGCAATGCGTCGATTCCTTACTTGCAAGTGCAGCCATGCGTCGTTTCCTTCTCTGGCCAGGTCGGTGATACGTCGTTTATTGTCCCTCGCAAGAGAGTGATGCATTGGGCACCTGGGAGCCACGCAGAGTCTGCTTGACTTGGACGCTGAGGGACGATGCATGGAAATTCCAGTCGCCCGGTATCAGAAAACCACGCTGCTTGGGGTTTGCGTCATTATCAGCCTCCGTAAGCGGATGTTGCGCATCGTTTATCCAGCCGTGATGCGTCGATCTCCCAGCCGCGATGCAGGTGGAGTGACGATTTTAGCAGCAAAGCCGGCGGCGGATCGTTTATCAGCCGCATTGCGGAAGGTGCCCCGTAAATTTCGTGGATTTTCAGTTCTTGTCTGCCAACTTCACCTTTCAAGGGCCCAGGGACTGGATAGGGCACCACTTGGCAGGACAGGAGTCTCAGCAGAGAGTCCACGAGCTTAGAGGGGAAGTCTTTGATGGCCCTGAGACTTCATCAACAGGAGGCAAGCTCAGTTCAAGCCCTTGATGATTGTTCTCAAGCAGGAATGCACAACAAAGTCCAGTCTTCATCCCCTTTCACAAGCAGATGCAGCAACTGCAGGATAGCCCAACAAAGCGTATTCACAGGCAGGGGCAGCCCTTCTCCTCAGCTCTTCTCCTTGGCAGAGGTTCCTTTTTATTCCAGAAGTTATCTAACTCTCAGGGGTTTTGGATCCACTACTTATACCCCTTTCTGCCTTTGAAGTAGGCAAACTTCAAAGGAAAGTCTCATTTGTTTGTAAGATCCTGTTTTGCCCAGGCCAGGCCCCAGACGGACACCTAAGGGTTGAAGACTGCATTGTGTGAGGGCAAGCACAGCCCATTCAGGTGTAAGTGACCACTCCTCCCTTCCCCTCCAGTCCATATGGCTCATCAGGATATGCAGGCTACACCCAGCTCCCTTTGTGTCAGTGCCTAGAGGAGAGCTGAAAACATCCCAACTGTCAAACTGACCCAGACAGGGAATCTACAAACAGGCAGAGTCACATAATGGTTTAAGCAAGAAAATGCCTACTTTCTAAAAGTGGCATTTTCAAACACATAATGTAAAAACAACCTTTATCAAAATATGTATTTTTAAATTGTGAGTTCAGAGACACTAAACTGCAGATTTCTATCTGCTCCCAAAGGGTATCTGGACTTTCATAATATTTAAAGGTAGCCCCCATGTTAACCTATGAGAGAGATAGGCCTTGTACAATGAAAAACGAATTTGGCAGTATTTCACTGTTAGGACATATAAAACACATTAGTATATGTCCTACCAGAAACATACACTGCACCCTGCCCATGGGCCTACCTAGGGCCTACCTTAAGTGTGCCTTTCAGGTATGAAAAGGGGAGGTTTAGGCCTGGCAAGTAGGTGCACTTGCAAGTCGAATTGGCAGTTTTAAACTGTACACACAGTGCAGTGGCAGGTCTGAGCCATGTTTATTGGGCTACTCATGTGGGTGGCACAACCAGTGCTGTAGGCCCACTAGCAGCATTTTATTTAAAGGCCCCAGGCACCTCTAGTACACTTTACTAGGGACTAACTAGTAAATCAAATATGTCAATCATGGATAAACCAATCAACAATAAAATGTACACAGAGAACATATGCACTATAGCACTGGTTAGCAGTGGTAAAGTGCCAGAGTCCTAAAGCCAACAAAAACAGGTCAGAAAAAATAGGAGGAAAGTGGCAAAAAGATTGGGAATGACCCTGCAAAAAGGACCAGGTCCAAAAACGTACATAATTTTTCATTAGGGAAGGAAAGAATCACAAATATTTCAAGAAGGGCTTTGCAGACGACCCCATGTCATGCAGCTTGATTTCTCTACTCGCATACGCTCATACATTGTTTACAAAAATGCAGTGATAGATCATTCTGAATAGATCAAGTTTGTATCAGATTTCCAAGCGCACCACGTCAAGACTTATTCACATAAACATGAGGGCATGGTTCTATCCCACAAATAAATCACAACTTTATCTATGCTATGTGTATTAGGCAAGTGCCTTCAACTGTATAAAGTTTAGCATTCTGGGGTCAATGTTGAAGTGGTGGGTGATAGATAAGTGAGTGAGTGAATTCTATTGTTAATCCTGGCTGCACTGACTGAGCCCATCCAATGGATAGACAACAGAGAAAATTGAAATTCGAATAAACCGTGATACATTCCTGTTCTGTCCCCTCTCTTCCCCCAGGTGTCTGTGTTACCCCAGTGTTCGAGTTCCTCAGGACCTTCCTAACCAGTGTATGATTCCTTCCCTGTGTCTGTCACCTTGTATCATCGTCTCTTATTGATTTCCACTGCTTGTGTCTTTGCGAGTTTCCCAGTGTCTGCATTAATATTGTTTGTGCCTGCAGTGCATATGTCTTCCCATTGCCTTCCATTGTTGGCTCATATAGTCACCATTGTTCAGGTCTCCCCAGAGGCTCTGTTTAATTGATGATTTCCTGTGTCTTCCTGTATCTCTAAAATGTGACGCCTCTAGCTCCTCAATTTCCATGTCTCCCCATTTCTTTACTTTGTCTCCCTAGTGAAGTTACAAAGGAGGCAGTAATGTTCCACTGTCTTACTGTGTCCTGTGTCTCCCTGTGACTTCCTGTGATTCCACAGTGTGCAGTTGCCTCTCCTGAGTGAGTTCCCATGACTCTCCTATGTCTTTCCGTGACTCTGCAATGTCTTCACATCTATTCAAAGCACCGTCCTATGTCTTATCTATGTCAGCATCTCTGGGTTTCTCTATCAACTCATCGCTTTCCTCTACCTGTCTTCTTGTGTTTATGTTTTCCATGGCTGTTGTCATCCAGTGTCATTGTCTTGCAATATCTTGTCTTGTAGAGGTTTCTCCGTGTGTGCCTGTGGACTACTCAGCATATTCCCTTCTCCTCTATGTCAGTGTCTCTCATGTATTAACATTTCCTTAATGCCTTCCCATCTCTACCAATGTTTCCATGGGTCTCTGGTATCTGTGTATTCCCCGTGTGGCGGGGAACAGTTTTTATAATCACTAATACAAAGCTAAGATTGCCCTGCTATCTTGTACTGGTGTTCACTAGACACAAGTGGGGTTTCCTGTGGGAGGGCATTGATGTAGCATATTATGGCTCTGAAAGCTTTGGAACAATACATGTTTGCAGGTTTGACTACAAATACCACAAAACAACAATCCTATATGCCAAAATCTATTGAAGTAATGTGGAATTTGGTATGGTTGAAACAGACTACTGGTTTAATGACTGCGACTGCTACCGGCATCATAAATCAGGAATGGACCACTGCTCCTTCATGGCATTCTGCCAATGAGATCAACGATTCAGCACTTTTAGGAATCACTAGAGCCAGATAAAACCACTGCATGACCAGGTTGAGCGAGTCTGTTAGGGCATGGAAAATGAAACTAATTGAAATCGCCGGGAAGACACTTATTTGTTCAGAATGCTGGCCCAGAAAAAGCAGAGAAGGCTTTAAAGCCACAACCAAAAACAAGTAACATTTTCCCACTTCTTATATGGGACCATTCTTGTTTATTTACCCATATATCAATCCATCTATCCATATCCATCCAAATCAATTTATGTATTTATTTGCCGAGAATCCCTTTTCGTTGTGCAATCGTGACACATTCTTAATAAATACCTGCATGGTAATTCTTCTAGCTAAAAGCTATGTGCATGTATGTGAGTTGTGAGTGTAAGTATGTGTGTGCTTTTCTCTCATTTCTGTACATTGGCACTTGTAAAAAGCAGACCGTTTTAAGTATGATATTCCTCTATGAATATCCTATAGACCCTGTAAAAATATCATTCAAATGCTTTAGGAAGAAAGGTTAGTAATGCCCTTATCCTTTCTAAATATTTTCGCTTTACGTGGTGATACTTACGCTCATGCATTTACATTGGGGAAACTCTAAACACACAAGTCTCAGTACTCAAAGGAAAAACATGACTGGATGAACTGCACACCTTTTACAAGTGTCAACATGAAACACTCTGATGTTACCCTGATGATCAAATACTACTCTTGGTGATGCGCCTTCCTAGTGCATCACCCTGTGGCCCCTGTTGCATGGACAGTTGCCTTTAGCACCCGATGACCTTAAAGCCCTTGGGTTGCTAAATGCATTAATTTTTAATCAAATAATTTAATCTGACTGACATATGCATTTCTGTATCTTGAGAGTCCTCAAAGGCCACTAAAAGACCTGCTCATTTCTTGTTTCTTGGACTAGCAGCAGTTAAAGGCCATTTATTAAGGGGTACTAAGTATACTACATTTCCTTCTCCTGATGATGGCCCACATACTGTGGTCAATGAGATGGGTTGAAACATCAAGAAACGTTCTTAATAGAGCGTTCAAGGCGTTGCCTAACATAACCAACCGGACATTTGTCATGTAATGGGTGGTTCTAGAACAGCAAAAGTGCTTTTCAAAATGCATAATATCCCAACTCTGGTAAAAAGTAGGACTTGTTAGAAAGTTGACATCAGCGGATTGAAAGGACTGCTCTGGAGTCTAACTGGTGGCACAGCTATATATTATCACCACTGCTAAGCAGCAATGATACTAAGCTGCAAAATATTACCTTTTAACACGAGGCACTGTAATCGTCAAATGCATTGAAGTTTTCAACCAAACTCAACCTAGGAAGGGCTTGGAGTACAGCAACTTTGTATTCCTGCAATACCTCAGAATGGCACAAAGGAGCTGCCCGTGGCAATGCCCCCTTGTAATTCAGCCATAATGGGAACTGCAAAACGGGTTCCAAAACGCAAGCTAACCAGCTAGACTGATTGTGGTTATACATCCCTGTTTATTCATGGTTATACGATTCGTTAAGCTTGTGCTAGGCTGAAGATTTGCGTGCATGTTTTAGCTAGTGCTCACAGCGAAAGAATCTGTACTGAAACTAATGCAGTGGTTTGGAGGAACAGCTCCAGGTAAGAGAATTGTACCTGGGAAATTTGAATATATGTGTGTTCCAGCCGCAGCAACTTTGTGAGAAAGGCTAAGAGTTTAAAAACATATAATAAACTATGTTGTGTGCTGTGTGGATCTTCTCTGCTGGAATCAGATTATGAACCTTCTTACAATTACATATGTGAAAGATGAGCCTTTTGGCATCAACTCCATTAAAGCACAAGTATTTGCAAATTGTGTAAAGTTCCTGGCACCAAACACGTACTCTCTTGCTGATTTTATCTCATTCGATTGCATTAATCTTTTCGTCTATTGGAACAAATGGCTACATTAACACGCCAAGTGTTTTACTTGTGAATAAGGGGCTTTGAGGCAAAAGGAGACAAGATGTGTCAAAGTCATTTTTTTTTCTTTTTTATAGGGAAATTGCTTTGCCAAGCTTCGTTAACACTTACAGCACAAGTACATAACGGGAAGCCACAGTGCACTCTACCTTGACACACAGACTGGGTACAGCACGTGCAGCAGCATTGCAAGCTTCTCTCACATACAAAACAATTGCAACACTGGCAGAAGTTGTGCATGCCTCCATTGTCCATGCATATCTTTGACTTCTCACACTGGATGACGTCTAAGTGAGCAAAGACAGAACAAGGCTAGGGGCAGAGCAAAGTGAATCTTGTGGATAGTGGGGGAAATAATACAACTAGCACAAAAATGGAAGCCATTCCATAACTGCAGCGTGCACACATCACAGACAAGGTTTCCTCTCACATGCAGTGTCTGTTTTTGAAGTACTCATCTGGAATTATGTTTCTAGTTTAAAGCGCCTCACTTGTATTGGTATTCCTTTAGAGACCTCCTCTGGCAGATTGTGTTGTCCCAATATAGACACTATACCCGGGGTGTTATGTTTGATACTGTATACCACATTTGGAGTGACATAGTGATGTACTGTTACAGAAACCAGCTTTGTGATAAAGCGTTGTCTTCTAGAGGCCTCATATAGACTTTTGTGTCCAGTTCTGGAGACAATGGCTGCAGCACGAATGTTCATGACTAACTGGAGTGTGGTGAAGTATGGTGATGTTCTAAACACATCCCACAAGGTTAATACAATAAGACACATTCTTACACTGAAAGAACAGACATGCCTGCCTAATTGTTTTGTTGTTATTTGTAACAGTGTATGCAATTTACCAGTTGCCATATTTGTGATAATAATGACTTAGGCCAATTGCTAATTATGATGCAGAGACTCTTAAAACCAACTTTACTCCTGAAGATGGTGTAACATATGATGATTGTCCCTTAATAGTCTACCAGTCAATCCTTCTTCTATCAGTGATGGGAAATATAGACTAATTCAACCGATGATGAACTCTGTAAGCAATAATATCCTTGAGTATGGCGAGGAAGGGAAGATGTGACGGGTGAGGTTGAGGTGGGGAAAGGGTTTGCTTAGGGTCACTTTCTAATGAGCTTGAGGCAAGAAGAAGGAAATGCTCAGGTGAGTTTGAGACTGTTGGGACGATGTGGAAGAGGGGCATTGAGGTTGAACCTCAGGTCTAAGTAAGGTAAAGTTGAGGTGTGATAAGGGTGAGGTTGAGATGAAATTCAGTTTAGATGAAGTTAAGGTGATGGTGAGGTTATGTGATGATGTTTATCTGACATAGAAAATGTGATGAGATTGAGGTGAGGTTAAAGTGAGTTTTAGGTTAAAGATGAAAAGAGATTGTCCTGGGTTTATGGGAAATCAAAGTGATCTTGAGGTGGGATAAGGAAGCGTGTGGTTGAGGTGATGTGAAATATTTGTGATTTGAAACTGGATTGTGTTTATATTTCATGTGACCTAAGGTTATGTTGACGTGAGGTGAGGTTGAGATTATGATGAGGTGATGTTCTATGAAGTCAAGGCTAACAGTCTAGGTAAATCCATTCAGTGGTTTTGTAGTAATTGAAGCAAAAAGAAGGATGGATATTTATGGATGCGGATCCTCCGTGAATCTGACAGTCCCATACTGATTGGCTGCCAGCACTTCAACCACAGCCAGAATAAGTTAAAAATAAAGAAAAGGGGTCAGGAGAGAAAGACCCTGACCCCATAGGTCTGGTGTGGGTCACCCAGGGACCCAGCCTGGGCTAAGAAGCAATTTTGTTTTACATTTTTGCCACATAATCAAAAAGGATCCACGAATCAGGGCTAATTTTTTTTAAAAAACCAAGCACAGTCTCCTGTGCTTGTTAAATGTTTATCCCCGGGGTGGGCCAAGACCCAAGGGCATGCCAAAATATAGCTACTGGGGAGTAGGGTGCATGCAGCCCCCCTCCTGAGGCCCCAGGGACTACCACCTCCCCAGGACTTCCTTTATAAATTGGAGAGGGACTGCACGGATCCCCTCCTGAGGCTCTTAAAAGCTCCAGGGACCAGCACTTCCCCAGGCCTTCATTAGTAAATTGGAGGGGGGCTCACAGACCCCCCTCCTTGGCCCTGTAGGGTCCCAGGGACCACCACCTCCCCTGGGCCACAAGTACCAAATAAAGAGGGAGGGGGGCCATGCCCCCCTCTCCTGGGCCGTATTCATACCCAGTGATGACCACCTCCCTGGGGCTAGCCCTAAAAAAGAAAGGAGGTGCGCTTCATGGCCCCCACCTGGAGCCATCAATGACCTTGGGGACCACCACCCCATAGGCCAGTTCCCTAGATCCTGAGGAGCCCACCCTCCTGACATAGTAGTTTGCTGTCACTTGACGGGAGCTATGAGAGCTCGCCCCAAGCAAGAGCAAACTGTAATTCTGCTCCCAGCGGGTGGGAGCAGAAAAAACTGCTCCTGCTTGCTGGGAATGGACTTTTTATCTGTTTTCCTCCTCGCTGTCAAGCGGGCAGGAAAACACATGAAACGATTGCTCCTGCATGTAGGGAATTGAGGCTTTCCCCGTGGTCTAGATCCAATCAGGTACAAACGCTCATGCATTATTGCTGGATTGGATTGCAATCTCTTCTGTGGTGACTGTGACGAGCCAGATGTTTCCAGTGCTCTGCTGGTGAGAGCAGAGCCCGTCCTTCATTCTTTTCATTACTACAAATATGTGGATGTGCAAAATGACCTTGAGGCTCGATCCGTTTAGCCCTGCCCCATATAGGTTAGTGGTATGCATTGGTTAATCTGGATTTTTCCAGCTTGATGGACATCTTGCCAAAAGGTTACACAAACGTTTGTGATGCAGAGGAATATGAGCACATTTCCAACAAACAAAGAAGCACTTACGTCTGGTGGAGATTCAACTCTTTGTAGACTCACCGTCTTCTCTATATAAGGATTCATGTTAGCACAGATTTCAGAAGGAAGACACTTGAGGAACAGTGACATTCACTTAATTACACCAGACATGGCCCCTGAAGGCATTACCTCGTGGTCCTACGCAGTGGTAGAGTAGAATGTACACTATTAATTTACCCAACAAGGTAGTACTTGCTAATTAGCTAGTAAAAAGTACTCCAGTTGGGTAGACATTTTGCGCAAAACTGAGGACTCTTCTTGGATAAATAAGCAGGTGAGGATCCACTGAGGCACAGATGCTCATTTCACAGAAATTAAACATCAACAGGAAGCACTTACAATAGTAAAAATAGCAGGTGCCCTTGTTGAAGCTCTGCTACTGTAAAGGACAAATCCTCCTAACTTATTGAACTTATTCAAGACAAAGCAAGCATGTTTTCTCTGCAATTCCATGTTGAAAAATGCATGTGGCCAATCCCTGCTGAGCATGGCCAAAGGCCATGGGTGGCACGCGGTTAGGTGCCTCCAGGGGGTTGCCCGCAGGGCAGGCCCTACAACCAACCCCCTCTGTGCACAGACAAAGGCCGTGCATGGTTGGAAGCCTAGGGTAGATTGGATGCCCCCAGTGGGGTTGGCCGGCACGGCAAGGATTGGACTAATGTATGGTGATTTAATATTACTTAACGTTAAAAAAAAACTTAGAAATTCACTGAAAAAAACAGAGGTTACAGGTACGTTATAACTAGGAAATAGGTCACAAAACCCTTAGAAGTTCACTAAAAAACAAAGGTTTACAGACACTAAACCATAGAAATTCAACAGTTATAGTTATACTTATCTCAAGATACTATAACTTGTGATACAAGGTAACTATACCTCACGCCCTCAACCATGCACTGCTACTTACCCTACATATTAAATCAATAATGGCATCTTCTATCTTATCATTGATAATATCACAGCAAAATTTGAAATAACATTGTTGATGAGAAAACTGTGCATGGCAGGGGCGCAAGCTATAGTTACCTTAGAGCACGAGTTATAGTGTCTTAAGATAAGTATAACTATACCTGTTGAATTTCTATGGTTTTGTGCTTGTAAAATTTGAACCTAACTATAACGTCCCTCTAACCTTTGGTTTTATATA
The DNA here is from genome assembly GCF_031143425.1 of Pleurodeles waltl. Taxonomy (NCBI): domain Eukaryota; kingdom Metazoa; phylum Chordata; class Amphibia; order Caudata; family Salamandridae; genus Pleurodeles; species Pleurodeles waltl. The sequence goes on along the minus strand of NC_090444.1, from coordinate 988,851,620 downwards.
TTCATATATATACAATTGTATTTTGGAAGTTTGCACTGCTTTTGCGTCAGAAAGCGACGCTAATGCGGCGCTAAAAAAGTATAAACATGGGCCTCAGTGTGCTATTTGACTTGACAAGTCCAAATGATGTGAATATACCTAGCAATATTATTGATCCTTTTGATTCTGTACAAGTCAGAGATTTGTGTAGAAAGCATGGAATACATATGACTGACTGTAGAGCCTGATTTCAAATTAACATCTACATACAAACCACATTCAGCAAAAGATAAAATGGATATGCTTTGTGATCTAGTGGCTGCGGATATGTTAAGACTATGTAACAAGGGAATAACGACATACAATTTAAGGAAAAAACATTGGGAAGCTGTGGTGAGATGACAGAAAGATGATAACTTGGTGATAAAACCTTCAGACAATGGAGGGAATGTGGTCCTTTATTTTTATAATATTTTTATTCAGCAGGTGAAACTTTACATTACATATATGTATAAATCCAACTTTCGTCATTGCCTACATTAATGTTTTGACATATTAACTTATAGCATACAATTGAATTTTTCATATTTTTCAAAATTGAATTACTTAATCTCCTTCCTCAACTTCCCCTACGCTCCGCCTAAACTTCTGCTGAATTGCTCATTTTGGCCCAAATCCCATGATATATTTTCATGGCTCCTATCCGCTGAGCATACAATTTTTCTCGAACCCTTGTAAATTCAATTTTCGCCTCCCATAGTGCGTATGATGGGGGGTCTGGTGATTTCCATGCCTGCAGGATAAGTGATAAAGCTATCACTGTACCTGCAAATACCATCTGTCAGGATGCATTAGAAAGATTTATATTTTGCGTCATGCCCCAAAGCGCAACCAATGGGCTAGGGGTGATCACATGGCCTATCCAGGAGCTTAACCTCTGAAACGTCTGCTCCCAGTACCTTGCCAGAGATATACAGCAAAAGCACATATGCATCCAATCCCCCTGAGAATTTTGACAGCATGGGCAGGAGCCTGATGTCTCTGGATGCATATCTCTTACTACAGCGGGGGTATAGTACAACAACCACCTAGAGAATAAAGTAATATTTTTAAAGTTGGCCCCTCTAAGTGCTTTGTACAACATCTCATTGTGTTTTCTCCAATGCTGTATATCTATTTTACATCCTGTCATATTGGCTATTCGCACCAAAAGTTGGGTAGTTATCTTGGTTGCCCCTGCATCCTGAAGTAATTTATACCATTTTCCAATACCTGGTTGGTTACCATAGAAGGCCTGAGTAATGGGTTTATTTGCGCAGTTCAAAGGTTGTTGCGCTGGATGCAAGGAATGTTGAATTTGACAATATGAAAATGTTAAGTTTTCTGAAATATCGCTTGCGTCCATTACACACTGTGACCATGTTTTCAAACGATCCTCTAAGTAAAAATCCTCTAAGGTCTTAAAACCCAGCGCTTCCCATTGCAGTATATTGCTTTGCTTTAATTCTACTCCTAAAAGCCCAATGTCCCTTACTCGTAGGAACGAAAATGCCTTATCAATTTGGTATTTGCGCTTTAACTGTGATATAGTTGCTTGAATCATAACTGGTAATTTGTACCTGACCCTTTTTGGTAGGCGAGGGAATTTCAAAAAGCACTAAAAACTAACATTCATATCTAACATCATCTGATTGAGATACAAATTACATTTTGGCTTTTGCGCTACTCTCGACACCCAATCAAATACAGCTGCTTCATAATAAGCTACCATATTGAGGAGAGCTAATACTCCGTCTTGCACTGACAAAGATAACTTAGCCAGTTGGAGCCGGGGCTTCTTGTAATTCCAGATAAATTGTCTAATTTATACGTCTAGGTTATCAAAAGAACATTTAGGAACTCGCACAATTACACTTGAAAAAACAAATACTAGTAGCGGAAGGATCGACATTTTGACCAAAGCAGTCCTTTCTATAATAGTCATAGAAGTCTCCTGCCATTTAAGTAATAATCCTTGAATTTTTTTCAGAACATTCATGTAATTCAGTTGAAACAAATCTGCCGAACTCGGAGATACGTATATACCAAGATATATAATGGGATGCGAAGCTGAAGATACAACACAAATACTTTGCGGCAGGACCGACATCCCTGCATTATACAGCAAAGCCTCTGATTTAGATTGATTAATTTTGTAGCCCCCTAGCTCGGAGAATGCCCTAATCTTTGCAAACGTTCTATCTATATTCTGTTGTTCCGCACTAAGATACAAGATCATATCATCCACAAATAGTTTTGCTTTGGGAGCTAAAGGTAGAGGGGCTTGAATATTTAAGTCCTGTCGAATCACTGCAGCTAAGGGCTCAATGAAAAGTGCGAACAAAACTGGAGAGAGAGGGCTGCCCAGACGCGTGGCTCGCGTGATTTGTACTGATCCTACTGTCAGAGCATTAACTGAAATTATTGCTTGAGCCCCTGTATACAGAGTCTGTATAGTCTGAATAAATTTCCCAGGAAAACCAAACTTTGCAAGCACCAAGAATAACACTTGCCATTGAACTAGGTTGAACGCCTTTTTGGCGTCGAGCATCATAATTACTGCTGGATGGCAGCTATGCAATAGATAATCTATGGCCTGTATTAAAAAATTAGTAGTGGTGGATAATAGCCCACCAGGCAGAAATCCGCACTGATCCTCATGTACCAATGCTTGAGCAACCTGAGCTACACGAACTGCCAGAATCTTAGTAAAAAGTTTGTAGACGTGGTTTAACAAACTAATTGGACGATATGAACCAGGATATTCCGGTGGTTTGTCTTTTTTGATAAAACTAACCACAATTGCTCTTGAAAATTCGAAGGGAACCTCTACTCCTTCTAGCACTGCATTGAATACATTTGTTAATATATCAGCGATTTGATCTTCCAGAATTTTATAAATTTCTGCCGGGAGGCTGTCCTCACCTGAAGCTTTACCATTGGAAGCATCCCTTATTACTCTAATAACTTCTTGGGAAGTAATAGGAGATAATAATAAATTCTGTGCCTCCGCATCTAGTCCAGGTAGAAATATTGTATCTAGATATTGTTGGATTTGTAAATCATTTACTTGTTTTTCCTCTGTGTATAGCTTAGAGTAGTGTGAGAGAAATACTTTTTCGATCTCCCTAGAATGTGTGACCATCCTGCCCTGTTCTTCATCGAAGACAGCTTTTACTAAGTTAATACTGGCACGCTTTTTAATTGACCAAGCAAGAAATATACCAGCATGTTCACTTTCTTCATATTGACGTTGATAGCTAGCACGCCTATTAAGTATTTCTTTAGAAAGAGAGACATTTCTTAAATTAACCTGAGCCCTTGCCTTGCCTTAACCGGCGGCCCAAATATAAAAAACAGGGGCGGATCCCTTATTTATCTCCAAAAAATCAGTTACTAATACTTTGAGGTTGGTTACCGAGTCTTCGTCTGCCAAAAGTGACCTATCCAGCTCCATTGTGAACGACGATGCTGATTAACCGAATCCTTGAAGTCATCAAAATCGACCCAAGGAACGGAGTGGTCTGAAAAAGAGTTTGCGAGTATTCCTGTTCCGTGCCATTTTCATCTAAATGAGACCAGAACAAAATAAATTCTTGACGCCATATTATACCTTTTAGAATAACACGTATACTCTTTAACATACAGATGGTCAGCACGCCACGCATCCACTAAGGCTAACTCTTGTAGCAGTTTTGCCAGGTACTGAGACGTTTTTGGTTTCTTCTGTGCTTTATTCTTGCTTGATGAGTCCCACAAAGTATTTGGCATAACATTAAAGTCCCCTCCTATTATGAAATACCCTTGAAGAAGGGAAAGATGCGTATATAATGTCTGCATTGGTTTTATATCATCCTCTATCGGGCATAATAGCTTACAAAATGGATCTCCTTATCTGCCATTGTTGTAGAGACTATTATCCATCTCGCCTGTGGGTCTCGGACAAACCTATTTATTTTCCCTACGAATCTCCTGGAGAACAAGATTGCCACGCCCCGTACTGCGGCATCCACTGAAGCATAAAAAGAATTGGCAATCTATGGCGGAAGTCTAGGTAGCTTAGCATTAAGCTTTAGATGTGTCTCCTGTATAAGAAGCACTTGAATCTGTACTGATTCCAGCCAGCTAAGCGTAGCACGAAATTTCACATTGTTGTTGGCCCCATTCAGATTACAGGAGACTACTCTTAATTTAGATTCCATCCTTACACAAAATGCTATTCATGCCTGCTAAATCCCATCACCCTCGTACTATTAGTTTGACTAAACTTTTGTCTTGTGTTTTTTCCTCAGGCAAATAATTAAGTTGGATGACTAGCACCTGCATTTTTCGTTCTAACTCCCTTCTGGACCCCCCATCCCCCTGTGAAGCTCCCCCCCCCACCCCGACAGATTCAACCCGTCATGAATCCATCGGACCGTGTACCACCCCCCTCCCTGTGCCCAAAAAACCCAGCAATAGAGTGCATTGACGTGACACCCCTAGAGCCTTAGCCTCAAAAGGAGGAGCAAGGCGGAGGAACCACACTGACACAGGCATACAAAAACTAATCGTCCCCTAATCAAAAAATACCTTAAGTGACCCTAGCACTTCCCCACCTTCCCTTGCCTCCACCCCTCCTGCACATTTCGCATCCCCTACACCTCTTGTCAAGATCTATTATCCTTATGCCCTAGCTTTCGAAGACAAATGGATATAAGTTCCTGCTAAGCTGTGAGACAGGTATATACAAACATACAATTTCGTAGGTACCAAAATAGCAGCACATAATAAGCAAAATTAGGCCAGGCGTAATAAACATGAAGACTTCTCCTTTCACTAGCTATTTCCTTGCTTTTTTACGTGCTCCAAGAAATTCCTTGCTTCCTGGACGTTTTGGAAGACTTTCGCTTGACCCTTGTACAGTACTTTCAGTTTTGCTAGTTGCACTATACCAGTCAGGGCCCCCAATCTTTTGAAATCATCAATTGGTCCGACGAACTCCCGACGCCGGTGAGCTGCTGCCACTGACATGTCTAAAAACACACGAAAGCTAGAACTATCGTCCAGTTTAAATTTGCGTACTTCCCTGGTTTGAAAAATAATTTGCTCCTTTATTCTAAAGTCACCTAAATTAACCAGAATAGTACATGGATACTTTGAATTAACAGGACGCACAAAGGGTACCCTATGGGCCCTCATAATGGATACATCTCCTTTCTGTTTTGCCCTGTCCGGAAGAATGATTTTACCAATAAGTTCGGACACCACCTTGATTACAGATGAGCCTGCTTCCATCTCCTCCGGGACCCCTACAAATCTAAGGTTGGAACGCCGTGATCTATTTTCCATCTCGTCCAGCTTAATTTGAAGATCTTCTAGTTCAGATTGGAACCAAGATGTTGTCGTCTCCACTTGGTTTTTGGTGTCCTCTAAATCCGCGACCCTTTGTTCCACCTATGATACTCTAGTTGAAAGAATAGTTAAATGAGTATTAAGTTGATTCAACTGATCCTTTGTTTCCCTACGAGTTTGTTCCTGAGAAACTTTTATGGCTCGAAGTTCCACTAAGATCTGGCCCATCAACTCCTCCATTGTTGCGGTAATATTTGTAGCACCTTCTGTATTCACCATAATGAGGGGATTTGGTAAGGAGCTGGATGTCGAAAGAATAGTATTGGTTGCTAGGTTCTCTGAGGTTGGATTAGATATCCCTAATCCACTCGACACCACAACAGCGGCATTGCTGGGAGGTATTGTGATGTTAGTTACAATTTCTTCTTCTGCAAGAATTGTTCTCTCAGGTCCTCCCTCTTTTGAAAAGCAAGTTTCGCCAAAGATTTCCCCTTATATTGAGAGGATATCGTAGAGTGAGCAGGAGGGAGATTGTCTAATAATACTGAGGTTGGTGATGAAGAGGAAGTCGCACCTGTCGAACCATCTTGAAAATGCGGATCAGCCGCCTGCACTGCTGATTGTGCAGAACCTTCCACTATGCCGGGCTCAAACATGGCAGAGAGGCCTGATGAAGAAGATGTAAAGTCCTGGCTCCCCGCAGAGTCTCTAAGAGAGACGGATCCATCTTGTTGATGAGGGCTAAGCCTATATATACCCAAGGAAGGTGTCAGGGGTTTAGATTTTACTCCGGCGCGATCTTCAGCGCGTCGCGTCCGCCTGCCATTGCTGCTCCAGGCAAACATTCTCAGTCACGGAGCATGATGGGAGCTCCACGTGACCACAGCCCCTTGAAGTGATCTCTCGGAATGTGGTCCTTATGTCTAAGGAGAAATATGTAAATGAGGCACTGAGGCAGTTAGGAGACAGATCATGTTATGAAAGGATTGAAAAAGTGTACTATATAGATTACAATTCAGATATAAGTAACAGCTGAAAGAGTGGTAACATGTTTAGTTAATAAATTGGGATTATATGCAGTTCCTCAGAAATGATTCACTAGTTGTACCTACACTTTATCTACTGCCTCAAAGCCATAAAGATCAGACTAACTCTCCAGGACAACCTATAGTGTTGTCAAAGCACAGTGTACTGGAAAAATATCTGTATATGTTGACCATTTTCTTTTTGCCCTTGTGCAGTCTCTTAACTTGTAGGTGAAAGACACTTAAGATTTAATAACAATAATTCAGAACATACACTGGGAAGACCCATTTGTTTTGGCCTGTTGTAGAAAAGTACCATCTTTCTTGGCATGTTACCCCCAATTTCTGCCTGATTGTCAGTGTGTTTTGAATGTGCCACTGGCATCCTGCTAGTCAGGACCCCAATGTTTATGGTTTATGGCCTACATGTCAGTATGATTTACTGTTTTGTCAGTATGCTTGACTGTGTCACTGGATGCCTGCTAATCAGACCTCTAGTGCTTATGCTCTCTCTGTTTCCATATTTGTCACTATAGTCTAGTGACTTCTTATTTCAGTCCATATTGGCATACTGGACCCCTCTTATAAGTCCCTAGTATATGGTACCTAGGTACCCAGGGCATTGGGGTTCCAGGAGATCCTTATGGGCTGCAGCATTTCTTTTGCCACCCATAAGAAGCTCAAACAAACACTTCTCCAGGACTGTTATGGCTGCCTGAGTGAAATATTGCAAGCACTATTACACAGCCATTTGCACTGCACCAGGTAACTTATAAGTCACCTATATGTCTAACCTTCAGTTCCTGAAGAGTAGGTGCAAAGTTACTGTGTATGAGGGCATCCCGCACTAGCAGAGGTGCCCCCATGTTGTCCAGGACCAATTTCCTGGACTTCGTGGGTGCAGGGACGCCATTATAAGTGTGCACTACATATAGGTCAATACATATGTGTAGCTTCACAATGGTAACCCCGGATATGGCCATATAAGGTGTCTAAGATTGATAAATTGTACCCCAAATCCATGCACCCTGGGGGCTCCACCATGGACCCCAAGTACTGCCAAATCAGCTCTCTGAGGTTTCCACTGCAGACCCAGCTGCTGCCACCTCACAGACAGGCTTCTGCCCTCCTGGGGCTTGGGCAGCCCAATCCCAGGAAGGCAGAACAAAGCATTTCCTCTGGGACAGGGGTGTTACACCCCCTCACTTTTGAAATAGGTGTTACAGGCATGGGAGGGGTATCCTCACAGAGCTTCTGGAAATGCTTTGAAGGGCACTAACGGTGCCCTCCTTTTATAATCCATTCTACACAGGTTTAGGGAACCCCAGTCCATGCTCTGGTGTGAATCTGGACAAAGGAAAGGGGAGTGACTACTCCCCTGTTCATCACCACCCGAGGGGTGGTGCCCATAGCTCCTCCAGAGTGTCCCTGGGCTCTGCCGTCTTGTTTTCAGGATAGTCAGGGAACTCTAGGAGCATCTGAGTGGCCAGTGCCAGCTGGTGATGTCAGAGACCCCTCCTGATAGTTGCTTACCTGGTTAGGTGACCAATCCCCCTCTCTGGGCTATTTAGGGTCTCTCCTCTGGGTGTTTCCTAAGATTTGGTTTTGCAAGACTCCAGCAGGAATCCTCTGCAACCTTTGCTTCACCTACTACCGTCGGATCAACTGCAGAACTGCTCCAGGAACTCTATAACTGCAACAAAGTATCCAAGAAGGCTAGTGCAACTCTGTAACTTCAGCTCCTGCCAGCAACAGTTTCCAGGTCATGCACGCTCTGAGGACTGCCTGTCTTCATCCTGCACCAGAAGGACTGAAGGAATCTCCTGTGGAGTGACGGAGTCTCTTCCCTGCTTCAGCATGCACCCCTCTGCAGTGATGACCAGTACTCTGGGTCCCCCCTCCTGATGACGAGTGTGGATCCTGGAAGACAGGTGGAGGACCAAAGTGACCCAGACTGTCCAAAGGTCCAACTGTCCAAATTTGGTGGAGGTAAGAGCTTGCCTCCCGAGCCAGACAGTACCCCTGTGCACTGTGTTTTTTGCAGCTCCCAGAGCTTCTGGGCATTCCTCCAAGAAATCCTTCATGCATAGGGTAGGTCAGGCCCTCAGCACTCTATCCTGTGATGCTCAGCTCCCTGAGTTGTTCTCCTGCGGCATGGGCTCCCTTTGTGTAGTGCTGCAATGACCACGATTTGCAACTTTTTTGTCCCCGTGTACTGGGACTCCTGTGGGTGCTGCCTGCTCTTCTGAGGGCTCTCTGAAGTGCTAAGAGTCCCCTCTGTCTCCTTAGTCTGATTTGAGACCCTCCTGGGTCCAGGTAGCGCCTTCTCCCGCCAAACGGGTCTTTTGCATAAGCCAAGGCTTGTTGGCGGAATCCAACGATTAAAACCAGCCTGCATTCTTCTACTCGATGTGGGACATCTCTTGATCAAGCAGGAACCCACAGCTGTATTCTTTGGTGCATTTCTGACCTAATCTTCTAACCGGAGAATGCACGTTTTTCACCTTCGTCTGGGTTAGCAGGGGATCCTGTTACTCCTGGACTGTTCAGCTGTTCTTAGACTTGGTCTCATCTTTCCACATCTCTTCAGGCCAGGAATCCATTGTTGGTGTCTTGCAGCCTTGCTTGTTTTTTGCATAATTCTTTATCACGACTTCTAGTGTGTTCTGAGGAAACTTGCTGTACTTTACTCCTGCTTTCCTGGGCTCGGTGGGATATTTTACTTACCTTTGGTGTTTTCTTACACTCCCAACGCCCCTCTACACAATAGCCCTTGCCTTGGTGAGAAACTGACATTTGCATTCCACTATTTTAGTATATGGGTTATGTTCCCCTAGGCCCATTGTAACCTATTGTGATTTTCACTATTTGCACTATTTTTTGACTGTTTACTTACTTGATTTTGGTTACTAGTGTATATTTTATGTATAATACGTGCCTCAGTGAAACTCTGGAAAATGCATTAGGGGACACACTCAGCGTCTGTCTGGGATATATCTGTGCTAAAGGGATCCTAGAGCCTGAATCTCAAGCTTTCTCTTCCCGGGTTCCTACCATTTTCACTTCTCCAGAGTCAACTACAGTCTCATCTCTTTCACCCACTATCTGAAACTAGTCCCTAATGAAATTAGCAAGGACCTCTCTGTCCCTGCTCCTGGAAATCCTCCACCCTCTGTTGTTACATAAATCCTTCTTCTGATCTATTGACATGGTGCTGAGTCAATTCCCTACCATGTGTTCTCCATTGCTTATGTGTGTTGCCTTTGTGCGTAGAAGAAATGACTGGACTTATTGCAATATTAGCAGAGATTGCAAATTGCCAATGCCACATCTGTATCTTTGGCTCCTAAACAGTAGGCACCCCACCACCTGCCGCAAATTGTCAGAACCCCTTAAGAGGGTGATGGGCATGCAGGGGCTACTGGGCACAACTGTGGTGGTTGAGGATTTTTATACCTGATGTCCCGGGGCCTGACCAACTATGTATACTGAGCACCAGGGCCAAGTATCCCTTCTGCACCTGACTCTCAGTTGTAGCTGTAGACAAGCAGTCAAAAACTCCCTCGGGGAGGAGGAGGAGTGTAGACAGAGATTAGTGAACACAACTCATAACTCAAAGTGCACATAGCAATTTCAATAAATCAGTGTATAATTAAATAATGTTTTTTATATGAAAAAGAAGTATTTTATTTATAACCTTACACATGCAAAGGAAAAACTCTAGTTTTTGCCAGGCAAATCCTTGTTCCATCTTTCCCCCTGTAATGTGGTGGGGGTTATTCGCCATTCACGGGTGGACACGTCAAAGAAATGCTCACTAGTGAGCCATACCCAAGAGCTCCCCCTAGACTCTTTAGGAATTATTTAAAATTGATTGTATTTCTACAGTACTGTTAGCAGAGAGTTCCCCGGGGGCCCAAAGGCCAGATTCAATTCTTACCCCTCTCCTGCAGCATAGAAACATCCAGCAAATAAGTGGGTGTCCTGACTGCCGGTCCTTGCAAGCTCTGATCATGTGTGGCGAAGCTGGGTGGCTTGCAGTATAATAAGCAGCACTTGGCAGGCACAGACTCTCACTGAGCGATGCTGCCTGCTTTCCTTAGTGATTGGAGAAGCTCCCAGTCTGCGTTGACACAGTAAATAGTCTCTCCCACGTGGGGGGTTGGTCTTCTAGCTCCCAACTGGAGCCCAGCAAGGGTGCAACGTCTTCCTCAGCACCATCCAAGATCCTTGAGGGGTGATCAAGGGTAGTCCTCGATGCACAGGGCTGACTTCTCTGGTCACAGCTCACTCTTTTCTGTGGGCAATGGGCTGAACTTTTTTCACACTTTACTAGTGGCAGCCCCTTCTAACATACAGGGTTGTAGCAGAACTTTCAGACACAGCGTAGACTCTTTCAGTGCGATCACTGACACCATGGCGGACCCTACTGCCATACGAGGTTTCCCAGAAGGCATCCATAAGTCCAGGCATGCAGTTCTCACAAATTTTTCAGTGGTGGCCCTTTCTGGAATATGGGTTCACTACAGTGAGGTTATACAGTCTTGGGGCCATATGTACGAACACTTTTTCCCATAGTCACAGAATGGGTAAAAACCTTTGATACATCTGGCCCTTGGTGCCTCCCACGCAGTGCTGGGTGGAGGGCTCAGTCCATGTCAGTCATCTCCTGACATACGGGGTCACTAAACATAATCCTGCATGCAGGCAATGTGACGATCAGTGGACAACCAATTCCTCACACCTCGCACATGGAGTCCTCGCTGTAAGACTCCCCACTGGACCTCACTCCCACCAGTGCTCTCTTCTCCCTCACAAGACACACTGGTCTTGGTAAGCGGGAGACTGCTGGGGCTCCAGAGAAGGTGGTCTTGGTTTCCCTGGGTGATGTCCCCTCACCCAGCAGATAGACTAGAAGGCTTTAGCCCCCAGTCCTGCTTACAGGCAGAAGTCCTGCAGAGCTTCTCCTTCTCCTTTCATCCCGTCTGGCTACTTTCCAGATGAACAATTTTGGTGTCTAAATGTTCCATTTTTATAGTTCATTTCCAGACCCCAATTGTGATTTAGGGTCTGAGTCTTTGACGTTTTATGTTGGGATTCTGCTTCTTTTGAAGTGTACACTTTTCTTTCTGTTCTTCCCTCTTTAAAGGTTGTCCATCACAGCAGGAAACACTCCAAAGTTTATAGACCCACAACACAGTTTATGGGAGTGATCAACGTTCACACCTGAATGTCAACCACAGTCATATGTTCATCAAAAAGTTAATCCTCAGCTGCCAGCACTACTCTTTAATATTTCCTTATCCACCCCATCTCCTTCCTGAGGTGTGTCCAGGCCCCTTCCTTGTGAGCTATAACTGAATCAAAGAGGAACCTTTTGAAGTTTAAAGGGGGATTCTCTTTCTCTCTTCCTCCACTGTGTCCCACCCAGTTCACAGGAATGCAGCAATATACAAATCTGTCTGTGGAGTATTTGTTTAGTCCTCAGATCTTTACCATGCAGGCCTCAGCTTACCAAAATGGAACTCAGGGTCCTCCATGCAGTGTACTATTGCAGACACCCTTGCACTTGGTGTACATTCACAGCACACATACGGCCCATCACTGTCACCTCCATGCATTTCGTCACGACAGACACACATACATTTGGTACACACATTTAATCTGTGCACACTGTTTCAGTTTTGTAACCTCTCTGTGTTTTACCAGGGTGTGCTATTTGCAAACACACAGCCTGCCTGCATCCACACTCAACATGTATGTGCTGCACCACACTTCACCCTTCATGCATTGTACTTCTCGCAAGCACATATTGACCTGGCACGTGCATTTCATTGGGCACGTACTGCACAGCACTACATCTGTCATGTAATGTATTCCTTGCAGGTATACACACACTCAGTACATGCACTACACAATACTGCTTTACCCCTGTACTGTATTCTTCCCAGGCACACATACCTCCAGCACAGAGACACAACTCCTGGTCTGCACTGCTCTTTAGATCTACCTGATGTAGGCCCTGGGTGAGCTAAGCACACAGCAGTGGAACTTTGAGAAGGGAAGTGAGCCTGCAAGCCTCACTTCAATGACACAGGGTGAAAATGACCCATTCACTCATATTGATCACCACAAGGTATGCTGCCACCACCGCGATCATGCTGCTTAACTCTTGGTGAAGGTGGTAGTCTTCCACTACCACGAGGGTAGCACTCTGGGCACCCCTTCTGGTCCAACAAGAATGCAATCCATGACATAGACTTCTGCCATGGCACACAAGCGTGATCCATTTTTGCCTATGACAACAGAAATCAGCATTAGGAATCCAGGCAACAGTATAGTTGGGCACTCAGGGCAGAAGGACATGTCTTTTGCCATTGCAAAGGAATTTTCCATTCCCACAGGATCTCATTGACACAACTGGCACTGTGACGTCTCAATATTAACTGCGCTATTAAAATAATATTTTATCTTTAGATTGATTATAATACATTACATTTGTAAAAAAAAATTTTTATAAATCACATTGACAATTATCAATTTGTTGAAATTCACATATCGTTGTTCTTATATACTTTCTTTTCTCCCCCTTCCCAAGTGCTTTTTGATACACTTTCAATATGTTGCAGCTGGATTACAGTTGAAAAACTTCGATACATACATCAGTAGAGAACAATAGTAGTAGAGAGCAGAAAAAGATCATCTGGGGTTGTTGAACTTTGAAGTAAGTGTACTGCATTTACCAGAATGCAATGTGCTGGGATGAGAGGCAGTGTGCTCCCTCACCTCTTGAGTTTATAAGGCTCCCTTGATCCAACGAGCTGGCAAGCTCAACTGGGATGCACATGTGTGCCTGTGAAGTGACACTGTGACATGTGAAGACTGGGGCAAAATTTCAGCAACCCCCAGTTGACTTTTTTCTGCTCTCTACTACTTTCGTTCTTTATTGATGAAGGGCTAAACCCAGAAACTTGTCTAGAGACAACAGCACTACCTTCACCAACTTTGATGAAAAACTACAGAAACTTTAGTGAATTGTATGTACCAAGCATGAAATACAGGTGCATGCAACCATGACAAAATGCTGACCCTGGTAACTTTTGAGATATGGGTCAACCTTGGCTAATGGATGCAATCAATATGAACATTCTGGCACTGGCACATTTTTTATATTTCTTGGTAAAAATGGGCATCCGTAGCATGTGGGGGGAAATCCATGACAAAGTGCTGCAAATGTTGAAAAAAATGAGTCAACTTCTTGGGGGCCTCAGGTATCATTGGCCTGGCACGCCAGGAACGAATTTGAATATTAATGAGAGCCCTTTTAGAGCCAAGGGTCTTCTAGCAAATGTATGCAAAAATTGTACTTCAAAATGCACTTTTGATAATTTTTCCAAAATATTTTTTGGGAACCTCTCCATCCCCAAGCCTTTTCATAAGACATCAGACTTGTTTGCTTCTCTTGCTCACTTGCTGGGATTCAAGGCAAGTATCACTCTTCACCACTTTCAAAGATCACCAATGTCATTGTGCCACCCTGGCTGTAACAGAACAGAAAGTGCCATTGGATCAGTTGATGAGAATAGTTTATGAAATACTATCTACGACCAAGCTCTAAGATGACAATAAATGTGATATTGTGATGCACGCCAGGTATCTCAGGTTTATCAGCCTTATAGAACCAGAGAAAGTGATGGCAGCGCATGGAACAAGCTTAAGGTGTCCAAAGTTAGAAAAACAATACATTTAGGCCTCAATTACGAGTTTGTCGGTTACTATAGATAATACTGGGGCGGGGGAAAGGAGGGTCATTATTTATCAGATGCGATAGATAATGACAATTACAACGTTTGAGATTTTGGCGCACACAGCACTAAAATCTGCGTGTCTCATTATTTACGTGTCGTTTCCCATCTGGAAAATATTGATAAGCTTCCCCTGCGGAAATGTGAAAAATCCCAATGTTGACAATCCACACATACTCATAAATCCGACAGACGTCCCAACACTGGTTTGCACGGATGTTGGAAACTCTGTCCATGATAAGGAAAATGCACAATATAATTTATACTGGCATATTAGTTGTGTTCTTTTTAGTTGCTATGCGGTTTACGTGGCCTTTAAATATATGTGTGAATGTGTGTTTCCGAATTTGAGGAGGTCCTTGTGTTTTACGATAGCGTGGATACAATGTTCCATTGTGATATCTTCTGAGTAGTACTTTCTCGGTGGAATATCCTGATGCCACTGTGCACAGAATTTGTGTAGTTGTATTGCGGCTGCTGGATTTAAACCAGTATGAAAGTAGGACTACAAGTGCCAGCATTATAAGAAAACAACAGGGCTGGACTAACTAATCACGCATGGACCCGGGAAACCTGGCAGCCACGAATGACTCAGTGCCAGCATTCCACAGTTACATTTATGTTTTTCTAATACTTTCCCAGATTCCAGTTCACAAATGTAGTCGTATGCTTGTAATACATTGTAATTGTAATTGGATTTATATAGCGTCTACTACCACTGCCGAGTCGTAAATGTCACACTTGACACATTTGTGCGGTGTACTCTGTGTCTTACAGCAGTGTGAATATTTGAATCAAATATTTGCTTCAGCAGATATTAAGAGATGCTAAAATTAGTAACACTAAAATGTACTTCCCGTAATGGAAGTCACAAGATTATTACTGGATCCGAGTGTGACCTTTCAATTGTCTGCCAGAAAAATAATACATTAACAGCAGGCTGAAAGAAATACATAAACATAGAGAAAGGCAGAATGTTGAAGGAGGGAGAGGGATGAAAGCAACGCTGTGGGATATTCATACTTGGCAGACATCCCTATAGGTGTCTCTGGATACTTGGCAGACATACCATCAGCACTGCATGTTTTCATTTCAGACTTCTTTACTGTCTGTGGAATATATGGAAACGTGGCTACCTCAAATGGCTCTTTCTAATCCTCCTAAGTTTGACACTCAGGCCCTCATTCTGACCTTGGCGGTCTTTTCGCAAGACCGCTGAGTTACCGCCGCGGTGAAGACCGCCGACCGCGGCGGTGTGCCGCTGTGCGCATTCTGACCGCTGGGAGCGTACCGCCGGAAAACCGCCAGCAGCCACACTGGCGGTCGGCGGGAAAGTGGAGACTGGTCAACCTCCACCGCCACGCCAGCAGAACACCGCCCCCAGAATTACGACCCACATTTCTGTGTGGCGGTCTTCTGTTGGCGGTCTTCTGTTGGCGGTCACGTCCCTATGGCTCCCGTCGCCTCCCGGAGGACCAACGCACAAGGTAAGTTGATCGTCCGTGAGGGGAGGGGGTGGGGGGGTGTTGTGTGATGTGGGCGTGCATGGGGGTGTGCGTGTGAGTGTGTAGAGGGAGTGTGTGAGTGCGTGTATGCGGGCGGGGGGTGCTGCTGTGTCTATGGGTAATGTGTGCTGTTCGGCAGGTGCGCATGTCGGCATGTATGTGTGCGGGTATGTGTCCCCGTTGTGTATGTGTGTGTAGGGGGTGTGTATATGTGCATGTTGGGGGTGTGTGCATGTCGGGGTACATGTATGTGCATGTCGGGGTGGGGGTGGGGAGGGGGTTCGTACCACCTCTGGGGGGTGGCAGGGGGGTGGAGGGTGTGGGGGGAGGACTCGGGTGGGTAGTGGGGGGTGGGGGAGACCCCTATCAGTGCCAGGGAAGGAATTCCCTGGCCCCGATAGTGCTTACCGCCATGGTTCGCACGGCGGTTCCCGCCCGCAAGAAACCGCGGCGGTAGGCAGGGTCATAATACCCTTGGCGGTCTTGGGACGACCGCCGGGCCGGAGTGCGCAAACTACAGCCCCGCGGTCATGACCGCCGCGGCGGTCGGAGTGGAGAAGTAGCGGTCGGTCGCGGCGGGGACCGCCGCGGTCAGAATGCCATTTTTAATACCGCCGGTCTGTTCGCGGTCCGACCGCCGTCTCTCCGCCGACCGCCAGGGTCAGAATGAGGGCCTCAGTGTCTGAAGGAGGAATGTGAAGAAAAGTAGATGTTGTTCCTTTAGAAGACTACCAGACTAGGACAGAATATATATAAGTCTATAATCATAGATAATTGTAATATTAGACACAGGTAACCTACAACATTGTTTAACTAAAGCAATGGTTATTTAACAATGTATATGAGTGTAGTGCCTTCGTTAAGCTTACCTATGCTCTGTTAATTTGACATAAACTAATCTTGGTATAACTTTCTACACTTAAATCCAGACTGTCCAATTTAGGTCCAGTTGGGCCTTGCTTGATTTTCAAAATAATAACCGATTGCATTATGTAGCTCCTTGTACGTGCATTATAGGCACATTTGTCTTACCAGGATATTCTGAAAAGCCATATTTGAACAGAGAGTTTGTGATGTATTCACACCCTCTAACAAAGGTTAATTTTGAATTTATACTATGGAAGAAGTGTTCAGCACTCAGAATGTGAAAGGATGTGTGCTTTCTTTTTACTCTCAGAAAGGAAACTGCCAAGCCGACCTATGAGAATGCGGATCCGGTCTCCTGATGACAAAGTAGCTGTCCGGGCACGGCCCCCTTACTCGGCAGGCAGTGAAAGTGCACGGAGAGCACAAGGTTATCTCTTTGGGACAAGAGCAAGGAGTAGAAGTTTAAACCATACACCACTGAAACCTGAAGAAGAAAGCCCAGAGATTAAACATATTGGTAAGTCAAGTCATATTTTCACTTCTGATCAGTTTGTCAAGAATAAACTTTGTGATGTCCTATTATTTCTATGTGTCTATTTGTCTAGCATCTACAAACTTGTAGGCTTGGCAAAATAACCTAGAATACAATACACCTCAAAACTAATTTCAAATTTATCTGAGGTTCCACGTCAGAGCCACTGAGTCGAAAAATAATTTCCAGCTCATGTTCAAGCATTCAGTTTGGTTATATAGTGCCAGCTCGAAAATTATTTTTGAAAAAAAGTTCCCTTTAATAGTTTGTAGTCTATCGTATCTATACTTCTAAATACAAAACATATTACCGGGAAAGTGTTTTTAAAGTACCATAAAATTGAGTGGCTAACAGGTCAGATACTTGGTGCCTACAATTGTAATAGTGTGGTTTGTGAGATGGTGTTACACATCAAAGCCTATCTCTTCTCTGTATCAATGGCCCTATAAAGACAAATCTCAGCTGCAGAAAGGACTAAAAGATGTTGTATAAGTTATTGCACTAATGAATATTAAGTGTGATTTGTAGCATTCCAGTATTCAATAACATGGTAACATTTTAGAGTAGAGAGCTCAATTTTGAAACTTTTCCTTAAGCAGGAGACAATGGGAATATGTTATTTTTGAACACCGCAGACTAAAATACAACATTGAAATTCATTGTTTGTGGATAGAATGAGTGACCTTCTTCCACTGGAGGAGCTTGTCTCTGAAAAGCAAAAAAATAATAATAATAATAATATCTCCTGCACTCTGGGAGTTTTTTCCCAGGCTGTAAGGATCATTATATATATTTTTCTGTTGCTCACCACCAGGTTTTACCTGACAATGACAGCCAGAAAAAAAGACTTTACACTGTTCAGCCTGAATTGGGTGGATGTTTGAAAGCCCTTCCTCTAACGGCCTCTCCCCATTAGGTCATTGGACTAAGCTTTCTCTCGTTGGAGTCAACGGAGTGGGAGGCAGACCAAGAATTTGGGAGACTGGGCAATCTGTTGTGTTAGCGATGGAGTACATTGTCTCCCACACTTTAAATTGGGCCCTATGTCTTTCTTCCTTAAAAGCTGGGAAGCCATTTGAGGAAGCAATTTTCTTCATATGATAGAAAGCGGAGAGTCCTCAAATTGTAATTCCTGGTTCCTGTTCATGGAATGAGTTTTTGCTTCAGAGTCACTTGGAGATATGTTTAGAGAGCAGCCGGTCTGTGTCCTTAACTCATGCTTTGCTTGGATGCGCTGCTGGGTCAATTTACCCTTGAAATATCAATGTCCTGATGATGGTATGCTCTTTTTTATGAATTGAAACCGAAATGTTTCCGTCATAAGGTTGCAGTTCTTTCTGTTAAATTACCAACTAATTAGGTATATTTTGTACTCTATTGTCACTTATGTATTTATTTCTTTACAATATTTCGAAAGAGCAATAAAGCCTGGGTAGGTGTCCTGTCGTTGGACACACAGAGTCTAAGAAACTCATACATCAACTCTAAATCAAAGTGTGAAAAGTCATTTTTTTACTAAAAATCGTATAACCTGCATGGAGATCAGATAGAAGGGATGCCAAATGTAGGCATTATGACAGGAAAAGGTATGACCCTCTTGGCGCTGCCTCCCGATTCTCGGTCAGAAGGATGAGAAGATGGGCAAAGGAGAACGTGAGAAAGTGTGCCAAGTAAAACGCACTGTATTTTTGAGAAGTCTTTGTTACATAGAGCATTAAAGCAATTGCAAAGAGACAACTGTTGAGTGCTTGTGAACAGGCAACCAGTGCAATCTTATAATAAATGATATTTAAAACATAACATATACAACAAAATATATATTATAAAATAATTAAAAAATTATTAAAAAAATAATGTAAAAATAAAATAGTTAAAATAGTCTAAAATGTATATAATTTTAAAATAGATATGCCTAAAATATCCTTACAAAATTTCCAGGCTATAGTAAAATATAGTGGCCTAACTTCAAGCAACCTAAATCCATATAACAAAAAACGAATTCACTAATCTAACTAAAATTCAAAGAATTTTAGAAAAATGCTGACAATAGGGATTAAAATATATAATTTTAAATCCAGTCTAGCAAACATGGGGGAAAGTGCAAACATTTGGGTTGGGGAGCCTGGGTCATATTTGCTATTACGATTCTAGTCTGACAAACACTAGGGAAAGTGCATATATCGAAAGGGAGAGATTTACTGTTATAACTCCAATGTAACAAACATTGCGCAAAATGCATACCTTGGGGTGTATGGTCACATGTACTATTACAATTCTAGTCAAACAAACACTGGTAAAATTGGATATTGGATCTGTTTTGGGACAGTGGTCAGTTTTATTATTCTAACCTCATTCTAACAAAAACCGGGATAAATGTACAAGTGTGGGAAGTGGAGTGGGCACCTTTACTATTCTCACTCCTGTCTACAACACTTTGAGGAGAGATGCATACATTGAGAGGGTCAGTGTTAGACCTGCCCACCTTTAGTGTGGTATTCCACAGAATGTTTTGCCTTCAATACCCTCTTTTTGCTGAACTTGCTTATGTTGGCATTAGGACTCTACACTTCCCCCGCTAACCAGTGGTGAAAATATTGTTCTCTCCAAACATTGTAAAGTTGGTGCACACCCAATTAGCACAATAAATGTACTTATAATTCCCCAGCAAATGGTACTACATGTACACCGCAGATGTGAAGTAAATGCCAGAAGTGGGCTGGAGCACTCATTGTGCCACCCCTTAAGGCACTGTAAAACGTGTCTCAGGCCTACCAGTGTAGCTTTCAGTGCAGTTTCAAGCTGCCATTTCACCCTGGCAAAAAACACTTCAGTTTGAGAGCAGATAGAGAAATATTTCCTTCACTCATTTGAATTGTAATTTAAATCCTGTTTAATGGTAAAGCCAGATTTTAAATTGCTATTCTGATAATGGCACTTTTAGAAACTAGGCATTTTTCTGCATAAACCAAATGTGCCTTTCTGCCAGCGTCCAGAGTCACATGTCTGTGAATGGCTCTCCGGAGGTGTGATGTGTATATGTTCCATACTCCCCAGTATGAAAAGGAGTACAAATACAAAAGGACCCTGGGGGTGGAGGCGGCAGTTTCTATCCTGGGCAGGATGGCCTGTGGGATTGTACACAGCTCTTCCTGAGGGTTGTGCCCCCCTTCCTCACTTCTAAAACTGCCTGCCCTATCAAGGGCAAATGCAGCTCACATCTGGGCATGCCTGCCCCTTGTTTCCCTAGACAGATTGGAGCCAAACACATAGAAGTGAGGAGGGTTGACAAAGAGGAGGGGTATTCCACACAAAGGCTTGTTGTAGGTGTAAAAGTGACATCCTCAGAACCTCTTAGACCTGTGAATAATCAGAAGAAGCTTGGCTCTGCTGTCTGAAGAAGGGAGACTGGACCTGCTTGCTTTGTACTCAGGATCTCAGAAGTGACTCCAAGGGTCAGTTAGCCAACCTCTTGTTTGAGCTAAAGGGACACAACTTGTTCTTACAGGGATGGGGATTTTCTATTTTGAAATTAGGGGGGAGTGGCAGGTATATAGCTAGCAACCAATGAGGGACACGATAACAGGAGGACAAGAGATGGGAGTTCCTATCACACATCCTGGATCAAACTACTATATCAGAATGATTCCACCCTTACGCCTCTCAAGCTAATTTAACTATACTGACCCTTTATGTTAATGTTCTTAACAACCCAGTCAAGTGCAGATCGGTCCTTTCATACTTAGATCATTTTGAAGCAGACATATGCCTCTTACAGGAGACTCATCTCTTAGCCGTGGACTGCCATAGATTACGGTCCAGAGCCTTCCCTTACAGTATTTTTCCTCAGTGGACAAAAAGACAGCCAGAGTAGCCATGTTAGTTTCCTTCTCCTTCCGGGGCAAGGTGGGAGATAAGGTTCTGCAGGTCAAGGGGAAGTTTCTGGCTTACAGGGTACACATTGCCAATTACACTATTGTGATGGGGTCCATTTCTGCACCATTTGAGGGGCAAGAACGATTAATCCAACAAACCCTGTTGGGGGTGACAGGTACTCAAGACAAATTGCTTCTACTGGGAGGAGATCTAAACATAAACTTCCACACTGAGATGTATAGATCAGCATCATGCACAGGGGGAGTGCGAGCATTATCAGGAGAGGAGGCTAGGTGGCTGGGGGAGCTGGGACGCCAAGGTCTGTGGTGGGAGTTCCATCCTCAGTCTAGGGATTAGTTACACCTTCTACTCCCATGCCCATAAAACGTACGCTCGACTAGACTATTTTTAGGAACTACATGCATTCAAACCTTACTTACGGCCATGGAAATACAACCTCGCTGCTTGTCAGACCACTCTGCAGTGTCCTTGTCCCTGGGGATCCCACCCAATCAAAGACAGTTCCACCCATGGCAACTGAACAAAGCTCTCTTAAAGCGCCCGGCGGTGGTCACACAAATTGAGCAGGCTATTTTATGATGTTTGGCACTTAATGACATCCAGGGCTGTTCTCTCTCTCTTCTGGGGGAGACTCTAAAAGCAGTCATTAGAGAAGAGTTCATAGCAATTACAGCCACGGATAAAAAAATTGGGAAAGAGAAAAGGGAGATGATGACCAAATGGACCTTAGAGCTAGAGAAGATCCATAAGCGCACGGGGGTGCCGAAGATTTGGAGACAATTAGAAGTGGCCTGTAAACAATTGGCAGGCCTAGACCAAGACAGAGGGTAATAAGCACTCCTATGGCTGCGTCACTCTTTCTATGTGGGGGGCAACTGCACAGGCTGGTTGCTGGCTAGTCGCCTCCAAGCCCTACGACAGTCTACAGGAGTAGACTCTCTCTGATCGCCCGAGGGGCACACGATTAGAGGGGACGGCCCTATAACACTGGCTTTCTGTTAGTTTTATGAAATCTTGTGTGCGGCTGACACTGCAATGAGGTATAATTCTGAGACTTATATCGGGGGTGCTCCCACAGCTCATTTGACACAGGATCAGGCAGCAAATTTGGAGGGCCCAATTAAAATAGAAAACATGTATCTCGTGATAGCTTAAGCCAAGCCTCATAAGTCCCCGGTACCGGATGGGTTCCCTTTTGCATTTTATAAGACTTTGGGCTTCCTATTAGTGTCCATCTTGACAAGCCTATTTAACGCCATAAGACGCCCAGACTCCATTCCATCATTACTGCTGGAGGCGTCCACTGTGGTTCTTCCCAAACTCGAGAAGGACCCTCAATTATGTGGGTCCAACCAGCCAATATGACTACTTAATATTTACATCAAACTTCTAACTGGTATCCTGGCTACCCACCTGAACCTGCTCCTACTAGGTCTGATTGACCCAGACCAAACTGGATTTGTGATACACCGCCGATGTGGGGATAACATGAAATGCGTCCTCCATCTAATACATAAAGCTCACCGAGATGTTGTGCTTCTAACTCTCGACGCGGAGAAGGCCTCTGACAGAGTACATTGTCCTTACCTGATCTCAACATTAACCCATTTTGACTTTGACCCCCGTTTTTTAGCGTGGATTCATAGCACCTATAGCAAACCATGGGTGATGGTGTGGGTGAATGGCCATTCCTCACAACCTTTTGCCATACAAAGAGCCACCAGACAGTGGTGCCCACTGTCACTCCTACTATTCGCTCTTTACATGGAGTCGTTTGCACAAAGAGTGCGATTGAACCCAACTATAATGGGTTTGACCTTTACAGATAAAATACTCACACTGGCTTCATATCCTGATGATGTTTTGGTGTCTTCAGACAACCGCAAATAGACCCTTCCGGCTCTTCTGCAGGAGATCAAGGATTTCGGCAAGATCTCCTGCTTCCGTGTAAATGTTCAGAAATCCCAAGCTCTTAATATTTCGGTCCCTCTTGTGGACTAGCAATATCTAGAAAGGCAGTTTCCAATACATTAGCATAGTCAAAGTATCCCTTACCTGGGGCTCCAGCCTGCCCCGACCATCTCGGACACGCCCCATATGAACTACCACTTATTGGTGCAAACAATTAATCTCCGAATTGTAAACTTTTCTGCAAACGGCCCCTGATACACAGAAATCCCCAGGGCAACGACGCTGGGAAGCTGAAATTGGTAGATCTTTCACGTATAGGGTATGGGAGGACATATACTACAGGGCATGTCACACCGCTAGAAATATGGAAAGCGTAGAATCCGCGGCTAAATTGTTACATACAGGTATCTTATACCTGCACGTATTCACAAAGGGGACCTTTCACGCAACCTCAAGTGTAGGAGGGGTTGTGGCGCCTTAGGCACCCTGACACATATTCTATGTGAGTGCCCGAGGCTTACACATTCCTGGAGCGCATTGCTGAAGGACATCGACTCACATCTTGATACCCAACTTCCCCGCATCCTGGCATATATATTATTGGGCCTTCCTAATGTCCTTACCTATCCTCTGAAGTCCCATAGGGGATGATTGATAGGTTTGACCTTTGGTGTGGCCACCCAAAACATACTCATTCATTGGGGCACTGATACTCTTCCCACGCACCTAGATTGGATACATCTCCTTTGGCACATCTTAGGAATGGAGAAGATCACTCTGACATTAATGAGCCAAGCTGATTCTGTCTGCAAGTTAGAAGGCCCTTTTCTGACGCTCCTCTCTACAGAGTTTAGGAAATTGACATGCTGCAAATATCTCCAGCTCCTGACGCTTCTCGAAACACCAGCCTCGACACAGTGAACCGGATCTTGAAAGGGTCTAAGCACTAGTGTTTTCTCTCATTGTTGCTGTATTATTGGGTAAAACGTGCTTCCAGGGGAGAGGGGTGGTTGTATTGTTTACTTTTCATTATGCTTTATGTTTTCACAGTTAATACAGTCCTTATAGTTATACAGCCCCATTCAGTGCAGATCATACAATGTGATTGCTGTATATTGTTACATACCAATAACAACGATTTGAACCTAAATGGACACAACAAGCTAACAGAGGCCTTCCCTGTAATTACCCGGTTGACCAGCACCAACTGAACCTGCATGGACCCTGCTGCTGGCCTTTTCTGGAATAAATCCTGATGCCCAAGAAGAGCCTCCACAGGTCCTGCACACATGGTTGGGGTCAGAGCGTACTCCTCCAACCTTCAAACTGTAAGAACTGTAATCCAGGCAAAAATCCAGAGGTCCTCAGCTCCTCCTGTCGAAAAAAACATCATCAGTCTCTTTGCATTAGCAACCACCTGCTTCTCCAGCCAACATGGAGCTTTGATGGCGACCTGGCCTTCGATTTGACAATGATCCCTTTTCAGTCCCCGCCAACGTGATGCTCCACTGAGGTCCCTCATGTGGAATTGGACTAAGTAGAAGGTACACTTTACACTGCAATGAACCTGGTCCTTGTATCTGACCAGCACTCCATCAACGTCGACCTGAAGTTCTGACTTTGATCCAGGACAGCATGATCAGATAACCGTGACTGGGACTTTGTGCTTTTTGGCTCTAGTTTAACCTGAAACTTTAAAAAATCATAACTCTGGTTCTAATTTTTGGATTTTTGTCCTTTAGGTGTAATTTTGTTTAATAAAATCTACTCTATGTTTCTAAGGGCCAAATGCATTAGTATTTTAAATAGCAATTACCTAATTATGATTCTCTGAGGATTGCAATTAGGTAATCGCTATTTTAATGTATGAAACTCCATGAGTTTCATTTAGTGTTTTCTCATGGGTTGCAACTCACCTACCTCATTAATATTACTGAGGTAGGTCGCAATTTGCTACCCATTAGGAAACACAAAAATCACAGGAATGGTGGCCTGCTGGGCTCAGCAGACCACCATGTCTGTGATTTCTTTTAAATAAAGCAATCTTTTTTTTAAATTCAGCCCGTTTTCCTTAAAGGAAAACAAGATGCGTTTAAAAAAGAAAAATGAAAAGTCTTCTTTTCATTTTTTAGGAGTAGGCAGTAGTTCATGGGGCCACTGCCAACTCTTAAAAAACATTTTTGCTGCCATTCACAAAGGGGAATGGGTCCCTTTGCGAATGGGTTGCCTCCTACTTGAAGTAGGTGGTAAAATGTGAATATTTTGCAAACGCATTTCGGTCACAAAACATTTGTACATACCTCTGCGATTCAATATTAGGAAGGGACGCCCTTGACACGACCCTTCCTAATACCAAATCGATATGTATGGGCAATTCCAAATTGCGATTCGGTAAGATGTTACTGAATCACCCATTTAAATTCATACATACCAAAATGCATTATTGCAGTCACAAACGGCCTGATCGGGCCGTTTGCGACCGCAAAAATGCATGATACATATGGCCCTAAATTATTTGAATTGTTCTTGTGTTGTGTTGTCACTTTATTACTGTTTGGTGCTTTATAAATACTTTGCATGTTGCTTCTCACTTAAGCCTGACTTGCTTAGTGCCAAGTTACCAGACGGTTAAGCACATGTTTATTTAGTGACTTCTGTGGATTACCCTGGCAAGGATTATGCTTATTATTTCAGTGAGGTCCACAGTCATCCAGTGTACTTTGTATTATATTTTTTTATTATATTATATTATATTATATTATATTATATTATATTATATTATATTATATTATATTATATATTATATTTGTATATGTTTAGATATATCTATATATTTCCATTATATTATATATTACATTTATTATATTATATTATTATTACATTATTTATTATATTATTCTCATTACATTGGCTATTTTTAGAGTGACAGGTGATGTGGGTCCACTATCGGGGTTTAGAAACCCGTTTGTCCTGTTACTTTTCATAGTTCATTTTTCCTGTGCATTGGAGGTATTTGTGAAGGATGATGGCTCTTCTCAAGAGTACCCACAGCATGAGCACAATAAGTGTGAAGCGCTGCATCTGTCTCTCACTAGCAATCCAGGATGGGCCACTCAAATTAAAACAAGGGATCCAGGCTGTTCCCAGAGACTCTTTTTTCACTAGCAGCTGTTGCTGCTGATTCACTGCCATCACCACACCATTAACCAAGTGGCAATGCTCAGTAAGGACTAATCAGCAATCCCTTGCTAAAAAGGTCATATGAATTTCTAATGTCAATTTTCTTTCTATCCCTCTACAATGCATTATCTAGAGTTACATCATTTTCCTCAGGAATGCAGGTAATGCACTTCCACCGGCTGGGGTCTGTTGTGCAAACTCAATTTTGTGGCATGTCAGACAGGGGCAAACGGAATTGGATTCCAGTAGTACCATCACCCATACGCACTTGCAAAAACTATGGAGTCCTGCTACCATACCTGCACACACTCTCAGCATTCACACGGGGACCTCATTGCAGGGTCTGTTCATGACACATAACCGTAGCTTAAGTTCAGCTGAATGTTAGACACTGCACTCATAACCCTGAATAGGTAAAAACCCCTTTTCAGCTACTGATCACTAAAAAACAAAAGCCCACATTTATACTTTTTTAGCGCCGCATTTGCGTCATTTTTTTTACGCAAAAGCGGCGCAAACTTACAAAATATGATTGAATTTTGTAAGTTTGCACTGCTTTTGCGTTAAAAGCGGCGCAAAAGCAGCGCTAAAAAGTGTAAATATGGGCCATAGTACGCTGTCACCACCACTAACTCTACATAGTCAGCAACCCAGTTGGTATTCCTATATCCAGTTAAAGCTATTCTCCTGGTGATTGTCCATGATCTCAGGGCCAGTCAATGGTCGCAATGTCAATTCAGGGCCTAAGCCTCTAGTGCACATGTAGGGGTTTATTTGTACTGAGACAAAATAAAATCAGGATACCAGATTGTTTTACCGTTGGGTCACACAAGTAAGGGGTAAACGTCTTTTACCATGCAGGGGGACATATTCGTCCCAACACAGTCTTTCTGAAATTCCTAATGGGGTCATTACGACCTCGGCGGTCTTTTAAAAAGACCGCCGAGGCCGCGGGAGACCGCCAGGCGGAATCCTGGCGGGAAAATGGAGGGGCCGGCTGTATGGCCGTGGCAATTCCGCCACGGTCATAATTGCTGGCGGAACACCGCCAGCCTGTTGGCGGTATTACCGCCAACATACCGCCGCCCGCCAGGGTCGTAATGACCCCCTAAATATTCTGAATTTTGATCTCTCTGAAGGACTAAGGCTAGATGACACAGAGTACAGTGGTGGCTGGTGGATTTTGAAAGTGGTGGGGTGGAAATGTTTTACCCGATTATAATGAGTGTTCGCCCCCAAAAAACAAATGTTGACAAAAATTGATTAAATTGGTGGATTTTGTACCACATGTTTACTACAATTTGTTAATAAAAGTGGAACCAAATATAGCTTTTCAAAGAACAAGTGTGAGGAAAACATTAGAAAGAAGTCTCTTGCTCTTATTTCTGAACCCTGAGTCTGCCATTTAGTTGTTTTTCTATAGAGCTGTTTGATGTCCTGAGGCCCAGCGCTTACGTAGCTTATGTGTAGCCCGGACTTCTTCTGTGCAATCCAATAAAGTGTGTCCTATCTTTTCTGTACTTCCTCATTGGTGGATAAGTGTTCCTCACTTTGTGTTTTTGTTCTGTTTTTGCACATTTTGGGCTTTTGGTTGCCTCCTTGGATTTCGTCTCCACTCTACAGTTGATTTCTTCATTAAGAATGGGGGGCTGTTTGGACTAAGTGCAGAACTTGAGGGCGCGGCTCACTGACATGTAAAAGGGCGAGGTGGGTACAGAGGGTGGGGGGGTAACATTTCATTTTTAAAAAGTAATACATAAAAACGTACCTACTCCGTTGCTGCGCCGCTCCTCTCTCCCTAGTCATCATTGCAGGCAAGCACAGGCTCCCAGCCTGCTCTGCAGCCAATCCTGACACTGCACAGAGCAGCGTCAGGATTGGCTGGGACTGCCCTAGCTGGGCACTCCCAGGCAGACTGGGAGCCTGTTCAGACTCTATCACTGGGTTGGAGAGAGTCTACTGTGCATGTGTGTTTACACAGCCCGAGACGGCCGGCCAAACACATATGCCTCTATGGCTCCGCCCCTTTCACCACGAAGAGATAATAATCCTAGTTTTGTATCCCTTTGTGGTGAAAGGTTTGTAGCTTCTGCTGCTGGCATGGGGGAGGGGAGGATGGATGCTCCTCTGCTCTAATGGAGGAGCTGTCCCTGATGTGTTTTTCAGGGGTCAGGGATTGATCCTTGTACCAGTTGTATGTTTTGTGTCAGGGTGTGTTTTTAGTTGTTGCCTCCTCAATGCGCGCCCTTGTGCATTTCCCATTTTGTTTAAAATCTGGATGGGAAGGGGTGCCCTGCCTATTCACTCCGTTGAGGGGCTGAGATTGGAATACCAGGTTGAGTCATCACATGTCCTTCATGTGAGACTCAACCACTTCTCATGGAAATGTGGGTGGGTGAGAATGGAGGACAATCATTGTGTCATGATATGTAATGTGTAAGGGGTCCACAGACAATCCCACTGGGCTCATAGGCCTCCCCAAGTCTCCCACAGATGGCTGGTTAGGGGAGGGTGAAAGAGGGGGTGGATTTGGGGAGGAAGCAGGTTTGATTGGACTTGAGACATCCTGTTTTGTGAGGGTAAGTCCCAGGTTCAGGCTGACCTGCCTGAGTTCTGGGAATGCTAAGAGTCCCCAGCAAAGAAAACAGGTTCTGGCCACCAGTGTACATCAGTGCCAATGTTTCACTGCCCTGTCAGGAGTATAATGCAGGCCCCAAGGTCCTAACATGAGGCTGGAATGCGACACAAGTGCATCACTGGAATGAGAAGTCAGTCAGGCATTTGTAAAGCTAATGCAGCAGCTACATGAAAATAACTGGCGTTATGATTTTTAGATCAAAAGCTTGCTGCTATAATGTCCCTAAAGTAGTGTAACTAACTTGTGTTTTTATGACCTCAGTCAGCAGAACTTATCTTTTTGATGTTAGAAGGATGAAAAGTAGAGGCGACCCTGGGTATGTGTGATCGAGTATCATTTTCAACCACAAAATATAGCGTAGGGTCTTCAACAATGCACCCTTGTCGATTTGAGGTGGGTCCAGGTTCTTTAATGAACCTCCTCAAGCACATTTCAGGGCGTGCTCCTTGTAGAGAGTTAGCCGGAGAGCCATCCGGGATCTCGTATATTTTGTAACGTGATCCGCGTGTCTGGGCGGGGCACGAAGTGAGGCTATAAATAAAAACTGGGCTGCGCCGACGCAGTTCCCCTTGAGCTGGCAAGTACAGCATGTGTTCGTGTAATTTATGTCCACCCAAAAGGCCCACTCTACATTGGCGATGAGCGGGATACCAAATTTACCTGCGTGGCTGAGCAGTGAGTCGTGAAGCAGTGAGTCGCGAAACTCGCGACAGAGAAAAAAAAAAAAGGAGGGGAAAAGTACGGACCGTTGGGCACCCTGACGACCTCGACCCAAGCAGCATGGGTAAGCCCCTGCCCCACCCACCGTCATCGACCCAAGCAGCGTGGGTAAACCCCTGCCCCACCCACCGTCGTCGAGACGCAGAGGTACGACCGTTGGTACCGCTACCAACCGATTGTCACCATCTCACCTGGGCTGGGCTAGAGCGTTCGGTGGCGAGTGCGCACCTGGGGCCTGCGTTCGCCCGTGACCGGGCCGTGCAGGGGTGTTCTGTGCGGCGCTGCCCTTCTCGGCAGTGAAGACCAGCGGAGACTCCCAGCCTCCCGCGCGAATCCCGTCCTGCGCGCAGAGGCCAGAGAAATGAACACTGGGAACTCCCTGTTGGCAAGGTGAGCCCCGCCCTGCGCGCGCCGGGGGGGACACCAAGAGGCAAAGAAGGAGCGTCCTGAGATGCAAGGCGTCTGTTGCTGGGCAACGTTAAGCAGCATTTGTCGGAAGGAGGAGGCCCTGGGAAGCGAGCGGTGGACAGCATCAGAGGGGTGTGTCCCTCCATGAGGTACAAGGAGGGAATATTACACACAGCAGTTGAATAAATAAAAGGAAAAAAAAGGAAAAGAAAACCAAGAGTGGGAGAGACATTGAAAAGGGGGATGAGTAGGAGATGAGGAGAGTTGAACTAAAAATTTTTAAAAAAAGGAGAAATAAAAGAAAGGAAAGTAAACACTGAAAAAAATAATAAGCTCCACACAAGAGCTGTAGCCTTCTTGACAGTGTCTACATAGAGCAACAACATGAGTGCGCCACCACAAGAAAATCCTCAGCTCCTGGCACAACCAAATACCAGTGTTCATTCTTCAGTCACAGCGTTACCCTCGTTCAGCCAACTGATTGATCCGGCTACAGCGGCGCCAAGATGGCACCTATGGTTAAATTGACTAGACAACTATTTCTGTGCCACAAGGGAAACAGATGGAGCGGTGCGCAGGTCACTAATGTTGCTGATGGGCGGGGATGAATTACAAGAATTGTTCGATTCACTCCCAGACACCGGTGATAAATCTGACTTTGATGCTGCTGTGGCAGCTTTAAACAGGCACTTTGATCCCCAACTGAACTCAGACTATGAGCGCTTCAAACTTTGACAGGCGCAACAAACGGAGATTGAATCAACGGACATGTTTTATGCAAGACTAAGAAAGCTAGCAAGTTCGTGTGTAGGGGTCAACCAGCAAGAAGAGATCAGGGCGCAG
This sequence comes from Pleurodeles waltl, assembly GCF_031143425.1. Lineage (NCBI taxonomy): Eukaryota > Metazoa > Chordata > Amphibia > Caudata > Salamandridae > Pleurodeles > Pleurodeles waltl. The sequence continues at coordinate 988,820,940 of NC_090444.1, read as the reverse complement.
ATTATCCAGGGGTGCCGGTCCAACGCTCTAAGAAAGCTTATTCTACACCAGCAATGTGTCTCCCTCGACGAAATTCTAATCCTTGCACGCTCTCCCGAACTGTCAGCGGTTCGGGCATATGCCATGGCGGTAGTGCGAGGTCAGTCGTTGGCAACGGCTTCGTCTACCCGTCCGATCCAGGTAAAAGAAGAGCAGGTAGATGCCATTCAGGCACCCCAAGCGCCAGGACGCAGACCAAACCTGTTTAGACCAGGTGAACGTGCCTGTGGGAGCTGCAGGTATGAACACAAGGCCACAATGGGATGCCCGGCAAAAGGAAAATCCTGCAATCGTTGTGGCAAAGGTAATCATTTTGCAAGGGTGTGTAGGTCCGGAAGAAGCAAACAAAGAGATCAAAAGAGAAAAGACGCCAACGTCCGGAGTGTGACCAAGGAGATTGAAGAGGTGAGAGAAAATACAGCCTCTGGAGCACCCATCTTTGAGGAAGACGAGGAGGAGGACATTTTTGTAATTTCATTTACTGGCGGAAGACAACAAAAGAAGAGACTGCCTCCCATGAGTAACGTCCAAGTCAATGGCACGTTAGCATCTGTACTGATCGACACGGGGGGGCCAGTTAACATAATGGATGAGACCCTGTTCCAGCAGTTAACTCCCACACCGTCTCTCACCCCAACTGCCACCAAGATATACAATTATGGAGGACTGGAGCCCCTTCCTCTGAAAGGAACGGTGGAAGTGGCAGTAACCAGTGGTGATCGCTCAACACAAGCAAAGTTCTATGTTGTAACAGGAGATCGAGGCACCCTGTTGGGATGTCACACTGCAGAGGATTTTGAGCTGGTGTTCTTTGCTTGTCAAGTATATGACTCTCAGGTGGAATGCCTCATGTGAGAAAGTAGCCTCTTTCTAGCCTTGTTACCCCCACTTTTGGCCTGTTTGTGAGTGTATGTCAGGGTGTTTTCACTGTCTCACTGGGATCCTGCTAGCCAGGGCCCAGTGCTCATAGTGAAAACCTTATGTTTTCAGTATGTTTGTTATGTGTCACTGGGACCCTGCTAGCCAGGACCCCAGTGCTCATAAGGTTGTGACCTATATGTATGTGTTCCCTGTGTGATGCCTAACTGTCTCACTGAGGCTCTGCTATCCAGAACCTCAGTGGTTATGCGCTCTCATTTCTTTCCAAATTGTCACTAACAGGCTAGTGACCAATTTCACCAATTTACATTGGCTTACTGGAACACCCTTATAATTCCCTAGTATATAGTACTGAGGTACCCAGGGTATTGGGGTTCCAAGAGATCCCTATGGGCTGCAGCATTTCTTTTGCCACCCATAGAGAGCTCTGACAATTCTTACACAGGCCTGCCACTGCAGCCTGAGTGAAATAACGTCCACGTTATTTCACAGCCATTTTACACTGCACTTAAGTAACTTATAAGTCACCTATATGTCTAACCTTTACCTGGTAAAGGGTAGGTGCAAAGTTACTTAGTGTGAGGGCACCCTGGCACTAGCCAAGGTGCCCCCACATTGTTCAGGGCCAATTCCCCGGACTTTGTGAGTGCCCGGACACCATTACACATGTGCACTACATATAGGTCACTACCTATATGTAGCTTCACAATGGTAACTCCGAATATGGCCATGTAACATGTCTATGATCATGGAATTGCCCCCTCTATACCACCCTGGCATAGTTGACACAATCCCATGATCCCAGTGGTCTGTAGCACAGACCCTGGTACTGCCAAACTGCCTTTCCCGGGGTTTCACTGCAGCTGCTGCCAACCCCTCAGACAGGCTTCTGCCCTCCTGGGGTCCAGCCAGGCCTGGCCCAGGATGGCAGAACAAAGGACTTCCTCTGAGAGAGGGTGTTACACCCTCTCCCTTTGGAAAATGGTGTGAAGGCAGGGGAGGAGTAGCCTCCCCCAGCCTCTGGAAATGCTTTCATGGGCACACATGGTGCCCATTTCTGCATAAGCCAGTCTACACCAGTTCAGGGACCCCTTAGCCCTGCTCTGGCGCGAAACTGGACAAAGGAAAGGGGAGTGACCACTCCCTTGACCTGTACCTCCCCTGGGAGGTGCCCAGAGCTCCTCCAGTGTGCTCCAGACCTCTGCCATCTTGGAAACAGAGGTGCTGCTGGCACACTGGACTGCTCTGAGTGGCCAGTGCCATCAGGTGACGTCAGAGACTCCTTCTGATAGGCTCCTTCAGGTGTTGCTAGCCTATCCTCTCTCCTAGGTAGCCAAACCCTCTTTTCTGGCTATTTAGGGTCTCTGTCTCCTGAGATTCCTTAGATAACGAATGCAAGAGCTCATCCGAGTTCCTCTGCATCTCTCTCTTCACCTTCTGCCAAGGAATCGACTGCTGACCGTGCTGGAAGCCTGCAAAACTGCAACAAAGTAGCAAAGACGACTACTGCAACTCTGTAACGCTGATCCTGCCGCCTTCTCGACTGTTTTCCTGGTGGTGCATGCTGTGGGGGTAGTCTGCCTCCTCTCTGCGCTAGAAGCTCTGAAGAAATCTCCCGTGGGTCGTCGGAATCGTCCCCCTGGAACCGCAGGCACCAAAGAACTGCATCACCGGTCCCCTGGGTCTCCTCTCAGCACGACGAGCGAGGTCCCTTGAATCCAACAACTCTGTCCAAGTGACTCCCACAGTCCAGTGACTCTTCAGTCCAAGTTTGGTGGAGGTAAGTCCTTGCCTCCCCACGCCAGACTGCATTGCTGGGAACCGCGACTTTTGCAGCTACTCCGGCCTCCGTGCACTTCCGGCGGAAATCCTTTGTGCACAGTCCAGCCTGGGTCCACGGCACTCTAACCTGCATTGCACGACCTCCTAAGTTGTCCTCCGGTGACGTGGGACTCCTTTGTGCGACTTCGGGTGAGCACTGTTTCACGCATCCTCGTAGTACCTGTTTCTGGCACTTCTCCGGGTGCTGCCTGCTGATGAGAGGGCTCCTTGTCTTGCTCGACGCCCCCTCTGTCCCCTGACGCAATTGGCGACATCCTGGTCCCTCCTGGGCCACAGCAGCATCCAAAAACACTAACCGCACAATTTGCAGCTAGCAAGGCTTGTTGGCGGTCTTTCGGCGAGAAAACACTTCTGAACGACTCTCCACAGCGTGTGGGATCCGTCCTCCAAAGAGGAATTCTCTAGCCCTTGTCGTTCCTGCAGAAACCTAACCTTCTACTGTCCAGTAGCAGCTTCTTTGCACCCACAGCTGGCATTTCCTGGGCATCTGCCCATGTCCGACTTGCTTGTGACTTTTGGACTTGGTCCCCTTGTTCCACAGGTACCCTCGACTGGAAATCCATCGTTGTTGCATTGCTGGTTTGTGTCTTTCCTGCAGAATTCCCCTATCACGACTTCTATGTCCTTGGGGGAACTTTAGTGCACTTTGCACTCACTTTTCAGGGTCTGGGGGTGGGCTATTTTTCTAACCCTTACTATTTTCTAATAGTCCCACCGACCCTCTACAAGGTCACATAGGTTTGGGGTCCATTCGTGGTTCGCATTCCACTTTTGGAGTATATGGTTTGTGTTGCCCCTATCCCTATGTGTCCCCATTGCATCCTATTGTAACTATACATTGTTTGCACTGTTTTCTAATACTATTACTGCATATTTTGGTATTGTGTACATATATCTTGTGTATATTTGCTATCCTTATACTGAGGGTACTCACTGAGATACTTTTGGCATATTGTCATAAAAATAAAGTACCTTTATTTTTAGTATATCTGTGTATTGTGTTTTCTTATGATATTGTGCATATGACACTAGTGGTACTGTAGGAGGTTCACTCGTCTCCTAGTTCAGCCTAAGCTGCTCTGCTAAGCTACCATTATCTATCAGCCTATGCTGCTAGACACCCTATACACTAATAAGGGATAACTGGGCCTGGTGCAAGGTGCAAGTACCCCTAGGTACTCACTACAAGCCAGTCCAGCCTCCTACATTGGTTGTGCAGCGGTGGGATAAGTGCTTTGAGACTACTTACCACTTTTGTCATTGTACTTTTCATATGAGAAAAATATACAAAACAAGTTCAGTGTGTGTACACATAACCAAAATGTTTTGCATTTCTTTTCTCACCTCTTTTCTAAAGTGCTGAAAATACCTCTAAACTTTCTAAAAGTTCTCAAAAGTTTAAAAAAAAAAATTCTGTCTTTCTAAAAGTTCTGAAAACTTTTTTCTCTTTTTCTGTCACTTAAACTCTTTCTAAAAATGTCTGGCACAGGCCAAAATGTTGATCTGTCCAAACTTGCATATGACCACCTTAGCTGGAAAGGAGCAAGGAGTCTCTGTGTAGAAAGAGGTTTGAGTGTAGGGAAGAATCCTTTCTTGGAATTATTGCTTAACATGCTTAGAGAACAAGATAAGGCCAAAAGGGCCCCATCTGTTGAAAAAATAGCTAATGGTTCCCAATCTGATCCAGGGACTCCCCTAGGAAAAGATTCAGGAAAGAAACTTCATAGCCTGCCCATTACTAGACAGTCTAGCATAGTTGGTACAGAGGTTGAGTCACACCATACAGATAGTGTTGTCTCACATCATAGCAAGAGCATTCATTCTCACCACAGTAGAACTGATGTTTCTGTTAACCAAGCTGTTAGGGTGCCTTCTGTAAGGGACAGGTCTCCTTCTGTCCATTCTCATCATACTTCTGTTTCAAGACATGTCCCTCCCACCCACCCTGATGACAGATTGTTAGAAAGGGAGCTCAATAGATTGAGAGTGGAACAAACCAGACTGAAGCTCAAGAAGCAACAGCTGGATTTGGATAGACAGACCTTAGAAGTAGAGAAGGAGAGACAGAAATTGGGTTTAGAAACCCATGGCGGCAGCAGCAGTATTCCCCATAGTCATCCTGCAAAAGAGCATGATTCCAGGAATATGCACAAGATAGTTCCCCCTTATAAGGAGGGGGATGACATTAACAAGTGGTTTGCTGCACTTGAGAGGGCCTGTGCTGTACAGGATGTCCCTCAAAGGCAGTGGGCTGCTATCCTATGGCTATCATTTAGTGGAAAAGGTAGGGATAGGCTCCTTACTGTGAAAGAAAGTGAAGCCAATGATTACAAAGTTCTTAAGAATGCACTCCTGGATGGTTATGGCTTAACCACTGAACAATACAGGATAAAGTTCAGAGAGACCAAAAAGGAGTCTTCACAAGACTGGTTTGATTTCATTGACCATTCAGTGAAGGCCTTGGAGGGGTGGTTACATGGCAGTAAAGTTACTGATTATGACAGCCTGTATAACTTGATCCTGAGAGAGCATATTCTTAATAATTGTGTGTCTGATTTGTTGCACCAGTACTTGGTGGACTCTGATCTGACCTCTCCCCAAGAATTGGGAAAGAAGGCAAACAAATGGGTCAGAACAAGGGTGAACAGAAAAGTTCATACAGGGTGTGACAAAGAGAACAATAAGAAGAAAGATGGTGAAAAATCTCAAGATAAGGATGGGGATAAGGGTAAAACCAAAGATCCCACTTCTAATCTTAAACACTCTTCAGGGGGTGGGGATAAAACAAATTCTTCCTCTTCTTCTCAACCTACACAAGTTAAAAAGCCTTGGTGCTTTGTGTGTAAAAACAGAGGCCATAGGCCTGGGGATAAGTCCTGTCCAGGTAAACCCCCTGAGCCTACTACCACTAATACATCAAGCTCTAGTGCCCCTAGCAGTAGTGGTACTAGTGGTGGGACTGCTGGCAACAGTCAAGCAAAGGGTGTAGTTGGGTTCACTTATGGGTCCATCATAGAAACTGGGGTAGTCACTCCCAAGACAGTTTCTGTCACACCTAGTGGCATTGGCCTTGCCAAACTGGCTGCTTGTCCCCTTACAATGGATAAGTACAGGCAGACAGTTTCAATAAATGGTGTTGAGGCCTTGGCCTACAGGGACACAGGTGCCAGTATCACTTTGGTGACTGAAAACCTAGTGCACCCTGATCAACACATCATTGGACAACAGTATAAGATTATTGATGTCCATAACTCCACTAAGTTTCTTCCCTTAGCTATAATTCAGTTTAGTTGGGGTGAAGTTACTGGCCCTAAGCAGGTGGTGGTATCACCTAGCTTACCTGTAGACTGTCTCTTAGGTAATGACCTAGAGGCCTCAGGTTGGGCTGATGTAGAGTTTTATGCCCATGCAGCCATGCTGGGCATCCCAAAGGAATTGTTCCCTCTCATTTCTACTGAAATGAAAAAGCAAAGGAGAGAAGGCCTGAAAACTCAGGATCCCTCTCCAACAACAGGTAAAAGGGGTATCACAGTATCCCCTAACCACCCTACCATTCAGGATACCATTCCTGTGGTGGGAGAAACCTCTCCTGGGGTGGCACCTGTTCCAAGGGAATCATCAGTTGGCAAAACTGTACTCCCTGAGGTAGAAGTACCTCTCTGTGGGATAACTAACATTGGTGAGAAAAAGAGCACCATTTTAGTTAACATGGAGCATCCCTCCAACCCTCCCAGAGAAACTTTAGTGCAGAAACCCTGCACTACCTCACAACACTTAGGACAGCATTCCTGCCCTAGTGTGGAGCCCATAGGACAGCATCCCTGCCCTGTTCCAACTCAAGAGAAACAGTATCCCTGTTCTCTCTTCCAGCCATATGGACAAAGTCTTTGCCCATCTATGGCTTTATTGAGACAGCATCCCTGTCTGGCATTTCCATCACTACAAATAGGTTCAGTGGACAATTCCCACTGCTCTAAACTAAGATTTACTGATAGAAACTCTGAAAATACATCTTCACATTGTTGCTTAGCTAACAAACTTCAAACAGGGTGGTTTACATCCCCAAAGGGAAGTAACCATATAGTGGATGATAAAGGGAGTAACCAGTCTATTGCAGAGCTACTCTCTACTTATCACCACTTAGACAATAAAGTCTCAACTGGCCAAGGTTAGCCTTATTGTCCTTCGTTTGGGGGGGGGGGGATTGTGTGAGAAAGTAGCCTCTTTCTAGCCTTGTTACCCCCACTTTTGGCCTGTTTGTGAGTGTATGTCAGGGTGTTTTCACTGTCTCACGGGGATCCTGCTAGCCAGGGCCCAGTGCTCATAGTGAAAACCTTATGTTTTCAGTATGTTTGTTATGTGTCACTGGGACCCTGCTAGCCAGGACCCCAGTGCTCATAAGGTTGTGACCTATATGTATGTGTTCCCTGTGTGATGCCTAACTGTCTCACTGAGGCTCTGCTATCCAGAACCTCAGTGGTTATGCGCTCTCATTTCTTTCCAAATTGTCACTAACAGGCTAGTGACCAATTTCACCAATTTACATTGGCTTACTGGAACACCCTTATAATTCCCTAGTATATAGTACTGAGGTACCCAGGGTATTGGGGTTCCAAGAGATCCCTATGGGCTGCAGCATTTCTTTTGCCACCCATAGAGAGCTCTGACAATTCTTACGCAGGCCTGCCACTGCAGCCTGAGTGAAATAACGTCCACGTTATTTCACAGCCATTTTGCACTGCATTTAAGTAACTTATAAGTCACCTATATGTCTAACCTTTACCTGGTAAAGGGTAGGTGCAAAGTTACTTAGTGTGAGGGCACCCTGGCACTAGCCAAGGTGCCCCCACATTGTTCAGGGCCAATTCCCCGGACTTTGTGAGTGCGCGGACACCATTACACATGTGCACTACATATAGGTCACTACCTATATGTAGCTTCACAATGGTAACTCCGAATATGGCCATGTAACATGTCTATGATCATGGAATTGCCCCCTCTATACCACCCTGGCATAGTTGACACAATCCCATGATCCCAGTGGTCTGTAGCACAGACCCTGGTACTGCCAAACTGCCTTTCCCGGGGTTTCACTGCAGCTGCTGCCAACCCCTCAGACAGGCTTCTGCCCTCCTGGGGTCCAGCCAGGCCTGGCCCAGGATGGCAGAACAAAGGACTTCCTCTGAGAGAGGGTGTTACACCCTCTCCCTTTGGAAAATGGTGTGAAGGCAGGGGAGGAGTAGCCTCCCCCAGCCTCTGGAAATGCTTTCATGGGCACACATGGTGCCCATTTCTGCATAAGCCAGTCTACACCGGTTCAGGGACCCCTTAGCCCTGCTCTGGCGCGAAACTGGACAAAGGAAAGGGGAGTGACCACTCCCTTGACCTGTACCTCCCCTGGGAGGTGCCCAGAGCTCCTCCAGTGTGCTCCAGACCTCTGCCATCTTGGAAACAGAGGTGCTGCTGGCACACTGGACTGCTCTGAGTGGCCAGTGCCATCAGGTGACGTCAGAGACTCCTTCTGATAGGCTCCTTCAGGTGTTGCTAGCCTATCCTCTCTCCTAGGTAGCCGAACCCTCTTTTCTGGCTATTTAGGGTCTCTGTCTGCTGAGATTCCTTAGATAACGAATGCAAGAGCTCATCCGAGTTCCTCTGCATCTCTCTCTTCACCTTCTGCCAAGGAATCGACTGCTGACCGTGCTGGAAGCCTGCAAAACTGCAACAAAGTAGCAAAGACGACTACTGCAACTCTGTAACGCTGATCCTGCCGCCTTCTCGACTGTTTTCCTGGTGGTGCATGCTGTGGGGGTAGTCTGCCTCCTCTCTGCGCTAGAAGCTCCGAAGAAATCTCCCGTGGGTCGTCGGAATCGTCCCCCTGGAACCGCAGGCACCAAAGAACTGCATCACCGGTCCCCAGGGTCTCCTCTCAGCACGACGAGCGAGGTCCCTTGAATCCAACAACTCTGTCCAAGTGACTCCCACAGTCCAGTGACTCTTCAGTCCAAGTTTGGTGGAGGTAAGTCCTTGCCTCCCCACGCCAGACTGCATTGCTGGGAACCGCGACTTTTGCAGCTACTCCGGCCTCCGTGCACTTCCGGCGGAAATCCTTTGTGCACAGTCCAGCCTGGGTCCACGGCACTCTAACCTGCATTGCACGACCTCCTAAGTTGTCCTCCGGTGACGTGGGACTCCTTTGTGCGACTTCGGGTGAGCACTGTTTCACGCATCCTCGTAGTACCTGTTTCTGGCACTTCTCCGGGTGCTGCCTGCTGATGAGAGGGCTCCTTGTCTTGCTCGACGCCCCCTCTGTCCCCTGACGCAATTGGCGACATCCTGGTCCCTCCTGGGCCACAGCAGCATCCAAAAACACTAACCGCACAATTTGCAGCTAGCAAGGCTTGTTGGCGGTCTTTCGGCGAGAAAACACTTCTGAACGACTCTCCACAGCGTGTGGGATCCGTCCTCCAAAGAGGAATTCTCTAGCCCTTGTCGTTCCTGCAGAAACCTAACCTTCTACTGTCCAGTAGCAGCTTCTTTGCACCCACAGCTGGCATTTCCTGGGCATCTGCCCATGTCCGACTTGCTTGTGACTTTTGGACTTGGTCCCCTTGTTCCACAGGTACCCTCGACTGGAAATCCATCGTTGTTGCATTGCTGGTTTGTGTCTTTCCTGCAGAATTCCCCTATCACGACTTCTATGTCCTTGGGGGAACTTTAGTGCACTTTGCACTCACTTTTCAGGGTCTGGGGGTGGGCTATTTTTCTAACCCTTACTATTTTCTAATAGTCCCACCGACCCTCTACAAGGTCACATAGGTTTGGGGTCCATTCGTGGTTCGCATTCCACTTTTGGAGTATATGGTTTGTGTTGCCCCTATCCCTATGTGTCCCCATTGCATCCTATTGTAACTATACATTGTTTGCACTGTTTTCTAATACTATTACTGCATATTTTGGTATTGTGTACATATATCTTGTGTATATTTGCTATCCTTATACTGAGGGTACTCACTGAGATACTTTTGGCATATTGTCATAAAAATAAAGTACCTTTATTTTTAGTATATCTGTGTATTGTGTTTTCTTATGATATTGTGCATATGACACTAGTGGTACTGTAGGAGGTTCACTCGTCTCCTAGTTCAGCCTAAGCTGCTCTGCTAAGCTACCATTATCTATCAGCCTATGCTGCTAGACACCCTATACACTAATAAGGGATAACTGGGCCTGGTGCAAGGTGCAAGTACCCCTAGGTACTCACTACAAGCCAGTCCAGCCTCCTACATTGGTTGTGCAGCGGTGGGATAAGTGCTTTGAGACTACTTACCACTTTTGTCATTGTACTTTTCATATGAGAAAAATATACAAAACAAGTTCAGTGTGTGTACACATAACCAAAATGTTTTGCATTTCTTTTCTCACCTCTTTTCTAAAGTGCTGAAAATACCTCTAAACTTTCTAAAAGTTCTCAAAAGTTTAAAAAAAAAAATTCTGTCTTTCTAAAAGTTCTGAAAACTTTTTTCTCTTTTTCTGTCACTTAAACTCTTTCTAAAAATGTCTGGCACAGGCCAAAATGTTGATCTGTCCAAACTTGCATATGACCACCTTAGCTGGAAAGGAGCAAGGAGTCTCTGTGTAGAAAGAGGTTTGAGTGTAGGGAAGAATCCTTTCTTGGAATTATTGCTTAACATGCTTAGAGAACAAGATAAGGCCAAAAGGGCCCCATCTGTTGAAAAAATAGCTAATGGTTCCCAATCTGATCCAGGGACTCCCCTAGGAAAAGATTCAGGAAAGAAACTTCATAGCCTGCCCATTACTAGACAGTCTAGCATAGTTGGTACAGAGGTTGAGTCACACCATACAGATAGTGTTGTCTCACATCATAGCAAGAGCATTCATTCTCACCACAGTAGAACTGATGTTTCTGTTAACCAAGCTGTTAGGGTGCCTTCTGTAAGGGACAGGTCTCCTTCTGTCCATTCTCATCATACTTCTGTTTCAAGACATGTCCCTCCCACCCACCCTGATGACAGATTGTTAGAAAGGGAGCTCAATAGATTGAGAGTGGAACAAACCAGACTGAAGCTCAAGAAGCAACAGCTGGATTTGGATAGACAGACCTTAGAAGTAGAGAAGGAGAGACAGAAATTGGGTTTAGAAACCCATGGCGGCAGCAGCAGTATTCCCCATAGTCATCCTGCAAAAGAGCATGATTCCAGGAATATGCACAAGATAGTTCCCCCTTATAAGGAGGGGGATGACATTAACAAGTGGTTTGCTGCACTTGAGAGGGCCTGTGCTGTACAGGATGTCCCTCAAAGGCAGTGGGCTGCTATCCTATGGCTATCATTTAGTGGAAAAGGTAGGGATAGGCTCCTTACTGTGAAAGAAAGTGAAGCCAATGATTACAAAGTTCTTAAGAATGCACTCCTGGATGGTTATGGCTTAACCACTGAACAATACAGGATAAAGTTCAGAGAGACCAAAAAGGAGTCTTCACAAGACTGGTTTGATTTCATTGACCATTCAGTGAAGGCCTTGGAGGGGTGGTTACATGGCAGTAAAGTTACTGATTATGACAGCCTGTATAACTTGATCCTGAGAGAGCATATTCTTAATAATTGTGTGTCTGATTTGTTGCACCAGTACTTGGTGGACTCTGATCTGACCTCTCCCCAAGAATTGGGAAAGAAGGCAAACAAATGGGTCAGAACAAGGGTGAACAGAAAAGTTCATACAGGGTGTGACAAAGAGAACAATAAGAAGAAAGATGGTGAAAAATCTCAAGATAAGCATGGGGATAAGGGTAAAACCAAAGATCCCACTTCTAATCTTAAACACTCTTCAGGGGGTGGGGATAAAACAAATTCTTCCTCTTCTTCTCAACCTACACAAGTTAAAAAGCCTTGGTGCTTTGTGTGTAAAAACAGAGGCCATAGGCCTGGGGATAAGTCCTGTCCAGGTAAACCCCCTGAGCCTACTACCACTAATACATCAAGCTCTAGTGCCCCTAGCAGTAGTGGTACTAGTGGTGGGACTGCTGACAACAGTCAAGCAAAGGGTGTAGTTGGGTTCACTTATGGGTCCATCATAGAAACTGGGGTAGTCACTCCCAAGACAGTTTCTGTCACACCTAGTGGCATTGGCCTTGCCAAACTGGCTGCTTGTCCCCTTACAATGGATAAGTACAGGCAGACAGTTTCAATAAATGGTGTTGAGGCCTTGGCCTACAGGGACACAGGTGCCAGTATCACTTTGGTGACTGAAAACCTAGTGCACCCTGATCAACACATCATTGGACAACAGTATAAGATTATTGATGTCCATAACTCCACTAAGTTTCTTCCCTTAGCTATAATTCAGTTTAGTTGGGGTGAAGTTACTGGCCCTAAGCAGGTGGTGGTATCACCTAGCTTACCTGTAGACTGTCTCTTAGGTAATGACCTAGAGGCCTCAGGTTGGGCTGATGTAGAGTTTTATGCCCATGCAGCCATGCTGGGCATCCCAAAGGAATTGTTCCCTCTCATTTCTACTGAAATGAAAAAGCAAAGGAGAGAAGGCCTGAAAACTCAGGATCCCTCTCCAACAACAGGTAAAAGGGGTATCACAGTATCCCCTAACCACCCTACCATTCAGGATACCATTCCTGTGGTGGGAGAAACCTCTCCTGGGGTGGCACCTGTTCCAAGGGAATCATCAGTTGGCAAAACTGTACTCCCTGAGGTAGAAGTACCTCTCTGTGGGATAACTAACATTGGTGAGAAAAAGAGCACCATTTTAGTTAACATGGAGCATCCCTCCAACCCTCCCAGAGAAACTTTAGTGCAGAAACCCTGCACTACCTCACAACACTTAGGACAGCATTCCTGCCCTAGTGTGGAGCCCATAGGACAGCATCCCTGCCCTGTTCCAACTCAAGAGAAACAGTATCCCTGTTCTCTCTTCCAGCCATATGGACAAAGTCTTTGCCCATCTATGGCTTTATTGAGACAGCATCCCTGTCTGGCATTTCCATCACTACAAATAGGTTCAGTGGACAATTCCCACTGCTCTAAACTAAGACTTACTGATAGAAACTCTGAAAATACATCTTCACATTGTTGCTTAGCTAACAAACTTCAAACAGGGTGGTTTACATCCCCAAAGGGAAGTAACCATATAGTGGATGATAAAGGGAGTAACCAGTCTATTGCAGAGCTACTCTCTACTTATCACCACTTAGACAATAAAGTCTCAACTGGCCAAGGTTAGCCTTATTGTCCTTCGTTTGGGGGGGGGGGATTGTGTGAGAAAGTAGCCTCTTTCTAGCCTTGTTACCCCCACTTTTGGCCTGTTTGTGAGTGTATGTCAGGGTGTTTTCACTGTCTCACGGGGATCCTGCTAGCCAGGGCCCAGTGCTCATAGTGAAAACCCTATGTTTTCAGTATGTTTGTTATGTGTCACTGGGACCCTGCTAGCCAGGACCCCAGTGCTCATAAGGTTGTGACCTATATGTATGTGTTCCCTGTGTGATGCCTAACTGCTCACTGAGGCTCTGCTATCCAGAACCTCAGTGGTTATGCTCTCTCATTTCTTTCCAAATTGTCACTAACAGGCTAGTGACCAATTTCACCAATTTACATTGGCTTACTGGAACACCCTTATAATTCCCTAGTATATAGTACTGAGGTACCCAGGGTATTGGGGTTCCAGGAGATCCCTATGGGCTGCAGCATTTCTTTTGCCACCCATAGGGAGCTCTGACAATTCTTACGCAGGCCTGCCACTGCAGCCTGAGTGAAATAACGTCCACGTTATTTCACAGCCATTTTGCACTGCATTTAAGTAACTTATAAGTCACCTATATGTCTAACCTTTACCTGGTAAAGGGTAGGTGCAAAGTTACTTAGTGTGAGGGCACCCTGGCACTAGCCAAGGTGCCCCCACATTGTTCATGGCCAATTCCCCGGACTTTGTGAGTGCGGGGACACCATTACACGCGTGCACTACATATAGGTCACTACCTATATGTAGCTTCACAATGGTAACTCCGAATATGGCCATGTAACATGTCTATGATCATGGAATTGCCCCCTCTATACCATCCTGGCATAGTTGGCACAATCCCATGATCCCAGTGGTCTGTAGCACAGACCCTGGTACTGCCAAACTGCCTTTCCCGGGGTTTCACTGCAGCTGCTGCTGCTGCCAACCCCTCAGACAGGCTTCTGCCCTCCTGGGGTTCAGCCAGGCCTGGCCCAGGATGGCAGAACAAAGGACTTCCTCTGAGAGAGGGTGTTACACCCTCTCCCTTTGGAAAATGGTGTGAAGGCAGGGGAGGAGTAGCCTCCCCCAGCCTCTGGAAATGCTTTCATGGGCACACATGGTGCCCATTTCTGCATAAGCCAGTCTACACCGGTTCAGGGACCCCTTAGCCCTGCTCTGGCGCGAAACTGGACAAAGGAAAGGGGAGTGACCACTCCCCTGACCTGTACCTCCCCTGGGAGGTGCCCAGAGCTCCTCCAGTGTGCTCCAGACCTCTGCCATCTTGGAAACAGAGGTGCTGCTGGCACACTGGACTGATCTGAGTGGCCAGTGCCATCAGGTGATGTCAGAGACTCCTTCTGATAGGCTCCTTCAGGTGTTGCTAGCCTATCCTCTCTCCTAGGTAGCCAAACCCTCTTTTCTGGCTATTTAGGGTCTCTGTCTCTTGGGATTCCTTAGATAACGAATGCAAGAGCTCATCCGAGTTCCTCTGCATCTCTCTCTTCACCTTCTGCCAAGGAATCGACTGCTGACCGTGCTGGAAGCCTGCAAAACTGCAACAAAGTAGCAAAGACGACTACTGCAACTCTGTAACGCTGATCCTGCCGCCTTCTCGACTGTTTTCCTGGTGGTGCATGCTGTGGGGGTAGTCTGCCTCCTCTCTGCACTAGAAGCTCCGAAGAAATCTCCCGTGGGTCGACGGAATCGGCCCCCTACAACCGCAGGCACCAAAGAACTGCATCACCGGTCCCCTGGGTCTCCTCTCAGCATGACGAGCGAGGTCCCTTGAATCCAGCAACTCTGTCCAAGTGACTCCCACAGTCCAGTGACTCTTCAGTCCAAATTTGGTGGAGGTAAGTCCTTGCCTCCCCACGCCAGACTGCATTGCTGGGAACCGTGACTTTTGCAGCTACTCCGGCCTCCGTGCACTTCCGGTGGAAATCCTTTGTGCACAGTCCAGCCTGGTTCCACGGCACTCTAACCTGATTTGCACGACCTCCTAAGTTGTCCTCCGACGACGTGGGACTCCTTTGTGCGACTTCGGGTGAGCACCATTTCACGCATCCTCGTAGTGCCTGTTTCTGGCACTTCTCCGGGTGCTGCCTTCTGCTGAGAGGTCTCCTTTTCTTGCTCGATGCCCCCTCTGTCCCCTGACGCAATTGGCGACATCCTGGTCCCTCCTGGGCCACAGCAGCATCCAAAAACACTAACCGCACGATTTGCAGCTAGCAAGGCTTGTTGGCGGTCTTTCGGCGGGAAAGCACTTCTGCACGACTCTCCACAGCGTGTGGGATCCGTCCTCCAAAGGGGAAGTCTCTAGCCCTTGTCGTTCCTGCAGAAACCTAAGCTTCTACTGTCCAGTAGCAGCTTCTTTGCACCCACAGCTGGCATTTCCTGGGCATCTGCCCATCTCCGACTTGCTTGTGACTTTTGGACTTGGTCCCCTTGTTCCACAGGTACCCTCGACTGGAAATCCATTGTTGTTGCATTGCTGGTTTGTGTCTTTCCTGCAGAATTCCCCTATCACGACTTCTATGTCCTTGGGGGAACTTTAGTGCACTTTGCACTCACTTTTCAGGGCCTGGGGGTGGGCTATTTTTCTAACCCTTACTATTTTCCAATAGTCCCAGCGACCCTCTACAAGGTCACATAGGTTTGGGGTCCATTCGTGGTTCGCATTCCACTTTTGGAGTATATGGTTTGTGTTGCCCCTATCCCTATGTGTCCCCATTGCATCCTATTGTAACTATACATTGTTTGCACTGTTTTCTAATACTATTACTGCATATTTTGGTATTGTGTACATATATCTTGTGTATATTTGCTATCCTCATACTGAGCGTACTCACTGAGATACTTTTGGCATATTGTCATAAAAATAAAGTACCTTTATTTTTAGTATATCTGTGTATTGTGTTTTCTTATGATATTGTGCATATGACACTAGTGGTACTGTAGGAGCTTCACTCGTCTCCTAGTTCAGCCTAAGCTGCTCTGCTAAGCTACCATTATCTATCAGCCTATGCTGCTAGACACCCTATACACTAATAAGGGATAACTGGGCCTGGTGCAAGGTGCAAGTACCCCTAGGTACTCACTACAAGCCAGTCCAGCCTCCTACACCTCATCAGTGAGTTTCTGCAGCTCTTTGAGGGGTTGGGGCTGCTAAAAGGGAATCGCATCAAACTCCACATAGACTCGAGTGTCGCCCCGGTTGCTCTTTGACATCGCCGTGTGCCGTTCCATCTGCGACCAGCAGTGGAAAAGGAGCTGCAACTGCTTGAAGACCAGGGAGTCATAGAAAAGGTAGATGGACCCACACCCTGGGTTTCGCCTTTAGTCATAGCGCCAAAGCCCAAGCAGCCCGGAGCTATTCGCCTCTGTGTTGACGTGCGTCTGCTCAATAAAGCCATCCAGAGGGAGAGACACATAACGCCCACCATGGACGACATCATAGCAGATCTGAATGGGGCGCAATGGTTCTCAAAACTGGATCTCAACGCTGGCTATCATCAGCTGGAGCTGGACCCTGATAGCAGAAACATTACTACTTTCTCAACACATGTGGGGCTCCGGCGATACAAGAGACTGAGCTTTGGGGTATCCTCGGCCGCCGAAGTGTTCCAGAATGCCATAAGGGAGACGTTGTCCAGACTGCCGGGGGTGATCAATTTAAGTGATGACATCTTGATACACTCCAGAACAAGAGAGGAACATCATCGCCATCTAAGAGCTACGTTGCAAAGACTAGTTGAAGCGGGACTGATGCTTCACAAGAAGAAATGTGCGTTTTATCAAACATCAGTAGAATTCTTTGGCTACATCTTTTCAAAGGATGGTCTACAGCTGGATCCGCGCAAGGCGGAGGCCATTCGTCAAGCCCCAATTCCCCAAAATCCAACGGAAGTACGTAGTTTCTTGGGAATGGCCACCTATTGTGGAAGATTCATACCGCAGTTTGCCACGATGGCAGAGCCTCTTCAACAGCTCACAAAAGGACAACATCGCTGGGAGTGGAACCAGGCTGCGGACAAGGCGTTCGAAGACATAAAAGCAGCGTTGTTGGATAAGTCAACCATGGCCTATTTTAACCCGCTTAAGCGGACGGAAGTGGTGGTGGATGCGAGCCCCGTGGGGCTTGGGGCTATTCTTCTTCAGGAACAGAGACATCAGGAGTGGATTCCGGTTGCGAATGCCAGCAGGGTGTTGTCTGCAGTTGAGACACTGTATGCACAGATTGAGCGGGAAGCCTTAGCAATTCGATGGGCAAGCAAGCACTTTCACTTATATCTTTATGGGCACGAATTTCAAGTAGTAACTGATCATAAGCCCTTAGTTTTGTTGTTTGCGGGAAGCCCACATTTAGCACCTCCTCGAATTGAACGGTGGACTGTTCTACTTCAACCTTATCGGTTTACAGTCATTTATCGACCGGGGTGAATAACCCAGCGGATTATTTGTCTCCTCACTCATCCGCGCCAACATTAGATTCCCGCCAAGAGCAAGATGAAGAAAGCACAGACGTCTTTGTCAATATGGTTGTGCAGTCCGCATGTCCCAACTCTCTTCTCATAACAGACATTGTGAATGCCACCAAGGATGATGTGGTGTTAAACCAGGTTAAGGAGGCCTTAGATCACAGGAAATGGAAACACTTCCTAGAAAAGACGAAGTTATCTAGCCCAGAACATAGAGTGACTATGCAAGGCATGTGGAAGGTGCGTGATGAGCTGTCCATCGATAATGCAGGACTGGTCCTGAGGGGAAGGAGAATTGTACTTCCTCAGTGCTTGTGGACTCAAGTGATAGAACTAGCACATCAGGGGCATCAAGGTACTGCAAAAACAAAGGCTAGGTTGTGTGCTAAAGTGTGATTCCCTGGCATGGATAGTCAATTTGATTAAATGGTGGGGAAGTGTCACTCCTGTATCATCACGTCTGCAGAACCGCCCAGTTGCCCGATAGTCACAGAGCCTGCCAGTCTGAAGCCGTGGGCGAAGGTGAGCATGGACTTTGGGAGTTTCCCGGATGGGCGGTTGACGATCGTCCTGATAGACTATTATACAAAGTTTCCTGTGGTTGAAGTCATATCTTCTACGGCGTTTGAAAATGTGCGGCCGGTACTCCAAAAGACATTTGCGTTATTTGGGCTCCCCGATGAGGTCAGGTCAGATAATGGGCCCCCGTTTCAGGGACAGGAATTTCGCTCTTACCTTGATGGCTTGGAAATTCGTCATCGCAAGATCATGCCGTATTGGCCTCAGGTGAATGGCGATGTTGAAAGATTCATGCGAACTCTAAATAGAGCCCTCAGGATAGGTGTGGAGCAAAGAGAAGAGGGGGAGCAATGTCTACAACAGTTCTTGAGAGCCTATCGCCAGACACCCCATAGCACCACTGGATGTGCCCCAGCAGCTTTGATGTTCAGAGTCTCTCCACGTGACTGTATCCCAGCTGGTCCGCACTGGAAGCCACCTCTGTTGGATGTCAAATCCACTCAGAGGCGCCGGGAAGTTACTAATCAGAAGGCCAGCGAGAAACTGCGAACAAAGCATAGAGAGTTTCAGGAAGGTGATCAGTGGTAGTGAAGAATCGGCGGGCAGGAGGGAAGTTCCGAACACCATTCGAACCTGAAGTCTGGGAGATCATTGGCATTCAAGGGGCAATGATAACGGCTGCCCGAGGGAGACAGAAGGTTACGAGGAATGTGTCACACTTTCGTAAAGCAGGAGTCTTTGTCCCCTTGGAAGAAGAAGGAGAGATGGAGGAAGCGACGGGCGCTTCACCGAGCAGAAATGAAGAAACTGTGAGTGCCCCTGTGGCGGTGCCTGCTGCGCGAGACCTGCCGTGTGGTGATCCTGGTAATGGAGGTTTGCTCACTCGAAGTGCAAGATATAATTTACGCCCCAACCCACCTCCCAACAGTCAGCTGAAAGATTTTGGGGGTCATTCCGACCCCGGCGGTCAAGGACCGCCAGGGCCGGGGATGCGGGAGCACCGCCAACAGGCTGGCGGTGCCCCGCCGGGCATTCTGACCGCGGCGGTTTGGCCGTGGTCAGACAAGGAAAACCGGCGGTCTCCCGCCGGTTTTCCGCTGCCCTTGGAATCCCCAAGCTGCGCCGCCATGGGGGATTCTGACACCCCCTACCGCCATCCTGTTTCTGGCGGTTCGCCCGCCAGGAACAGGATGGCGGTAGGGGGTGCCACGGGGCCCCAGGGGGCCCCTGCAGTGCCCATGCCAATAGCATGGGCACTGCAGGGGCCCCCGTAAGAGGGCCCCACTGTGTATTTCAGTGTCTGCAATGCAGACACTGAAATACACGACGGGTGCAAACTGCACCCGTCGCACATACCCACTCCGCCGGCTCCATTCGGAGCCGGCTTCCTCGCGGGGAGGGGGTTTCCCGCTGGGCTGGCGGGCGGCCTTCTGGCGGTCGCCCGCCAGCCCAGCGGGAAAGCCTGAATGGCCTCCGCGGTCTTTCGAACGCCACCCGCCTCACTCGGAATCAGGCCCTTTGTCTGTAAAGCAGACCGGTTGTGACCGATAGTCCAATGTCATCTACTACTGACTAAATGCTGGTGGTGTTGAGTATCGATAACAAGAGGACATTTTTCTGTGGTTAGGTGAACATTTTGGTTGTATGTGTAGTTTGTCCTCTTGGATTAACTTTCATCTCTTTCTTTTCTTTATCTTCTTTTTCACACTCCTCCTTTGGGGTATGTTGTTTGGTTTTGATTATGTTATATGTATATAAACACATCTCTCCTGTGTGGAGTAAAACATGGGAGGGATGTAGAGAGTTAGCCGGAGAGCCATCCGGGCTCTCCTATATTTTGTAACGTGTTCCGCGTGTCCGGGCGGGGCACGGAGTGAGGCTATAAATAAAGACAGGGCTGCGCTGACGCAGTTCCCCTTGAGTCGGCAAGTACAGCATGTGTTCGTGTAATTTATGTCCACCCAAAAGGCCCACTCTACACTCCTCATGTATCTGCATATGGCACGGGTTGCAGGACATGCAAGTGTGTGGCTAAATCAAGTGGGGGCAAGGAGAAATTCCCCTGCTGTATACTGCGCGTCCATATGTTCTTAATTAGTTCGCAAGATTGCTTTACTTTTTTAAAGATAAAGCGTTCTTGTGTAATACCTCTACCGTACCAACGAGGACCTGAACAGCGAATGTGCAAAAGATTTGCAATGCTATTTTTGGATACTGTTTCCCTACAATTGGGGAATGAGGTGAGTTGGAGGAGGTTTTGGCTGCACAGTTTATGGGGAGTAATTAAAAATACATTTCTAATTTACTTAAAGTCCGTGTTAGAGACATGCACGGTGGGAAGGCTGTGTAGATGAATGCACTACAAACCTCTGTGCTTCATGTCAAGAGACCGTGCAGAGGAGACGGGCTTCTCTTCGGAGTATCCCACACATTGACAAGAAATGACTGGGCTATTTTTAGACTTACCCGACTTCTTCTTTTCGAGGCCTGGAGACGGGACTGATATGGTAAGGGCACACACATGAACCCAGTAGCTTAAATTGGAAGAAGTCTACTGGACTCCTCCCCCCAGGCCCCAGCCCACTTATCCGAAAATAATCAATAGGAGTTTCTGGGTGGAAGTGAAGGAGGCAGAGTTCAGTGTCCTGCCCATTATTACACTGTCCCAAATTGCCTGCCCCACCCCCGGCCTTTTAGATTAACAGAGATCTTTCAACCCCACCCTAGGCCTTCTAAACACTCCCACTAGTGTGCCGTCACTGCCCTGTCATATGGCCGCAGATCGAGGGTTTTTTTGTCCAGTCAATGCATGTGCAGAGCCCAGGGTCTATCTGGCTTCCCCTCCCCACAAAAAACGACAGATCCAGGCAGCTTTCTCACTGAGCAGCAAGCACAAGTCATTGCTAGCTGCTCCGTGTTCCTTCTAATCCTTTGGTTTCTCCCCAGGGGTGGAAGGGCGACGCTCACTGTGCCCGTTGACACCAGCCACCCCTGACGGTTTGCTGATTAGGCTGGGGTATCAGAGTTTGATACCCTACAGCAGTGGCGACTAGTTGACTTGAAAAATGGTGGGGCAAAAGAATCTGTGGGTGAGCATCGCAAAAGCCCCTGACTCTCTTTACTATTCGCTGCTGTGCTCCCCGTGGTCCGGACCACCTCATGACCCGAACCCCGACTTCTACAACAGCAGATAAACTAGTATCACATGTAAATATCACCTTGTAATGTAGACGTCTATCACCGTTCACTCACACTGTAATTGAAATAGGAGCTCTTCAGCAAACAAGACATCGTTTGTTTTTATGGAACAGATATGTGTGACACTATTGCATTTGTCTTCTCGCATTCTTGTTGAATGTGCTTTTTAAGCAAACAGGAGAGATATGATTTTTTTTCTTTTCCAGTAAGGAAGAAAAGCCTTCAATTTTTTTTGACATGATCATGTTTAATGATTAAAGGAGAGGGCTTCATTTGAGCCAGTAATAAAAGTGCCCACCAGTCCAGCTTTTATTTGTACCAATTCTTCTTGAATGTCCAGTAGGCTAGGATGCCATAAACACTCCAAATGGTGGCAAAGGGGCCCAGGATCCCAGTCCTGCTCATCCTGTGCCCCAGTCAAGATGCCAATGTCTGGCTCTTATCTTCAGTCTGCACTGCTGGGTTACGGTTCTGCTTAACATGCTGCTGTAACAGGCTCATCAGATGCATGGGGTTGCGTTGAAGGAGTGCACAGGTCTGTAATGTCATCAGAGTGAGGCTGCTCACCACCTCGCCCTGAAGGGCTTTCACAGATGGCAGTCTGGAGAATTTGATCACTCCCTGTTTGCTGAGGAGGGTATTTTCAATACAGGCACCCAAAAGCTGAACTAGTGGTGTGTACTGGACCACATTCACCATTTCTTTTCGCCTTTACTTCTTGGCTCAACATTGGGGAGAGGATGTGGCATAATGCCAGAGCTGCCTACTTTGGAGCTGTGAAACCAGGTTCAAGTCTCCGTGTTGGCTCAACATCCTGAGTGAATCACTTAATCTCCCCATGCCTACCAAAAATGAACATGTCCTTGTGTAATGTAACTGGTGCTCATGTAAAGTGCTCCAATACCTTTGGCTCGAGTTCACACTATATAAAACTGCACACAAAAAAACAGATGTGCCCAAAGAAGGACAGGAGAAGGTTCTTGCAGACAGAATCCGCAAGGGTAGGCTGCATAATCTGATTAAGGAAGAACTTTATATGGATGTTGTGTTTCAAAAGCTTGTGCTTGAGCCTCAACATGTCCTCACCATTGATGGCACAGTTCTGGGATGCAGTAATCATCTCATTCTCTTGAAACACACCTTATAGTTGCCGACTGTGAGTCTGTGCCAGAACGCTACCCTTCTCCTCATCAAATGGCTTCCTCTTGGGAACAATGCATCTTTCTGGGACTGCGGGCTTTGGAGAGATATAATGAGTCAAAGACATGAGTTTCGGTGTTCAAAGTGCAGGGCCTTGCGATGGTGAGTGACTGCCTTGTAGCCATGTCTCCCACCCTGAACCATGTCCCATGGGAAACAGCCCGCCTGGGAGATAACTGCTCTTTGCAGCCCCAAAAGTGCTGCGATATTCGCAGCGGACTCAGAGGGCAGCTGCAAGGGCCAAAGAGCCACTTTTCTGTTTACGATAAGTGTACCCAAATCTCCTGAACAAGGTATATGGGCAACATGTGCTTGAAATGGACTCTGAAATCTGATCCTGCTGTAACCAATTACATATTATTTTCACGTCTTGTTTTGATGTACAAAGGCTTGTTAAAAGCAGTGCTGATTAACAGATTTTAAAGTTGATGTGTGTACCTTTTTGCAACTGTGGTTCTACCTCTGAATGCCAACACAAACCTAACCAATCCTGCAGCTGCTCTCATGCTATTTTCAGCATAACAGAAGCGTCAGGATTGGACGGAGCAGGCTGACCCAGCACTTTTGAGACTGGGGGCCTGTGCAATACCCCAGCTGCTAACACAGCTGTGGGATAGGTGCAGGCAGAAGTGCGATTGTCAGTTTGGCTGTTGCAAGAAAGCCAGCTAATCCAACATGTGCTTTCCACTCTTTATGGCGTCATGTAATCCCTGCTGCGTGCCATACTTATCAATAAGAAAATAACCCTGCCCTGCCCTCACACTCAGATCATAATAAAATGTTAATGAGACAATTTTATTATTTACGTTGCTTTACTGCTGTGCTTGCAGGAGGTGGGGTGATGCTCCTCCGCCCTTAAAGATGAACCGCCGCTGCCCTAGAGCTGAAAAGTGTACAATCATTTAAGGACACATACTCAATTACGCCCAGCTGCGACGGATGTTGGAATAAGTGTGAAGATTATAACGTTACACATTGATAAACAGAATGTGGGAAGGAGAAGGACAGGAAGGTGGACTTTAATAGGTGATCCTAATATAGTAGCCTATGGCATGGTTGCCCTAAAGACTGACAGACGTTGGTACTGGTTTCGATTGCAGAACAGCTGATTTACTGGCTTCTATCTGAACCCACTGCGTTGTCAGGCACTTGAGTGGGACCATTGCCCACGTTAAACCTTAGGAAATGGTTGAATAGTAGACTGTGAGCTCATTATTCTACTACTGGTAATGCAGTACCATATTTATATTTTGTTTTTTTCCATAACCTTCTTACTGGTGCTTGAAGACGAAATTCAAAAATTGTTCTTTAAAAAAGCAATCTTTACGGAGCCCGTTAATGTTCCATTTTGTAAATCTGTTACTGGCCCTTGTCTTCTATCAATGTGCTTCTGAATGCAGCAGCCAGGAAACTCTCTAGCACCAGAATTTATGGCTAAATATCCCATGTACATTAACAATTCTAAATGACAGTGGTGCCTTGTTTCAAATTCTGGTTTGGGTGTTTAATACACCCGCAGACTTCCATGAGTTGAGGATAAAGTTCAAATGCATTGTTAGGAAATACAGAAAGGAAAGCATTAAAGCTCTAGATGGAGGCATCCAGTTTTTTCTAATGAAAAAATAGGCTGAAATTAGCAAAGATAAAGGTGGATAAAGCAATTGGCCCTGCAGCTCAAGTCTTAGGATTTCTGAGAAAGCTTCAGAAATAATAATGACTGTCTTACTGAAACAATTTTATTCAGGTACAGGCCTGTGGAAGGATGGGTGCAAATAAATAAGGCAAATATCCTTGCACAGTTAATATTTGCACCTAGCAGCAAGTTGTATTTACACCCATTTCATACCTGGGCCAGACTGTGACAAAAAAAAGATCCGGCCACCAAAAGGAATTAGATACCTTAAAAAATGTCCCATGTTTGCAAATCAGGGCAGCTCTGAACTTCTAAAGACATTCTGTATAAGTGTTTTGTAAGGAATGTGAGAGTATATACATTTGTGCTTGTTGAAGGCAATGTTTGCTTTAGTATCAGGGAAATTAACAGTAAAAAAGGCCCAGTAGACCACAAAACAGACCTACAAACAGCTTAAAAACCATCCCACAGAGTGACCTGTCAGATCAGCGCATGGGGCACTGCTGATTGGCCTATGGGCCAGTCTGACCCTAGTTCATGCACAAACATGGGCAACCTCCTGCGCACACACACACACACACACAACTAAATGAATAGGAAATAATATGCATAAACGAGCACAGTGTCTATTTTGCAAGTCCATTTTTGCCTTGCGCTTATGGGTTAAATCTCTCCATATGTGCTCCTGTAGGCAAAGAGAATGTGCATTTTGAGCTTCTCTCCAAAATGGAACCATGCCAAATTATACAATATTTTCTTTTAATACACAACTTGTTACTCAAGGACTGCTGAAGTTCATTATCTAATTGGATAGAGCTCAGAAATGCCCTTGAAAGTGTAAAACACATGTTGATCTTTGGTTCCCGAAATGGATTAGCACAATTGAGGAATAGGAGACAAAGGCCCATATTTATACTTTTTAGCGCCGCATTTGCGTCATTTCTTGACGCAAAAGCGGCGCAAAGTTACAAAATAAAACTGTGGCCCATATTTATACTTTTTGACGCAAACCAGCGGCGGCGCAGAGTTAAAAATGTTAACGCCATTCCTACGCGCCCTGTGGGCGTCTTATTTAAGGAATGACGTTAGCTGGCGCTGCGGACTGGTCTGAGTAAAACAAAAAAAAGACTCAAACCAGGCAGTGCCGGCGTAGGGGAAAATGGGGGTTGTGTGTCAATCAATGGTGCAAGTCAGGTTTGAGGCAAAAATCATGCCTCAAACCGGACTTGCGCCATTGTTTGACGCGCAACCCCCATTGAAATGACTCCTGTCTTAGTGAAGACAGGAGTCATGCCCCCTTGCCCAATGGCCATGCCCAGGGAACTTCTGTCCCCTGGGCATGGTCATTGGGCACAGTGGCATGTAGAGGGGCCCAAATTAGGCCCCCCTTGCCACTTAAAAAAAAAATTCTTACCTCAACTTACCTGTACTTACCTGGGATGGGTCCCCCCATCCATGGGTGCCCTCCAGGGGTGGGCAATGGGGACAGGGGGCGTCCCTGTGGGCAGGGAAGGGCACCTCTGGACTCCTTCCATGATCAGAGACCATGGAAGTGAGCCCACAGGTCCCTTAAAGCCTGCCCAGACCCAGGTGTTAAAAAACGGTGCACATCAGGCTGTGTGCCGTTTTTTAAGACCTCCCCCTCCTGTGCGTCAAAATGACACTGGAGTATAAATAAGGCGCACAGGCCTTAAAGTCCTTTTTTGGGCGGGAAAATGTTTGACTCACATTCGGCGCAAACAGAGTATAAATATGCCCCTGTATTTTGTAAGTTTGCGGCGCTTTTGCCTCTAAAAGCGGCACAAATGCGGCGCTTAAAAAGTATAAATATGGGCCAAAGTGTGCTGGTAAAATCTCTCAGGACAAGATCTGTCTCCTTGCGAAAAGATGCCAAAACCTGTCACATACTCTGTAGGCAGTACAAGTAATAAGGAGTAAAGAGCAGTCATCTAAAAGTCAGTGACACAAGGTTTACATTCAGGCAGGTCCGTTGATGAATCTTTGGGGAGCACTACAACATTTGGTTCAGGACATGAGGGTCCATCGTGCCAGTGAGAGATCTTAATGTCCTTTCATTCAATGAGCACGTCTTGTCTAATTGAGGTGAATTGACAGAGTAAAGGGCAAGGGGGTGTTTCATATTTCAGTCTCTTCATAAAGTAATGTGCAGCTTGGTGGCTTTAATTTTACTGCTTCTTTATTAGCCTTTATTACAAAGGTGGTCCTGATGTGAGCTATGGCCGTATGGAGTGCAACTTAAAAGCTGTATGATTGAAAGTCCCTGGGACTTTATCTATATCATAGTCTGCTCCTCTTTTGCCTTTTTTAATGCCCTGAAGGCATGTGCCACAGGTCTCCTAATAAGTGCTTTACAGTGATTTTTAATGTTACTCACTAATGGAGTGCTAGACTCTTTTGGGTGATCCGTTTGAACATGGATGGCCACCATCCCTAAAAGCCGGACACAACACTACATTTGGTAACAACTGGCGACAGTTATGCGGTACATGACCTTTTACCTACAGAGCAGTGATACTACTAGCTCTTCCTGGTAATTCCATGTAGTATGTTATGCCTAGACTCCCTTATTTTAACTCATTGTATGCAGCGTGCATAGAATGTCTGAGTATGTGAGTATTAGAATACCACTGAACTGGGGTCCTCATGGACATAAGAAGGCCCTAAGATTGTAGTTTGTTCCCTTGGGTGTAGTGGCAGTCGGCACTGCTGTCTTCCCTTCTCTCTGCATGTTCTGTGCACTGTTCCTCTTATTTTTCCTATATATATAATTAAATGACAACAAATTCATTGATCAGAACCCAGACATTTTATTACTCTCTGCAACATGATTATTCCCCTACACTCATCCCCTAATTACCAAAGTAACTTTAGCAGACTTCAAGATCTTCCGTTAGGCTATACTATACATATATAGCAGTCATTTTCTGTAAAAACCTTGCTCTAAAAATAAAAAGTTTTGATGCTGTCACCTTCACTCACTGTATATTGTTCTTTTAAAAAATGTAAAACACCAAATTCCTTTTCATTCTTCTTTACTGTCCCCAAAACACCCTTGTTGATAAATTTACTCACTGAACATACTGTTTCTTACTGCGTAAATTGCAGGAATTTTCCATTCCTAAGGGACTTTCATTTACGAGTAGAGAATTTCCAAGGAAAATCATCTCAATTTAAGGAAAACTTGAAATTATTTAAACTAGACCTAGGGCCTGATTTAGATTTTGGCGAATGGAATACTCTGCCACAAATGTGATGGATATCCCGTCCACAGTATTTAGATCTTCATAGGACAAAACAAAATAAAAAAATACGGCGGACGGGATATTCCCCTCTGCCAAGATCTAAATCAGGCCGCTAATCTTTAACAAGCCTACACATGTCAAAGCCATTTACTTGATCTCGTCTTTTCCGATTTAGACAAAACTGAATTCGGCAAAGTGTTTCTATCACTTGATCTGATCATTTTATATATTCTTGAGCCTAATATTGTCCAGGAAGAATTCCTCATCACTGGTAAGCATGCAACAAATTACAAGGCACTGGACACAAGTCACATCTGCTTCAATCATAGACAACATCGAAAGCTCTCCGTAAACATTACCTCAGTCATAGCCTTGAAGTGCAGATTAATTAGTACTCACCTCCTCTCAAATTTTGTAAAATAGCTTAGAAACAATTTCTTCTCTTAGGCTTATAAAACCTCTTCATAAAAAATGAAACAATCTATGGCTTACTCCTGAATTAGTCAAACTTAAGCTGTCACTGCGACAAGCTAAAAAACAGTGGAGGAAAGGTATTGATCTGATCTCAGATTTACTGAGCATTGGTCAGGGATTACAAACAAAACAGTCAAGGAAGCTAAGGCTTCATTTAAAATTATCTGAATATTTAGGTCCCTAACTTATAAAAAGAACTGTTTCTTATAATCAATGAGCTTCAATGTCCCCCTGCAAAGAAAAATGAAATAAATTCTTCTAAGGTTCTTTGCAATGAGTTATCATCCTTTTTTCCTCCGATATCAGGCATACTGTTTCAGTGGATTCTCTCCCTCACCCTGCAACCAATTTATGTGTCCTTGCTGCTTCCTCCTCTATCAATCCGAAATGTTTCACCAACTTTGATCTATTTTCCAAACATCACCCCATGGAAAAAATGTATAGAAGCCATCCTTCCGGTTCACCATTAGATATCAGTACAGCAATATGATTGTGTGAGCTTCATTTAACTCTAGCATATGAACTAACAACTATTTTCAATGTATCGCTAACTTCGGGTATCATACCTGACAACTTGAAAGCAGCTATAATAAAACCTCTTCTAAAAAAGCCTAAGATTTTTTCAACATCAGACCAATCCCATTGCTTTCTGAATGGTCCAACTTACCTGAGAAACTAGTCTTTAACCAACCTAAAAATTTAATTGAGAGTATCAGCCGATTAGACCTTTTCCAAGTTATTTAATGGCAGACTGAAGTACAGAATTGGTTGCACTACCTAAAGTTGAGGTGTTACACAGACAGGTGGGCAAGGGGGAGTCGGCAGTGCTAGTTCTGTTGGACCTGTGTGCAGCTTTTGATACTATGAATCAATCTATCTTAATATCTAAATTCAGTACTGTTGGCATCACTGGCACAGTCCTAAAATGGCCAACCTTCTATCTGAGTGATTGTGTTCATTTATCAGCACTTCCACCATTTGAGCTAAAGCTCAATGCCCTTCAATGTGGTGTCCTGAAGGGCATGATTTTGTCTCCCCTTTTGTTTCACATATATGTGCATCCCTTGGCTTAATTCCTAACATCAGTTGGGTCTAGGTTTTACATGTACAAAGATGACAACCAGTGGATCTTTGGGCTTGTTTGTGACTCTTCTACTACTCTCTCCCTTGCTGACACTCTACATTTGGTCTGTCATATCTAATTGTTTTTTTGCAATTGAATGTATTTAAAATACTTAACAGCAAATAGCAGAGATAAATTAAACATTGATGTAATGTGTACAACATTTTAGAATATGATAACATACTAATATAATAAGAAGTACAATTCTACTATATGAAATTGTAGTTGACGTATAGTAACAAAAGGGTAATACAAGGGGAGGAGAAGGGAGGTCAGTGCAGATAATGTTAACTGATTATTTATACAGAAAGTAATATAATCTGTAGACAATTCATTGTTATAAATTTAAAATGCTAAGCATACAAATAGGAACAGAGAGATATTATACATGTTAATTTAAGCAGGTTTCTGGACTTCATCAGACGTCAAGCTATTCTTACTTGCAAATAAGCTACATTTGGATAAAAAAGTAGTAATTTGATTTAAATTCTGCACACCTTTCCAATGAGTTTTAACCAAATGAAAGGCAAGAGCTAATAGTAAGTCTACTAATTTGTGCCCATGGCGAGTACAGATGAGTTTGATGCAATACTATTGAGGAAAGTATTTGAAAATGAAAGTGGATTATTAACATGAAAAATTATGTTAATCTTGTTGCATACTCATTTCCAGAACATATGGATAAGATGACGTTCGAAGAGCATATGTTTTAGATCAGCAAATGGAAAGTTACTGGACCAACAAGATGGGCTTTAATCAAAGGGAAATCGGTTCAGGCTGACAGGGGTGAACAATGAAGAATGTTAAATGAAAAAGAGGGATTACAGAGTATCGGCAGCTCTGGTGAATTTGTGTACCTCAGTCCAAATTCTGTTCCATAAACTGATGGACCAACATTCCAATAAATCTCCTTCCCAAGCCAATTCCGCTTTTGATTTGTATCTGTCGTTAGGACAATTTAGTGTTTTATAGATAGCAGAGGCTTTGGGATTAGTGATTAATAGTGTGAGCCACAAAACTGAGTCGGGGTGAATTTTGTAGGATAATTGACATGAGCAAAGTGAGAGATTTGAGAAGGAACTTCTTTTGCTTCCTGGATGAAGAGGGTAGGAGAAATTTATTTGAAAGTTCCAAAAAGGATAACATTTGATCATTAGTAAAAAGTTGAGATGACCAGCGGTTACCTTTGTTTCCCCATGATTTCCAGTATATGGAGTGATTGTTAATTTGGATATTATGGGTATACCAGATGGATAGTTGTAGAAGATTGGAAAGAGATGTATGAGTCAAAGAATGCAGAGACGATAGAATGTGGCGTGAGTGGGAAATAACAGGTATATTATTTCTAAAAAATCAAAGTTTCCACTAAGGATTTTTCCAGACAGAACCATAAAGGAGCATGGGGAGTAAGAGTGGAGTTAAGCTCATAAAATGATTGTTTTAACCCCTTTGGTGCCTTTGACGTAACGGCTATATCCTCGGCCACACCGCTCAGGGCCTACCAGCCCCCTCTCCTGGGAGGGGATGGAAAGGGAATTGCTTCCCCTTCCATCCCCAACACCCCCACCCCCACTAGTGACGACTGATAATGTCATCAGAGGCCGTCCGCGATCGGAAGAGAAATGAAAGCATTTCTCTTCCGATCATCGGGGGTGGGGGAAGGCCAAGAGGCATCAAAGGAAAGGCCTTTCCTTTGATGTCTTTCTGAGGATTTCTGCAGCCCGATCATAAAGCGATTGGTCTGCAGAAATGCCCACTAGACAACAGGGATGTTTGTTTTGTTTATGTAAATAATGAAGGGGAGCATTTTTTAATGAGGCCTTCTCTGCCCCCTCAGAAGCTACTAGACACCAGTGATAATCTTTTTTAACTTATTTGCAGTGGAGAGCGACCCCTGAGGCAAGGGTCGCTCCCCTCGGGGGGGCAAATTCATTTAGGCCATTTCTACCCCTCTTGGGGGCAGATCAGCCTATTTTTCTTAGGCCAATCTGCCCAAGGAAGGGAGAAACCACTAGACACCAGGGATTTTTTTTTGTCAGTTTCACGCAAGGGGAGTGACCCCCTTAGGCAAGGGTCACTCCCCTGGGGGGAAAAATTATTTTAGGCCATTTCTGCCCCCAGGCCTCTTTTAATTAGGCGGATCGCCCCCCAAGGGGGGCAGAAACCACTAGGCACCAGAGATTTTTTTTAATTTTTTTATTACAGATGGGGAGTGACCCCTAAGGCAAAGGTCGCTCCCCTGGGGGGCAATTTTACTTTAGGCTATTTCTGGCCAACTTGGGGGTAGATCAGCTTATTTTTCTTAGGCCATTCTGCCCCAAAGGGGGAAGAAACCTAGACACCAGGGATTTGTTTTTGCGTCATTTCACGCAAGGGAAGCGACCCCTTAGGCATTCATTTTAGGACATTTCTCCTTGGGGGCAGAGCAACCTATTTTAATTAGGCCGATCTGCCCCCAAGGGTGGCAGAAACCACTAGGCAGCACAGTTTTTAAAATATTTTAATTTTTCACTGACGGGGAGTGTTAGACTTTTCATCCTTGGTGTGGTCTCCTTTAACATGTTGCCTCTGTTCCCCAGGTTGTTGATGTGTGCTGGACTCTGATTTTACTGTTTTTGTTACTCTGGGCACTTTACCACTGCTAATCAGTGCTAAAGTGCAAGTGCTCCTTTACGAAATGTGTATGTAGTTGGCTTATCCATGATTGGCATATTTGATTTATTAGTAAGTCCCTAGTACAGTGCACTAGAGGTGCCCAGGGCCTGTAAATCAAATGCTACTAGTGGGCCTGCAACACTGGTTCTGCCACCCACATAAGTAGCTCTGTAATCATGTCTCAGACCTGCCACTGCAGTGTCTGTGTGTGCAGTTTTAACTGTAAATTCGACTTGGCAAGTGTACCCACTTGCCAGGCCTAAGCCTTCCCTTTTCTTACATGTCAGACACCCCTAAGGTAGGCCCTAGGTAGCTCCGAGGGCAGGGTGCAGAGTATGGTCAAGGTAGGACATATAGGGGGTCATTCCTACCCTAGGGGACAGAGGAAGCACCGCCATCAGGCTGGCGGTGCTTCTGCCCGCCGGTTTCCCGCTGCCCCAGGGAATCCTCCACGGCGGCGCTTCAAGCAGCGCCGCCATGGGGATTCCGACCCCCTTCCCGCCAGCCTGGTTCTGGCGGTTTTCACCGCCAGAACCAGGCTGGCGGGAACGGGTGTCGTGGGGCCCCCCAACAGGGCCCCACATTGATTTTCAGTGTCTGCTTAGCAGACACTGAAAATCGCGACGGGTGCAACTGCACCCGTCGCACACCAGCAACTCCGCCGGCTCCATTCGGAGCCAGCTTCCTCGTTGCTGGTGCTTTCCCGCTGGGCGGGTGGGCGGCCTTTTGGCGGTCACCCGTCAGCCCAGCGGGAAAGTCTGAATGACCGCCGCTGTCTTTTGACCGCTGTACGGTCTTCTGGCGGTTCCTGCCAGACGGGCGGCGACCGCCGCCGGCGGGGGTCAGAATGACCCCCATAGTAATGTGTTTTATGTGTCCTGACAGTGAAATATTGCTAAATTCGTTTTTCACTGTTGCAAGGCCTGTCCCTCTCATAGGTTAACATGGGGGCTACCTTTAAATCAGATTAAAGTGTAGATTCCCTTTGGGAGCGGATGTACATGTGGAGTTCGGGGACTCTGAGCTCACAATTAAGAAATACATCTTTTAGTAATGTTGATTTTAAGATTTAAGATTGTGTGTTTGAAAATGCCACTTTTAGAAAGTGAGCATTTTCTTGCCCATACCATTTCTGTGACTCTGCCTGTTTGTGGATTCCCTGTCGGGGTCAGTTTGACAGTTGGGCAGGTTGCACCTCACACTAGAAAGTGACACAAAAGGAGCTGGGGTGTAGTCTGCATTTCCTGATGAGCCATATGTGCTAGGAGGGAGGGGTGGAGTGGTCACTTACACCTGAAAGGGCTGTGCCTGTCCTCACACAATGCAGTCTCCGACCCCCTGGTGAGTGTCTGGGGCCTGGCCTGGGCAAGGCAGGATTTCACATTCAAAAGAGACTTTACTCTGTAGTAGGCCTACTTCAAAGGAGAAATTGGGTGTAAGAAGGGCACCCAAAACCACAGAATTTAGAACACTTCTGGAAACAAGAGGAACCTCTGCCTGGAGAAGAGCTGAAGAGTTCACGAAGAAGAGCTGCCCTGCCTGTGACTGTGCTTTGTGGAGCTATCCTGCAGTTGCTGCTTCTGCCGGAGTAAGAGGGCAAAGTCTGGACTTTGTGTGCCTTCCATCTTGTGAATAAATCCCCAGGGGCTTGATTTATAGCTTGCCTCCTGTTGCTTGAAGTCTCAGGGACAGCAAAGACTTCTCTCTGCCAGCACCTGGAGTCTCTGGAGAGACTCCTGCTCTGACAAGTGGTGCCCTATCCAGTCCTTGGGCCCTTGGAAGGAAAGCTGGTGGAAATTCAAGGAAATCAACTTCAGACGACTTCGGACCGACGCCGCTGCTGAATCAAGTGATGCTGCCTGCATCCGACTTCGTGATCTTCGCTGGAACGCGATGACCTTCGCAGGCCCGACATCGCTGCAGCCCCACCGAAGTCCGCAACTCAGTGGAAGTCGCCTCACCACGTCATGACCGACGCCGCTCAAAGTGCGCAGATTCAACGTTTTGCACAGACGCCGCGATCCCCGACTTCGCACATCGGCTCGTTTTCATTTCTTCACCAAGGTACTGTATCTGGGGGTCTACGCGACTCCGTGTCCGGCGCCGCTGGTGTCAGATTGTTGGGAACGACTCCGTCACAACGACGTGTTAACACCTCATCGAAGCATTTTGTGTTTCTAAGCGCTATTTTTGAGTTAATCTTTAAAAATTCATAACTTGACTTGTGTATGTCGGATTTATGTCGTTTTGGTCTTGTTTTGTTTAGATAAATATTTCCTATTTTTCTAAACCTGTGTTGTGTCATTTTGCAGTGTTTACATTGAGTTACTGTGTGTGTTGGTACAAATACTTTACACCTAGCACTCTGAAGTTAAGCCTACTTCTCTGCCAAGCTACCAAGGGGGTAAGCAGGGGTTAGCGGAGGGTGATTTTCTTTTATCCTGACTAGAGTGAGGGTCCTTGCTTGAACAGGAGGTAACCAGACTGTCAACCAAAGACCCCATTTCTAACAGGGCGCGACCCCTTAGGCAAGGGTTGCTCCCCTGTGGGGCAAATTTATTTGAGGCCATTTCTGCCCCCCTTGTGGGCAGATCGGCCTACTTCTATTAGTGTGTGTGTGTTTTGTTTGGGGGGGCAGCACCGTGGGCAAGGGTCGCTCCCCATGGGGGCACATTACTGTTGGCCATTTCTGTCCCTCTTGGGGGCAGATCGGGCTATTTTCGTAAGGTCCATCTGCCCTCAAGGGGGACAGAAAGCCCACAAGACACCAGGGAAGAATTTTGTTTTAAAAAAAGAGGGTGGGCGAATGGCCATACCCCAACCCCAAGTAAATGGGGACAAAGTTGTTCTGCCCACCAGTGGGCAGATGGGGCAATTACCCCTGATCCACTTCCTGGGGGGGCAGAAAGCCTACTAGTTGCCAGGGAATTTACAAACAAAATAGTAGGGTGTGGCTACCAACCAGTATTGGCATGGTTGTGCCCCCACCCCAACGAAAGGGATTGCTAAGCATTCTGGGTAACAGAACCTGCGGAGAGTGCCACAAGTTACCCCATCCTGGGTTCCCCTTAGGTGTCTAGTTTTCAGAAATGTCCAGGTTTCCTAAGTTTTCCTAGATGCCAGATGAGCTAGAGGCCAAAATCCACAGTTAGGCACTTTGCAAAAAACAGCTCCGTTTTCTTTGGATAAATGTGATGTGTCCATGTTGTGTTTTGGTGGCATTTCCTGTCACAGGCATTAGGCCTACCCACAAAAGTAAGGTACCATTTTTATTGGTAGATTTGTGGGAATGCTGGATGGAAATTTGTGGCTCCTCTTAGATTCCAGAACTTTCTATCACCGAAATGTGAGGAAAAAGGTTTTTTTTGTCAAAGTTTGAGGTTTACA
This sequence comes from Pleurodeles waltl, assembly GCF_031143425.1. Classification (NCBI taxonomy): domain Eukaryota; kingdom Metazoa; phylum Chordata; class Amphibia; order Caudata; family Salamandridae; genus Pleurodeles; species Pleurodeles waltl. The sequence continues at coordinate 988,786,005 of NC_090444.1, read as the reverse complement.
AAGGATTCTGGGACACAGAACCTGGTGAGAGCACCACAAGTTACCCCATCCTGGGTTCCCCCAGGTGTCTAGTTTAAAAAAATGCACAGGTTTGGTAGGTTTTCCTGGGTGCCCGCTGACCAAAATCCACAGCTAGGCACTTTCCAAAAAACACGTCAGTTGTCAATATAAAAATTTGATGTGTCCATGTTGCGTTTATTGTCGCGTGTATTAGGCCTACCCACACAAGTGAGGTACAATTTTTACTGGGAGACTTGGAGGAACACAGAATAGAAGAACAAGTGTTATTCCCTCTTGTCTTTCGCTACATTTTTTCCTTCCAAATATTAGACAGTGTGTAAAAAAGACATCTATTTGAGAAATGCCCTGTAATTCACATGCTAGTATTGGGACCCCGGCAATTAGAGATGTGCAAATAACTACTGCTTCTCAATACCTTATCTTGTGCCCATTTGAAACACCTATTTTTCACTCCTTATATTTCACCAAATAAATTGCTGTATACCCAGTATACAATGAAAACCCATTGCAAGGTGCAGCTCTTTACTGTCTCTGGGTACCTACGGTTCCTGATGAACCTACAAGCCCTACAGATACCTGCAACCCGATTTCAGAAAATGGAACGGTATATTCCTTTAAAAAATCTACCATAGCTGGGAAAAGGTATAGACGAAAACGTGGAGAAGAAATGGCTCTTTTTTCACCTCAATTTCTATATTTCTTTATTTTAGCTGTTACTTTCTGTAGGAAAGCCTTGAAGGATCTACACAAATGACCCCTTGCTGAAATTCAGAATTTTGTCAACTTTTTAGAAATGTTTAGCTGTCCGGGATCCAGCATTGGTTTTACACCCATTTCTTTCACTAACTGGAAGGAGGCTAAAAGCACAAACAATATTAAAAATGGGGTATGTCCCAGTAAAATGCCAAAATTGTGTTGAACAATGTGGTTTTCTGATTCAAGTCTGTCTGATTCTAAAAGCTGGGAAGATGGTGATTTTAGCACGGCGAACCCTTTGGTGATGCCTTTTTCAGGGAAAAAAAACTTACAAACTTCCTTCTGCAGCCCTTTTTCCCATTTTATTTATAAAAATTGAACTTTTATCTGCATTTTGGCTAATTTCTTGGTTCCTCCAGGGAAACCAACAAACTCTGGGTACCTCTAGAATCCCTAGGATGTTGGAAAAAAAGGACGCAAATTTGGCATGGGTGGCTTATGTGGACAAAAAGTTATGAGGGCCTAAGCATGAACTGCCCCAAATAGCCCAAAAAAAGCTTGGCACAGGAGGGGGAAAAGTCCTGGCAGTGAAGGGCTTAAGGAGAAAGCACATTTATATTGTTTACAATTTAGGAAAATTAAGATCTTCTTCAGATTTGGTTTTCTTTAAATTTGAGAAGGCTATCCTAGGTCTCTTACCTTTCTATAAAAACTTGGAGAGTAGAGAATCGATTTTTAAAACAAATATATTTGAGATATGGGTTGGGGTCATTGAGCTGGTGTATAGTATGATAGGAGTTAACATAAGCATAATAGTGTCTAGGCCTGGGTGGAGTTCATGGAGTCTGACTCAGTGGAATTCCACAGAGTTGAAAAAAAACTCAGTGGAATTCCACGGAGTTGGAGTTTCGTGACCCGCGGAGTCCTAAATGCACCCGATCTTGGTCAGCCAGTCCTGATCCTGCTTAGCGCTTCCGAGAACGGGCTCATTTATGAAGGGTCATAGGCAGTAAAAATGCAGTTTCAAACCTCTTGTGCACCGGACTGTCCTGTGTGCAGTGCACCAGACAGGCCGGTACACAAGAGGCCTGAAACAGGAGCTTTCTTTCACTGCCTACGTAGGAAGCGAAAGCCGGCAGTTCTGTTGTGCTCCAGCCTGCCCTGTGTGCAGTGCACACAGGACAGGCTGGTGCACAAGAGGCCTGAAACAGTAACTTTCGCTGCCTATGGACCTGGTCTGATTCAGGCCATGGCCGCAGACAGCGAAAGCTGCAGTTTTAGTCCTTGTTTGTGCATCAGTGTGCACAAACAACGACAACAAAAGAAAGAGATGAGGACTTACCTGGGTCTTCCGGGACTTCCTCCTCTCCTCGTCATCCAATGGCGACAAGCCTTCAGCAGCTTCCTCCATCTGGCCTCTGCTCCGGTGCACGCTGCAGCCCAGATATTAGCTACATAGTGCAAGCATAGATTGTCTGCGCTTGCACTGTGCAGCCCATAACTGGGTTGCAGCACACACCGGGTGAGCACTGCTCTACTGGCGGGCCTGATTAGTTTTCCAATAACTCCGGGCTCCAAGCAGAGTGCGGAGTTCCAAAAACTCTGTTCACTCCTTTAGCAGAGCAGAGCTCCACACACACCCCTAATAGTGTCCAGTCTACCCTGTCATTATTTAGCCTATAACCTGATCAGAAAAAGCTGAAACATGGTCCATGAAGGAAGGAAGAGATTTAGATAGATGGTAACAGTACAAAAGGATGTCGTCTGCATGAACAGTTTAATGTACTTCTCACCAATTTGAAGACCTGAAATGTTGGGATCTTGTCAAATTGTAGTTAGGAAGGGCTCCTGTGCAATGATAAGCACAAAAGGAGACAAATGGGTACCCTTGTCGTACTCCTCTTAATAAAGGGAAATAGTCCAATATGATACCACTAACAAAAATGTTAGCTTCAGTCCCAGTATGGAGTAAAGAAAATAAGCTACCATTTTCTTTTTTGGGAAACTGACCCATTTAATGCCACAAACATGAAATCCCATCCAATCCTATTGAAAGCTTTCTCAGCGTCTCACGTTAGAGCAGCCAAAGGATAATGTAACGTTGGGGCATGCCAAGAACGTTGACGAAAATATGAGCTTTATCAGAAAGTAGTCTGTATTTAACAAAGCCATATTGTTCGAGGCAAATGAGGTCTGGTAGAATGGGGACAATATACATAGCTTGTATTTTCACAAAAATGTTGTAATCCTTGGGAACTAAGGATATTTTTAACAATAATTATGATCTCTATATTCTTTTGGAATTAGGCCGATCATCACTTCCTGAAAAGCACCTTGAGAAGTAAGGCAACAAGTCAGATTGTTTAATGAAAAAGTTAAACAAAAGTAAAAGGTGAGGGAGAACGATATTTACAAAATGAGCATAGAATTCTATAGTGTAACCATCTGGTAAAGGGTATTTCCCTTTTGTTATGAGAGATACTGCTTTAGTGATATAAATGAAATAAATATATTTTTCTAAGGATTTAAAATCAGCATGAGGGAATTTTGTTGGAGTGATAGTTTGAAAGAAATTAGATATGTCTCCTGGAGAGTCATTTGTTTCTGGAGTGTACAAACGTTTATAAAACTGAACACATTTATTCAGAATATCTTTATCTTTAGGAAGAACATCTCCATTGTTATTAATCAGAGATTCTATTTTTTAGTGTTCTTTTTTTTAACTTTCAAATAAATAGAAAATAGTTTTCCCATCTCATTCTGCCTCTGTAATAGAATGCACTACTTTTTAATAAATATGTAGAAACGGCATGAGTGGTAAGGCAATTACATTTTAACTTAACATCGATTAATTTTTGTAATGAGAATGGATTGAGGCTATTGAAGCTTTTTATTATTAAATAGAAGATTATTCTATTCGGTTTTCATAAGTTTCTTTTTGTGTGATACGTAATTAATGATGAAACCACAAGCTGTTATCTTATACGAATTCCAAATCATTAGAAAAGAGGAGTTTTTTGTGTTATTAATAGCAAAGAACTCTTTAGTAAACCCTTCAATCTTACACGTAAATTTTTCATCCAAAAGCAATGCGTTGTTTAAATGCCATCTGCTGAATCTGGTGAAAAAGGAATAAGATCTACATTTATGTATACTGGAACATTATCTGAAATTAAAACCTATGTCAGAGTGAGAGATGAGTTGGATGATATTTGTATTGAGAAAGAGATACTGCAAATGGTGTTGTGATGAGAGAGAGTTCACAACGGTCAGGGTGACATAATCTCTAAACATCAATTAGAGACTTACTATTGATTGTAGATTTGAACTATGCAATCATTTTGTCATGGAAAAATTTGACATTTGAACTCCTATAAAGAATAGGATCCATAACACGATTACAGTCACCCACAAGAATAACATAGTCATCATTGTACTGATGTAATTTGTTAGAAATAGTGACTCAAAAAGCATTTTCAACATAAAATGTTCCAGAAATATTAAACATAGTAATTGGAATATTTTGATAAGTAGCTTTACTATGATCCATCTGCCTTCAGAGTTGTGTTCATGACTAACAATGGAGAATTTCAGTCATTTATGACAGAGGATTAATACACTGTTCTTTTTACCCAGAGCAGGTGAAATAAAAACATTACCAATCCAACGTCTTTTCAATTGATTAGCTTCTAGTTTAGATAAGTGTGACTCCTGAATATGTGTGATATCAGTTTTAAGCTTGGTGAACCGACTCTCTGACATTTAATAGGGTTACCTAAACCTTTAATGTTCCATGAACCCAGAATGTAAAATCAAGATACTAGTATGTACAATATACATGTCAACAGTAATAAATATTAATACAAAATTATGATGATCAAATAAGTAAGGATTTAACCAACAAAACAAGTATGAGCTGGAAAGAGGAAGAAGGAAAGGAAAATGTAGAAAACGGTGTAACAATGATAAAAGGAGGACAATGTGAAAGGATAAAGAAAATAAATAGATAAGGCAGAGAGATAATACTTAAAGTGGAAAAAAGAGATTGCACATATCAATTAAATGATGACTGAAAGAAATATATACATATACAATTGATATGAAGGGAAAGCGGCAACACAATGAGACAGCAGTGACAACAACTTCACTCTTATGATGGGTAGGTTAGGTAGGCAATATATTAGAACTTCAAATGACGTTGGACCATGGGAGGACCTAGATGCAAACACCTGAAACCTGTATGAGAAAAAAAGAGAGAAAAAAAGTAAGTAGACCAGACCATTGAAAATGTGAAAATATGTGTTATATAGGATGCATGGAACATAAACATTTAAAGATTCCTATGAGTTAAGACGTATGAGGAGATAAACAGTTAAGTGATTCTTAAGGTCACTATATCTTCCCCTTCATGTTGTTGAGGAAATTGTTTGAGGGTGGCAGGATCATTAAAAGAAGTTGTTTTGTTCTTGTAAGTCACCGTTAATAGGCAAGGGTAAAGGAGGCCAAATCAGGTGTTCATGGTTCTAAAAGTGTGTTGTATATTCAGGAACTGCTTTCCGCAGTTTGCATTGACCTTTGTTACATCCTGGTAAAATTGGATCTGTATCCAGACCATGTTATTTTTTTTCTAGTTTTGACAGCAGACATATCTTTTAGGAGATCAGTGTGTTGAAGAAAGAACAAAATAACTCATCTCAGTTTGGACAAACTCTTTGGGACAAGCCTGTGTGCCCTTTGGGTGCTGAAAGATGTAGTTAAAGGCAGGTCTAGGAGTTTAAGAAGAACTGACTGAAACAAATGATGGGATCAGAGCCTTCAGTTCGTTCAGGAAAGCTACAAATTCAGAAATTGTTCTTCTTGAGTGTTGATATTTTTGATTCCAAATGAGCTACATGAGGGAGTAGCCTGTAAGTCATCTATCCTTTTCTCCACCATTGAGAGTCTTGTGCCCAGAGATGACCATTTATCATCTAGGTGCTGTAGAGTAGTGTTTGTTTTCCCCATGAAAGGATTTAAAATACACATTTCTTCAAGTATTCCTTCCATTGATATGGAGGCCGGTTTAACCAGAGAAGGGGGATCCTGGAAAAGCCTATTTTTAGATCCTAGTGGTAATTTGCTAGATGCAGGGGACTTTGAGGTAATTGCAAGAATATTGCCTGATTTCTGAGTGACAGTCTTCCATGTCTTGAAAGGCACAATTTAACTCCTAGAAAGAGAATTTAGTTAGCGAACAAGTTAGTCCACGTTTTCTTGTTTTCCTTAACAAAGAGATGAACCAAGGATCCATTGTGTATAGCTTGGTCAATATTTATCGTTCAATGGGTATGAAAAGTGACAAAGAATATTCTCACATTCGCAGTGGTACTATGTAATTAGCTGTACAATGTTGTGAGGGTTTCTTTTCAAGTGCCGCAAAATATGTAAGAAGATAAGTCTTATGAGAGGCACCATAGATTAGAAGCCAGTACTTTTATGTGAGAAAGTGTTGAGAGGAGGCAAAGTCTGTGGAGGGATAACTGACATGTTTAGAATATGAAAACTCAATGAGGTCTGAGACTTTTCAGAGAAAAGTCCATTAATTACATCTGTACAGTTCAAGAAAATTTGAAAATGGGTCTGCAGAGTTAAAATGCAGACTGAGGAGCAATGGCGACTGTCCATTTGAGGAGAGGCGTGTTAGGTGTGAATTCTCTGAAGAGAAATGAGAGGCATACCCAAAAAGCCACTCAAAATGGTAGGTGTGGTCTCAGAAATTAACTAAAGAGATCCCCAGGGCTGGTATTTATCAGGTAGGAAAAGCAGATGGAGATAAGCACTCCAAGTTACTCAACGGCCCTCCCAACGAAGTGGCAGGCCACACACGAAGGAAGGCCCCAGCCCGGTGAGGAGTTCAGCACGGCATTGCGATCTTGGAATGGTGCCAAAACCATACCCCCATCTAAAAGATTTTCCAAATAAAATCTACCAAAGACCTAATTTTTGGTGTTGCCTGCTGGTGCCATACTCACAAAACTCACTTCCACAACTGTTCACAATCTTGGTACTCACCTCAATGCCATTTTAACTTTTGGCCATCAGATTTCGAAACTCAAGTGTCTGCATTTTCCCTTTAAATTATTTTAAAATTATTTGAAACATTCTACCCTTTCTTGACAGTAGCCACCACATACCAGTAATTAATGCTGTAATCCCATCTTGAATGGCTTATGGGAACACCATTCTATTATCTGCCCCTTAAAAATCTATGGCACAACTACAATTGATTCTAAACAAGGTTGCCTTTAGGAGCTTCAGATTTCTAAAATTCCACCACATTGATCCTTTTCTAAAGCAACTACACTGGTATCCAGTGCGCCAGGTGATAAACTGTAAGGTTACGGCTATCGTCCAACAGATGTTCTATCATAAATGTCCTGATTTCATGGCTGCCAAATTCGAATGGTATTAAGCCACTCATTGTCTGAGGTGAAAGGACCTATTCCTTTCAAAATCCCCCAGAACCAGAGAGAATACTTTTTGTGATCGTGGCTTTTCTGTGTGTGCTGCAAACTGTTAGAATTTCTTGTCCATGCAATCTGATATCCTCTCTTATTCAGTTTGAAAAATAACTAAAAACCTTACTTTTTAGGTCGAGCGTTAGCGTTCAACCTGGTGTATACTTATACTGTGGGTTAAAGCAATTTCAATGGTCGGTTGCCAGGTCCTTTCTAGCTCGTTAGTGGTCAGTTCTGCCATTTTCTCCCTCCTTTTTCTGTTTCAGAGCAGTGACCTACTACTGTATAGTTCCACTTTGTTTTCTCTATCTGTTGCTGTGACAGACTTTTTTTTTTATTTTGTTGGTGGTCTCCTTTCACTGTGTGCATGCTTTGGGCTGGAAGCTGCCTGTGTTTTAGTGCAGATGTTTTATTGCAGTATCCCATTCCTCCCATCTCCTTCCATGTTGCTGACATTTGTTTTGGCTTTATTCCAGTGCTGTCCTTGTAGGATCCTAAAATAAGCCTATTTCACTTAACAAATGGCTCCTAAAATAAGCTTATTTCATTTAACAAACACCATATGCCCTCCCATCACATTGCAAAGAGTATCTCTTTCTAGGGCCCCTCCCTGCCAGCACTCACAACATGGCACACAGGGCATTGGGTATCTCATTTATGGGACCATAAATCTTCTCCGGTTGCTCTGCTAACTTCTTTACAGCTTTGTTGAAATGGGAGTCAAAATGCTTGTTCAATTTGCTCTCTTCAAAAGCCATGCAAGAGTTAAGTTTAGGTTCCCCTCCATAGAGACGTAAACAAATTATTATTGAATAGGCCTAAGGCAGAGACCAGTGACGAATTAAGTAAGCGATCTAAAGTATGAGCAAGACTAATAAAGAGATGTCGCTGAATGATCGCGCCTGTTTCCTGTTTTTTATTGCATTAATAAACTTTTAGGTAAGATTACCGTTGCATGAAAAGAGAATGGATACAGCCTTTGTCACATGCTGTATTTGAGCGTTTTCGGCAATAGCTTGACTTAGTCTGTCTGTTATCATATGGGAACAGCGATGCAGCAGCTCTCCTTGACCCACGTTTTTCTGTCCCTTTGACTACTTGCACGTGCAATGTGCCTTTACCAGACAAAATGCAGAGTTTATGTCAGGGACGTCATTAACAAGATTTCCTCTAATAAAATCTTCAAACTGATTTAAAAAGTGCGCAGTCAGCAGACGGAATTGAATAGAAAATATGAAAACATAGTGCAGTGCAAACAGCAGCTACAGCTTGCCTGCTTTTTGACAGCTTTGAAAAACGTTCTCAAACACAGGGCAGATTTGCAAGAAATTAGATTTTGGCAATGGGATACAAACTACATTTTCTTCTTCTGTCTTTATGAAAGCAGTCTTAGGCAGTGATGTTGGAAGTGCACCATGATCCCTTGGTACCGTTAGACACTTGCAATTCTACCAGTGTTCTACTTTGAAATAACTACCTTATCCAGCCATAACCTTATATAAACGAAAGTCACGCACATCTTCCGGCTCCACGCACAAAAACATGCCTGTTGCTTTTGTCACAGCGTGGTGTCAGTTGAATTTTCGTGATTTCTTTATTTTACTTGGCAGCGTAGTTTTTAGGTGCTTAGGGCCATATGTACGAACACATTTTCCCATTGGCACAGAATGGGAAAAACCCTTTGCTACATCTGGCCCTTAGTTTCACTCTCTCTCCTTCCTTTCAGAAACGCTAACCTCTCGCTCAGGTAATATAACGGCTGATGTTCTTGGTCTCCTCATGTTTTCATTCTTCAATTCCTTAGCTCATCATCTATAAAAAGGTGTAGTTGGCGAGCTGGTGTGCTCGTTTGTGCATCATCCTTTCACTTCCGTATCTGTTAGCTGTGCCTGTTCTGATTGTTCACGGCATCTCACTGTCTCAGAAGCAGTTTTTGCAAAACTATCTTAACACCCAGGAAGACTTTCTATTGGGGGTGTAGACTGACCGTATGGCTGGGAAACATTACCTTTGAACCTTGTTACTGTATCCTCCCTGACGAATTATAACTGTCTTTGGAGGCCATCTTTGAAGTTGTGTTTGCTGTAAGCACAGTGTTTGAGCTTGGCAGAGGTTGTGTTTTCATCCTCCACTGTTAGAGAGTCCTTTCCAGGCAGACATTGAGAGCAGAGGGCAACCACGAGGTTTGGTTCACTGCCGCTAGTACCTCTCAGAAATGCAATTTCGACCTTATTGTGGTAGCTAGACTCGATGTGATTAGATCTTCGGAACCCCTTATCTCTGTACACCCTCCCATCCCACCCTTCTACACATAGCATGACATTTCTGCAGTCTCTCGGGAGTTCTAGGTAGGCTAATGTAATTAAATATGTGTTTAATTCGTTTGCAGTTAGCTATATAATGTGTACTGTAATGCATATTTTTTATAGTAGATGTCCAGCAATTACTTGGCCATTCGGCTCTTTAGTGCATAGATTGTCTATGGTTGTGAGTTTGTCCATAAAGTATAGGTAACATGGCAGGGAAGCTCATGGACATGTGCTTGTCTAATGAGTGAGTAATGTGGAAAAGGTTTTGGATTCTCTTTACACCTGGGGTCTGTTTAAGGTGGGAGGAATAGCTCTTGTGTCATTTCATCCATACCTATGTGGAGTTTGTATGATTGGGTTGCCTCTGTAAGTTGTATCTGAGTGGGGTGTAGGTCTTCTGAACCTCTGCCTAACCCAAGCCAGCTGTGGAAGTGTAGCCGGTCACTTGTGGTACTGTCTTTCCTATGTGTTTTGGGTGACCATGCTGTTATGGAGTGTTAGACTTTTCATCCTTGGCGTGGTCTCCCTTAACTTTTTGCCTCTATTCCCCAGGTTGTTGATGTGTGCTGGACTCTACTTTTACTGTTTTTGTTACTCTGGGCACTTTACCGCTGCTAACCAGTGCTAAAGTGCAAGTGCTCCTGTTTAAAATGTGTACGTAATTGGTTCTCCATGATTGGCATATTTGTTTTACTGTTAAGTCCCTAGTAAAGTGCACTAGAGGTGCCCAGGGCCTGTAAATCAAATGTTACTAATGGGCCTGCAGCACTGGTTGTGCCACCTACACAAGTAACCCTGTAATCATGTCTCAGACCTGCCACTGCAGTGTCTGTAAGTGTATTTTTACACTGTAAATTCGACTTGGCAAGTGTACCCACTTGCCAGGCCTAAACCTTCCCTTTTCTTACATGTAAGGCACCCCTAAGGTAGGCCCTAGGTAGCCCCAAAGGCCAGGGTGCAGTGCATGGATAAGGTAGGACATATAGTAATGTGGTTTAAATGTCCTGACAGTGAAATACTGCCAATTTCGTTTTTCACTGTTGCAAGGCCTGCCTCGCTCATAGGATAATATGGGGGCTACCTTTAAATATGATTAAAGTGTAGATTCCCCTAGAGAGTAGATGACCATGTGAAGTTTGGGGTCCCTGAACTCACAATTAAAAAATACATCTTTTAGTAAAGTTGATTTTAAGATTGTGTGTTTGAAAATGCCACTTTTAGAAAGTGAGCATTTTCTTGCTTAAACCATTCTGTGACTCTGCCTGGTTTGTGGATTCCCTGTCTGGGTCAGTTTGACAGTTGGGTTGTTTTTCACCTCGCACCAGACAGTGACACAAAGGGGGCTCGGGTGTAACCTGCATTTCCTGATTAGCCATCTCTGCTAGGAGGGAGGGGTGGAGTGGTCACTCTCATCTGAAAGGACTGTGCCTGCCTCTGACAATGCCAGCTCCAACCCCCTGCTCTGTGTCTGAGGCCTTGCCTGGGCAAGACAGGATTTCACAAGTAGGTGTGAGTCCCCTTTGAAGAAAGGTGACTTCAAAGACTAAAATGGGTATAAGAAGGGCACCCAAATCTACAGACTTGAGAAACACTTCTGGAACCAAGAGAAACCTCTGACTGGAGAAGAGCTGAGAGCTGAGGAAGAAGTGCTGCCCTGCCTGTGACTGTGCTTTGTGGAGCTTTCCTGCAGTGCTGCTTCTGCCAGAGTAAGAGGGCAAAGACTGGACTTTGTGTGCCTTCCATCTTGTGAAGAAATCTCCAAGGGCTTGATTTAGAGCTTGCCTCCTGTTGTTTGAAGTCTTAGGGACAGCAAAGACTTCTCTCTGCCAGCACCTGGAGTCTCTGCAGAGACTCCTGCTCTGACAAGTGGTGCCCTATCCAGTCCCTGGGCCCTTGAAAGGAAAGCTGGTGGAAATCCAAGGAAATCGACTTCGGACGACTCCGGACCGACGCTGCTGCTGAATCCGGTGACGCCGCCTGCAACCGAAGCCCTGACCTTCGCTGGAACGCGATGCTCTTCGCAGGCCCGACGCCACTGCAGCCCCGCTGAAGTCCATGACTCCGTGGAAGTCGCCGCACCACGTCGTGACCGACGCCGCTCCAAGTGCACGGATTCAATGTTTCGCACAGACGCCGCGATCCCCGACATCGCGCATCGGCTTGTTTTCATTCTTCACCAAAGGTACTGTACTTGGGGGTCTACACAACTCCGTGTCCGGCGCCGCTGGTGTTGGCTTGTTAGGACCGACTCCGTCACGACGCCGTGTTAACATCTCATCGAAGCATTTTTGTTTCTAAGCGCTATTTTTGAGTTTAATCTTTAAAAATTCATAACTTGACTTGTGTATGTTGGATTTTTGTCGTTTTGGTCTTGTTTTGTTTAGATAAATATTTCCTATTGTTCTAAACTGGTGTTGTGTCATTTTGTAGTGTTTTCATTAAGTTACTGTGTGTGTTGGTACAAATACTTTACACCTAGCACTCTGAGGTTAGGCCTACTGCTCTGCCAATCTACCAAGGGGGTAAGCAGGGGTTAGCTGAGGGTGATTCTCTTTTACCCTGACTAGAGTGAGGGTCCTTGCTTGAACAGGGGGTAACCTGACTGTCAACCAAAGACCCCATTTCTAACATGGAGGAACAGAGAAAGTTGCCAATAGTCTATGGGTAGTTGTTCTTTGTCTGAGCCTAGGAATAACATATTATTAATGTGGATGGTCTTTTCTATAGAACTGTTGTTAGGTGGATTGCCCAGCTTGAATTAGGGTACTATAAATATTCCTGGGTTCTTCTTCTCCCACCTTTTGTTATTATTTTGAGGCCCCACCCACCACTCTTATTCCTCTGTATTTGGCCCTCTAGTGAGGTCTTTTGATGGATTGTGTGATGTTTACTATTTGTGCTGGGAGTTTATTCACTGGTCGCATAAGATTTGCACTGTTTTGTGGAAGTTCTGATGGAGGGTCAGTTGGTTGTGGAGAAGTTGATTATTGAGTCCTCTTTGAAAGAAGTATTAACAGTCAGAGGTGCAGTTTTAGAATAAACACTACCTATTTAGAAGACATAAATCCAGCGTATAAAGTTTAAATCAGCCTGCCTGGTTCATCGAGCCCTCCACAATAAAGGTCTGGCCTTTCTTAAACAGATTATAACTCCCTATACTCCCCAACGATTGCTCAGATCCTCCTCTGCATCCCTGATTAGTGTACCTCGGTTTAAAAGATCGAGATGGGGAGGTAGATCCTTTGCTCTTAGGGCAGCTCAACTGTGGAATTCTCTCCCGGTCAAAGTTCGATCAATAGACTCTGAGCTTGCCTTTCGGAAATCTCTGAAAACTTTTCTTTTTCCCTGATTAGGCCTCCTGGTGGTGGTCTTCTTCTTTGGTTCTGCAGTAGCGCTGGGAAGCCTTTCGGCTGCCATGCGCTGCATAAACTCCCAAAATAGATATAGAAATAGTATGAACAGAGCACGATTTTGAAATTACATTGCATTACCAAGGGAGCACTGTTGGTTCAACTCAAATGCTCTGTACACCAAGCTCTTCTGGAACACAAGCTATCTCAGGAGAAAAGCACAAAGAGAATTAGCGCAGTCCTGCTCAGCCTGATTAAAGACACACAGATGAAGGTTCAGCCACATGAGTAGTTTCACTACTTTAGCAAGTATTAAATAAATGCACTGGCATTGGTATAACCCCCCAAAATCTAATACTTGGGGCAAGGAAACACAATGTGTAGGACTGACCTGGTGGGCAGTGGTCCCTGAGATCTCTGTCCTCCAGAGTAGCTGCTGCTCAGCAACTCCTTGTCTTACTTGTCTCAGATTCGAATGTCCAGGAAGCTGGCAGTAGACGGAATGAGTAGTAAAACCTGCATGTACCTAGATTCTCGGTCTATCCAGGATTTACAAGAGCCTGGTAGGAAAATACTCAACTACTATGTCCTCGCACTCCTCATTCCTCTTACCTATGTTGCATACTCTTCTTTCATATGGCTCTCACTTCCATTCTCTTCTCACTCCCACACTCACTCCCAGTCATACACACCTTATATTCTTCCTGTCCCACCCACAGCTCTTAAACTCTCCTCTTCCACTTACTTGCGCTTTTCAGTTCCTTAGGGTGCTAATCTACCTGTTCCTAACTTGATTGCCTTTAGACATGGGTCAGCCACCTCTAGAGCAAGACCACTTGCAGCGGTATACAGAATTTTATGACAGACAGGGTGACCTAGAGAGATCTTTTGTGCACAATCAGTTCATTTCGAAGTTTGAGTGCTGCTAGTGGAAAGTGCCGATTTTGCAACACATTTCTGTATGAGAAGCTGGATCTGTTAGGGATTAATATGATGTGCATACTTTGGATGTCTAGTGGTTGGGCTTGGAAAAGTAACCCGTATTCTCATTGTTTTTGTTTTATTGTGAGTGTGGGAGTCTCGATGTTGACCCAGTGCTTGCCATGGTCCTCAATCTAGATGCCATCTTCATGGTGATCTTTTTCCGAACTAGTGTCTTCTGATGCCATACGTGGATAAGGCTCCCAGGTTTCAGTGTGTACTGATTTTACACATAAATACAGAACGAAAGTCATCTATTTTCCAGTCTATAATTACTTTTAAATATGAATAAATACGAAAATTAGGTTTTCTTTTGGACAATACTCACTACAGGCAATCACGTGTGCAAGGTCAATAGCTGTACAGGGAAGCAAAAAAAGTTGAAAAGATTTTCTAATGAAGCTGAAATAACTGCATCAGTGCAGCTATCTAAGCTGTTCTACAATGCACATTTTTCAAATGACTATGTGGACTGTAAGCAGCTAAAACCCATTGGACAGTCAAACATTTGTCGGGTAAATAAATGTGGAAATAAACCAATCACTGTAGTTTTTTACGCAAAGTTCAAAATAAATACAGAGAAAAATGACCAAAAATAAACATGGATAAATACCGATGGAAATGAGAAATAAATAAATACCACATACCCAGAAGTAGTAATTTGGTTGCACAGGTAAGAACATGAACTGGGGATGCACGGTAGTCATTCAAGGGGATTGTTGCTCTAACAGAGATCCAAAGAAGGTGCCTTGTCATCGTTTTGAAAAGGTCTGCCCTCCTGAGAAACATGATGAGCAGGCTGCCTTTGCTATTGTTTTAATGCAGTCAGACGAGTATAAAGGCCAGTGTAAAACGCATTACAGTAGCTCAGTTCTGTAGTCATGAGGGAATTCATAGCCACAATGTTGCGGCTTGGTGCAGAGATAGAGAGAACATTTTAGTTATCTTCTTTGAAATATGGCCGTTGTTGTCACAATAAGGATGACTATACATTACTTTTTGGAATCACCAAAATGTACACTATTGGACTGCAGTAATTCCAGGCTTCCATCTGACTTGCAGTGTAGACTGTCTGGCAGAGTTTGGCATCTAGATCTTAAATCCTCAGAGCAAAGCGACATTTGAAACAAGGCCCAGTACCTTTAAAGGACATGGCCATGGTGGATGATGATACGTCTCTACACTGCAGCACAGGCATGCAGCAAGAGGTTTGTCTTTGCCTGCACTTAAGAAAGACAACAAAGAAAGTGTCCACAAAAGATCACGGAGGAAATGGTGAAATGGTGTTATTATGGTAATTCATGGTCTGTAGGGACATGGTTTCATAGCTTTGGAGGTGCCTGGATAGAGTTCCAGAATAAGGGACTAATGATATTTAGGTTGTTCCCTGTTACGTGTTTGGGGATCCGCTATTTTCAGTGACTGAAGTACTATAAGTGTGAAGGATACTAAATTTTGAGGCCTAGAGCCTGATGTCATAGTTCATTGCTGTATACTACTTGAGGCCAGCACACACTCCTACAAACTTATAGGCATGAAATAATGATGTAATACTTGCTTTAATCTTAACGTTTATTAAAGAGAAGTCAAAAAGATTAAAATAAGATGAGTGGTAAATGTGAGGGTTGAAGGGCTCCAGACAGGGTACATAAATTGACAAACTTTATTATTTATATATATATATATATATATATTCTTAAACAATGTCATGTCTTTTGGGTTAAGCATCATGTATAAATTGTTTTTAGTGGTACAATAAAGTGACTTACAATATACAAGCCTATGATGGACCAAGGCAACTGTCCTGACATTATCAGGCTGCTTCATGTCCCTAAGGAGTCCCCGCTCTGGTCCTAAGTTTTCTTTTAAATGATAAACTCATGTACTCTAGTTAATTAGT
The DNA here is from genome assembly GCF_031143425.1 of Pleurodeles waltl. Classification (NCBI taxonomy): domain Eukaryota; kingdom Metazoa; phylum Chordata; class Amphibia; order Caudata; family Salamandridae; genus Pleurodeles; species Pleurodeles waltl. Next base: position 988,770,251 of record NC_090444.1, on the reverse strand, counting down.
TGATATCCATCAATTAAACTAACCAGAAAAACAAGGTGTCAGCAGTTTGTAAAGGAAAAGCTCAGGTTTCGAGTAAATCTAAATCGTCCTTTTTTAGGTCTTGCCTATTTACAGCCTTTAGCTGTCTGTTTTCGAGAAAGACCTCTTGAGGATCATATCAAAACTTACAGTTGGCTTTGGAACCCCCCATTGCTCACCATTAGTTGGCTTTCCTATCAGTATAATGTACTGGCTTCTTATTGAATGGCTTTCCATCCTCCTCTTGTATATCACTCTTCCCTGGAGCATAGATGGCTTTCTTTACCATCCATTTGATTGGATTGCTTTTATCCTTCCCCTGCTCACGTCCAAGGAACTTTTTTCCTCAGCACTATGCTTGTGTTTTCTTACTGTCACCCTTTGTGTTGCTTCTTCCCTCGAGTACTGCCCGACCACACGCACTCCATGTTGCTTACATATCCCCACTCCTACCGCATCCATTACTTCACCCTCAATTGTCTTTTTTCCATTTTTTTTTGTATTTATGCCCCCCTTACAGCGATTCCATTGCTTCCCAGTGTAGCCTTCTCCCTCACCGTGTCTATGTTATGCCAATTTCCATTGTGGTTTATATATATATTTATATATGTTTTTGCATTATGCTCCCTCAGTATTCCGTGCTCGCCCATTTAATAGCAGCAGCCGCGTGTTGCAGAAAAGAGCTTTGGGCACCGGTACGTTTTCTATTTACAAATTAAGCACTGAGCTGTGTAGCAGAACATGATTAGTACAGGGGTTGTCTACAGACTTTGGCCAGAATGGGTTGTCCTTGGGCACTATGTACGTGTAATTAAGAGACATTCGTATGTATTTATTTTTGAGAATTTACGAACGCAGCATCAACGAGAACCTTTCCTGTAGAGTTATGTATAGCCAGTCTGACACGTGAAAAAGCTTTTTTGTTGATCATACTGTGGAGGCAAATCACTTCTGTTGGGCTCATCACTAAATAAAGAAACCAGAAAACATACGACAGTAGAGTTTGCTTTTGAATTTTTCCTCTACCTGACTTTTCCCAAGGACTGTATACCTTATACATAGTTGAAAAACAGTTTATATCCTTATCCCTGTTGGAAGAAGGCATTTTATTGACGTTTTTGTGCTGTGTTTATGGAATGTTTTGTTCATGTACTTTTTGTTTGTCCCAACTTTTGGAATGTTTGATGGTTTTCCTTAGGGTCTCTCTTTCTGAAATATCCAGTAACTTTTCGCGACCAAGCACTTTCATCGCCCCATCCACGTATGTACGCATAGAGTCTGGGCATTTTTCACTGTTTTATTGCTGCTCCTAGTGAAATCGATTCTTAAGGTATTTCTGCGCTAGTTATCTGTTTTGTGAACTTGGTTTTATGCCTTGCGAACTTTTAAAATTGTGCCCAGTAGAGTTTGTAGTATTTAATTAAAACCGTGTTAAACTGAATATGTACTAAATTTACTCTAGAGATGCTGACAACAGAAATTTCATTCACTACTTGGAAATGTTAGCAAAACCGCCAGACCAAAACAAGTAGGAACTAAATAATGTGATTTGCTGATAAGGCAGAAACAAAAACTGTAACAGTCTCACTTTTTCTTGGTTTTCCAGTCACTCTGCACTTTCTGTCAAAAGGAGGTAAAATAATAAATTCTAGCTTCAGGGCACATTTGTTCCGGTAACATAAACCAAACAGATTACATTAAATACAAATATGCGCAGTTAAGAAAAAAGTCGAAATATACAAATGGACATATTTATGAAGAGTGGCGGGGCACCTAGTGCAGCACCACATTTCTTGCACCCCTTAGCGCCCTCCTAACGCCACCATGTGTGCGCCTTACTTAATATACGACGCACCATGGCTGTAGTTAGGGAACTAGCTTCAGATTTTTTTACGCTAGTTCGGCGCTTTGTAGTATTAGCATAAAAAATGTTGACGCTAATCCTGCAGAGCAACCAGAGGCCCATTGTAACCATAGGGAGCCTCCTTTTAATGCCTGCTCAGAGCTGGTGTTAAGGCCCATATTTCTGAAAAATGGCGCTAAAGAATGGCTAGCATCTAAAAAGAAGACACTAGACGGCGATGGATGGCGTTAGGGGAAATGGTGGTAGTGGGTCAAAAATTACTTTAGGCTGATCAGCGGCAAAATATCTGTTGCTAGTCAGCCTAGCGTCATTTTTTGATGCACAAGCAGCCAAAAAATGACTCCTGTCTAAGTATAGACAGGAGTCATTACCACTACCCCAAAGCCCAGCACAGCCCAAAGCCCACCACAGGGGACCACTGTCCCAGGACAAGCCCAAAATACCCTGTGCCAGCCAGTAGGCCCCATGTAAGAGGCCCCCAGTGGCACACCATATACATACACTTACCTGCAACTTACCTGTGATGGGCTCCCTTCTCCTGTAGTGTCCCTGTGGTGTGGGTAGTGGTGATGCTGGGGGTTGGAGTGGGCATTTTTGTACCCATTCCATGGCACATGACAACCTCACCACCCTCGGCCTCAGACAGCTAGTCTCCGCACCCACACACATCGCAGGACACAAACTGGACTGCATCTTCACCTCAAGCAACCGGATCACCATCGAGACCATCTCCACCCCAGACTGGACCGACCACCGCTGCATACACTTCACAATTACCGCACCCAGCAGCCGCACCCTGACCCCTAGGGCCCCCCACATGAAATATAATGAAATCACCAACGTGCAACTAACCTCACTGCTTGCCAAATCCCTCCCTCCTCCCTCCGATGAGCCAACACAGTAGCGTTCAGTCTCAATGCATGGATCACCGTACACTACCCCACCTCTGGCTGACATCGGCCTAACGCATAACTAAAAAAGCCAGCTGGTTCACCACCAAACTCCAAGAATCAAAGCGTACCCCCAGATGTTCAGAGAAAAAAATGGAGGAACAGCCAAACCAGCAAAGACCTCGCCTCATTCATAGGTACTACCTCCGCCAACCGACGAAAAATCAAGAACGCTAGGAAGGACACACTCTGGGAGCGCATCAACTCCTCTGCACACAACTCTAAGGAACTCTTCTCAATCATCAACAAGTTCATAGATCCCTCCTCCGGAGCCACCAGCATCGCCTTGTCACAGGTCCTCTGTGACAAACTTGCCACCTTTTCCACCACAAGATCCAGGACATGTACCACAGCTTCCTCCAGGAAAATCCTGATACCGGAACCTGTGACCCCCACAGACCCCTGCCCGCACCACATATACATCTGAGCCAGCGCATCCATTGCCCCGAGCTCCAGGACACAATCAACTGCTCCATCAACACTGGCACCTTTCCAGATGACTGGAAACACACCGAAATATGCCCTCTCCTGAAGAAACCTTCAGCTGACCCATCAGAACTAAAGAATTTCTAGCCCATCTCGCTGCTACCCTACCCCGCCAAAGTACTGGAGAAAGCAATCAACGTACAACTAAGGAATTTCATCAAGGCTAACAACTCCCTGGACAGCTCCCAGTCTGGCTTCCGCAGCAACCATAGCATGTAGACAGCCCTTCTGGCAGCCACCGATGATATCTTATTACTCCTAGACCGCGGCCACACCGCAGTGCTCATACTCCTCGACCTCTCAGCAGCTTTTGATATGATCTCCACTGTGTGCCCCAGACTCCACAACATAGGAATCCACAGAAGAGCCCTGGAATGGATCCACTCCTTCCTCTCCGGGAGGACGCAGAGGGTTAGTCTCCCACCCTACACATCAGACCCACAGGAGTCAACTGCAGAGTCCCCCAAGGATCCTCACTGAGCCCCACACTGTTCAACATATACATTGTCCCTCTCGCAGCCATCGTCAGAAGCCACGGTATGAACATTTTGTCATATGCCGATGACACACAACTCATCATTTTCCTCACCAAAGACCTGGACTCTGCCAAAAGGAACTTCCACCTAGGAATGAAAGCCTTCGCCACCTGCATGAGAGAAAGCTGCCTCAAGCTCAACTCTGACAAGACTGAGCTCATCATCTTTGGAAACGCCACCTCTGCTTGGGACGACTCCTGGTGGCCCACATTTCTCAGCGCCCCCCCCCTGCACCGATTGAGCACACCCGCAAACTAGGCATCATCCTTGACTCCTCCCTATCTATGACCTGCCACGTAAACTCAGTTGCCTCCTCCTGCTGGCACACTCTCTGCAAACTTCAGAAGATCTTCAGATGAATCCCAGCAGACTGTCGCAGGACAGTCACTTACACCTTAGTTACAAGAAAGCTCATCTATGGCAACAGCTCTACGCCGGCACCTCAACTAGAAACATCCAAAAACTACAACTCGTCCAGAACGCCGCCACCAGACTCATTCTGGACCTCCCACGCCGAGAACACATTTCCCAACACCTGAGGACCCTCCACTGTCTACCGGTCGAGAAGCAAATCACCTTCAAGCTACTCACCCACATTTACAAGGCCATACACAATGTAGGACCAGCCTACCTGAAGCACCGCCTCTCCTTCCACACCCCCGCCAGATCCCTCCGCTCCACCGAGATGGCCCTGACCACCATCCCTCGCATCCGCAAAAAACACGGCTGGAGGACGATCCTTCACGTACAGTGCAGCAAAGAGCTGGAACAACCTCCCCCTGCACCTCAGACAAAGGCCGTCACTCACCATCTTCAGGAAGAACCTCAAGACATGGCTCTATGGATGAGGCCCCTTCTTTACACCCCAGCGCCTTGAGACCCTCGCAGGTGAGTAGCCACGCCTTACAAAAACTGATTGATTGATTGCTTACAAACTGTTTCCCTATGGAAATGGGGCTACCTGCACATTACCTCCTGGTCTGACCAGGCGTTAAATAATGGAGCTAAATGGGCTTAGCATTATTATTTAGGTCCGCCTCCCACTTGCACATCGTTTCAGCATTGAGTGTTAAATATGGCATTGGGAGGCTATGACATTTTTAGGAAGGGAACGCCTACCTTGCATCCCATTAATGCAAGGTGGGTTGGTGCTTCCTAGAAATGGCGCTAACTCCTATATTTTGATGCTAGACGGGTCTAGTGTCAAAATATAAATATGGAGTTAAGCTAGTGTTTTTTTAGCGTCAATATTAATGACGCTAAGGCAACGCTAACCTTCCAAGTGCTTAAAAAAATGACGCAGAGAAATCTCTTAGATCCCCTTTGCATACATTATGCCTGGTGTGGACATAATGTAGCACAAAGGTTACAAAATGTGTGAATGTTGTAAATGTGGCACTGCATTTTTGGCCATCTAACGCCACATTAGCATAAAAAAATGACGCTAATGTGTCATTAGAATGACGCTAGGCCCTCTTAAATCTGGGCCAAAATATGCAAATGTTTAGCTCTTGCACAGTTATTAACAGTAATGAATTATAACGATCTAGATATTCCCACATAAGAAGATGCTATTTGTGACTCTGACAGCGCTTGAAGATGCCAGAACTACAAACCTTGGCAGTGAGGTCTCCCGGCATGTATTTAGTCCCTAAGAATGTAGGATGCTCATCTGGGCTTAGTGGTAGTCAGCAGTGCTGTCTCCGTCTCTCTCTCAATGTTCCTGCACTGCTCTTCATATTCCTCCCTATAGAAATTACTTTAAAGCCAAAGTGTGTGTCTAACTTATGATGCACAAACAGTGAATAAGAAAGGAAGTATCTTTTGTTGTGGCCCAGGCCAAACCAGTAGCACCAGGTCAGATTGTGGCATGAAAAAGCTGAACAATAAAACACCAGCAAAATAATTCTTGTGATTGGTTGCCAGGGAGCGGTTGCACACCTGAAAAGAAAATGCTGTCTGAAAAGCTTGGTTTCCCTTCGAAGTGTGCCACTCACTTTACTTTGAACCTGACTGAACATTTGGATTAACCATTACCAAAAGAATACATATAAGCTGTTCCTTGTATCGTATCTAGTGTTCACCATTTATTTAAGAGCTTTGCACACCTGAACCAGACAAGGATATGAGTCAGCATTCTTTGCTGCCTCCCATTGAGGGGTAAGAACTCTACACACAAGACTGAAGAAACAACTTGGCTGCTGCTGCTGAAAGAGACAAGACGGCATACTGATCTTCAAATATAGGTTCTGGTCTGTATAGCCCAGATCCTTGCTGTGAGAAGGTTGGAGAACCCAAGAATGCTGAGCCCCGAAAACCTGCAATTGCCCAATCTGCATCTCCACTGGCACAGTGTGACCAAATTTCTGTGCAAGGTCTGTCTGGTTATCAGTGCATAAATACTGCACCTGTTGTTTATCTTCTATTGGATGTCTCTGTGCTGCCAAATGCCTGTCTGTCAGTGCATCCCTGTTGTGCGTATTTTTCTTCTGTGATTCAATATCCATGTGAAGCTCTTGTGCACAGTATTACATTTATGTTGCACCCATTTTTCATCTCTGTCCTGATGTCTGAGTGGGGTAATGTGTCTTTTAGTGCGTCACCATGCTGTCCTTTGTTCTTCTATGAACCAATGTCTGTATGAGTGCTGCACCTCCACATATGATGCTGCTGTGTTTCCTGCTGAGGGGCCATCCAGTGATGAAGTTTTGTGTACCTTCCTCCTCACCACAGCGCTCCTCCTCTTCCTTCCTTCTTCCTGAACTCTGTATGTTGCTTCTACGTGTTTTGAGCTGTGTGACTGCTGCCAAATCTACTAATACCAAGCAATGCTGATCTGTGACTTGACAAAGTTATGTGTGCATGTACCAAACTGTGGTGTTGAGTATATTCAAACAGACTCTACACAGGTTATAGTAACAGCTGTGTCCTTGTAACCTAATGGTGACTGAGATTGAGCCCTTGTGGCAGCATCACACATTTAGTGAGTAACTAGATCATTACACCATGAAACGTGTTAAAGTTACTGTAGGAAAGTACGCCCTTTTTGGCATGGTTAACCCCACTCTTTGCCTGCTGCCAGTATGCTCTGACTGTTTTGACTGGGATCCTGCAAACCATGACCCCAGTAATTGTGCTCTCTCCCTCTACAATTGGTTGCTTAGGACTTTGCACAACCCACAATTGGCATACTGGTGCCCCCGTATAAGTCCTTAGTATACGGTACTTAGGGCATTGGGGCACCAGGGGTTCCCCATGGGCTACAGCATGTATAGTGCCACCCATGGGAGCCCACACAAAATGTGTCTGCAGGTGTGTCATTGCAGCCTGCGTGAAAAGGTGCGTGCACCCTTTCACTACAGGTCATAACACCAGGTCACTGTAAGTCATCCCTATGGTAGGCCCTCCTAGCCCAGAGGGCAGGGTGCAGGTACCTGTGTGTGAGGGCACCCCCGCATGAAGAGAGATGCCCCTATGAACTCCAGCTTCATTGTAATGGACTTTGTAATTGCATGAAAGCCATTTTACCCGTGTACTAGACAGTGGTCACTAACTGTATCCAGCTACATAATGGTAACTGTGAACCTGGGCATGTTTGGTATCAAACATGTTGGAATAATAACCCAATACTGTTGCCAGTATTGGTTGTATGATTCAATGCACTGTGAGGCTCCTGAGAGGACCCCCATGATTGCTCCCACTAGTCTTCTGTGGTTTTCCGGGCAGCCTGCACTGCTTCCACCCCTCAGAAAGGTTTCTGCCCTCCTACTGCTTGACCAGCTCAGGCCAAGGAAGGTAGGACAAAGGATTTCCTGTGGGAGGGGGAGGTACCACCCTCTCTCTTGGAAATAGGTGTTATATGGCTTGGGAGGGGCAGCCTCACCAAGCCACTGGTATGCTTTGAAGGGCACATTTGGTACCCTCCTTGCATAAACTGGTTTGCACCAATCCCTGCTCTGGAGCAAAACTGGACAAAGGAAAGGAAGGTGACCACTCCCTGTCCATCACCACCCGAGGGGTGGCGCACAGATCTCCTCTAGGTGGCCACGTGATTCTGCCATCTTGAATCCAAGGTGGACAGAGACCCCTGGGAGCATCTGAGTGGCCAGGTCAGTCAGGTGACATCACAGCCCCTCCTGATAAGTGGTCACCCTGCTAGGTGACCAATCCGCCTTCCTGGGCTATTTAGGGTCTCCCCCTTGAGTGGGCCCTCAGATCTGAAGCCCCTGTGCACTGTGACTCTTACAGGTACTAAAGCTTGTTTACTCCTCCTCCAAGGGATCTTCAGGCTCCCTGTAGCCCCGCCCCCAGCACTCTTTCCTGCAAAGCACAGTCTCCTGCCTGCTGCTCCAGCGACGTGGGACTTCTCTTCAGGTGTGCTGAGTGGGCCTCATTGCGACTCCTGTGCCTGCTACCTGTGGGTTGCCTATGGGGGCTGCCTCCTCGTCTTGTAACTCTTCTGACTGCTAAGGGTCACCCTGGACTCCCCTCCTTGGGTCGAGTCCTCTGGGCCTTGCTGGTCCTCTTCAGCCTTGCAAACCCTCTTCTCCATCTCTTGCATTTGCCAAGGATTGTTGGTGGTTTTCCAGCACCACTAACTGACTGCATCTTGATTGCTGATGTGGGACACCACTTGCATCTCCTGGGACTTCTCTTCATCTTCGGTCCTGCACTACTGGCCTTCTTCATCCACCATTGACCTAGTCCTGCATCCACAGAAGGATCGGTAGTGGCTCCTGCCGCAACCGGACACTTTAACACAAACTGAACCTGGTCCCCTTCCTTTGCAGGTCCTCTTCTGTAAGGATCCACCTTTGGGTTCTTCTCGTCTTGGTTGGGTCTTGCCTAATCATTTTCCAAAGTCCTCCTGTTAGTTTTAGGGAAAACCAGGTATTTAACTCTGCTTTCCTGGTCGCTGGAGGTCACTTTGGTACTCACTCCTTGGGGTTCCTAGTTCCTCCAGCTACCTTCTACTGATCCCACTTCCTTGGGTGGGGGTTGCCTTTCACATTCCACTTTTTTAGCATATGGTTTGACCCTCCTCTAGAGCCCTCTCTGTTTACCTATACTTTTGCCATTGCTTATTGCTTTCTATGCTCTTTACTGATTGCTAATTTGTATATATTAGTGTGTTTATTTACCTCCAGTTGGGGGATTGCCTATTCAGTATTCTAGTATTTCTGTTACTATAACAAAGTACCTCTATGTTTGCAACACTGTGTGGTTCTTTCATGTGTTACTGATGTGTGACTACAGTGGTATTGCATAAGCTTTGCAATTCTCCTAGATAAGTCTAGGCTGCTCATCCACAGCTACCTCTAGAGAGCCCTGGCTTCCTAGACACTGCCTACACTTCACTAATAGGGGATACCTGGACCTGGTAAAAGGTGATAATGCCATAGGTGTTCACCACACACCAGGCCAGCTTTCTACAGTTGCTGATCATTCTATCTTAATTTAAAGTCATATATCATGTATCTAAAAGACTAGCACAATTTTGACATTATATTTGTTGCAAAACAACAATTGCCTCATGCCCTAGAGCCGCAACAGTCTTTGAGAACTGTCCAGGCATGGCTTGTCCTTCTGGAAATATATAGGTGTAATCAAACGGTATATGAATGTATTTCTTGAAACTAGGAGGAAGTTGGTGCCAACCACTGGCTTTCACCTAGAATTAAAGGTAACTAGTCTGACACATGCAAAACATTTTCATTGACTATGCATGCCATGGAAGCTAATCCTTTGTGGGGGGCTCACTAGTTTGTACTGTTAATCATAAAATAAAGAAAAGAGCAATCATGAGATTTTGAACTTTCTCTAGCCCTGATGGGTGTTCCTTAGAACATTCTACCATGCATATATTTGAAAAAAACATGAGCAAGAAAATATATTTCAGAGGTTTTGAGACTGATCTGTGTTAGACTTTTCATTCTTGGCGTGGTCTCCCTTAACTTTTTGCCTCTGTTTCCCAGGTTGTTGATGTGTGCTGGACTCTGAATTTGCTGTTTTTGTTACCCAGGGCAATTTACCACTGCTAACTAGTGCTAAAGTGCAAGTGCTCCTTTACAAAATATGTATGTAATTGGTTTATCCATGATTGGCATATTTGATTTATTAGTAAGTCCCTAGTACAGTGCACTAGAGGTGCCCAGGGCCTGTAAATCAAATGCTACTAGTGGGCCTGCAGCACTGGTTGTGCCACCCACATAAGTAGCTCTGTAATGATGTCTCAGACCTGCCACTGCAGTGTCTGTGTGTGCAGCTTTTAACTGTAAATTCGACTTGGCAAGTGTACCCACTTGCCAGGCCTAAACCTTCCCTTTTCTTACATGTAAGGCACCCCTAAGGTAGGCCCTAGGTAGCCCCAAGGGCAGGGTGCAGTGTATGGTTAAGATGGGACATATAGTAATGTGCTTTATATGTCCTGACAGTGTCCTTTTTACTGTTGCAAGGCCTGTCCCTCTCATAGGTTAACACTGGGGCTACCTTTAAATTTGATTAAAGTGTAGATTCGCTTTGGGAGCGGATGGACATCTGGAGTTTGGGGTCTCGGAGCTCACAATTTAAAAATACATCTTTTAGTAAAGTTTACATTAAGATTGTGTGTTTGAAAATGCCACTTTTAGAAAGTGAGCATTTTCTTGCTTATACCATTTCTGTGACTCTGCCTGTTTGTGGATTCCCTGTCTGGGTCAGTTTGACAGTTGGGCTGGTTGCACCTCTCACTAGACAGTGACACAAAGGGAGCTGGGGTGTAGTCTGCATTTCCTGATGAGCCATCTGTGCTAGGAGGGAGGGGAGGAGTGGTCACTCACACTTGAAAGTGATGTGCCTGCCCTCACACAATGCTGTCTCCGACACCCTGGTGAGTGTCTGGGGCCTGGCCTGGGCAAGGCAGGATTTCACATTCAAGAGAGACTTTGCTTTGAAGTAGGCCTACTTCAAAGGAGAAATTGGGTATACGAAGGGCACCCAAAACCACAGACTTTAGAATACTTCTGGAAACCAAGAGGAACCTCTGCCTGGAGAAGAGCTGAAGAGCTGAGGAAGAAGAGCTGCACTGCCTGTGACTGTGCTTTGTGGAGCTATCCTGCAGTTGCTGCTTCTGCCAGACTAAGAGGGCAAAGACTGGATTTTTTGTGCCTTCCATCTTGTGAAGATCTCCAAGGGCATGATTTAGAGCTTGCCTCCTGTTGTTTGAGGTCTCAGGGACAGCAAAGACTTCTCTCTGCCAGCACCTGGAGTCTCTGGAGAGACTCCTACTCTGCCAAGTGGTGCCCATTCAATTCCTGGGACCCTGAAAGGAGAAGCTGGCAGACTAAGAGGAAGAAATTCATGCACAGGATGCAGTGCGGGGAAAAGTTTGACGCGACTCAGATCTGCGGCTGAAAAATCGACGCACTGCTGGCTTCAAGGCTGAAAATCGATGCTCACCTGCAACGCGACCGAAGAGTCGACACACGGAGCTGGAGAACCAATGCGAAGCATCGCTAACGGAGGCTGGTGAGATTGCAACCCGGGCTGCATGGTTTTTGGATCATCGTGCGGCTGGATTTCCGGCGCAAACACCGCTGGGCATATAAAAACAATGCAAGGCCTGCCCGGACCCGAGAGTGCTGACTGGATCGACGCATCGCTGCCCTGCAAAGAGAAGAAACGACGCGCCCGACCCGATGTAAGGAGAAATGATGCAAGGTCTCGCTCAGGAGTGAAATCGACGCATTGTAAGCCCTTTTTGATGCACACTCGCCCGTTCAGGGTTATTTTTGACGCACCCAAGGTCTATTTTCACACTAACAGTGTTAGTGTGTGTTTAAAACTACATGAAGACTCTTTTTTCTTTTTAATTGATAACTTGACTTGTGTAATGTGAATTTTTGTCATTTTGGTATTGTTTTGTTTAGATACATATTCTCTATTTTTCTAAATCTGTGTTGTCATTTTGTAGTGTTTTCATCAAGTTACTGGGTGTGTTGGTACAAACACATTACACCTAGCACTCTGAAGTTAAGCCTACTGCTCGTGCCAAGCTACCAAGGGGGTAAACAGGGGTTAGCTGAGGGTGATTCTCTTTAATCCTGACTAGAGTGAGGGTCCTTGCTTGTACAGGGGGTAACCTGACTGCCAACCAAAGACCCCATTTCTAACAATCTGTCATACCAAAAGGATAAGATAACTCTATCAGTGTATCTTAAGTATTTAAAAGGTGTCGGACCTTAAAGATATTTGACCAACTCTACCGATCTGTACTGCTGCTCTAACATTGTGCTGTTGTATTTACCATTCTTTGTGAGTTAAGGGAAATGGGAGAAAACCTCTTATATGTCTGGAACTTGATGTTTTTGTGCTGTCTTTGTGGAATGTTTTGTTAATGTACTTTTTGTTTGCACCAACTCTTGGAATGTTTGATCGTTTTACTTAGAGCCTCTGCTTTTATAATATGCAGTAACCTCTTGTGACCAAGACTTTCACTGTCCCATCCAAGGTTTCTGTATGCTGTTTGTGCATTTTTACACTGTTTTATTGCTGCTCCTAATAAAATACATTCTTAAGGCATTTCTGAACTAGTGGTTTTTTGGGAACTTTTCTTTATGTCTTGCTAACTTTTAATACTGTGCCAAATACGTTCTGTAGCATTTAATTAAAACAGTATTAAATTGAATATGCACAAAAGTCACTCTAGAGATGCTGACAACAACAATTTGGTTCACAGCTTGGAAATGTTAGCGAAACCGCCAGACCAAAACAAGTACGAAGTCAATAATGTGGTTGGCAGATTAGGCAGAAACAAAATCTATAACAGTCTAACTTTCTCTTACGCTGTTTTTCTCAGTCACTCTGCACTTCCAGTCAAAGAGGGGAAGGACATAAAATATTCACATTAGTGCATATTCATTCTGGTAACATAAATCAAACAGATTACCTGTAAATATTAAAAGACGTATTATACAAATGTTTAGCCCTTGCACAGTTATTAACATCAACAGATCATAGTTTTTTTAACTAATTCCACAGAATAAAATCCTATTATCTCTATTCATGTTACAAAATCTGGACGCATCTTTTCTTGGAGGCAGAAAATGGCAGATGGACACATTGTTTACATTAATTAAGATATTTTTACAATTTTGATAAATCTTGGCTTTATTACCAACATCTGATTTTGTCTGTCCCTCCAGTACACTTTCCAACACATTTCCACCTTGTCGGGCAATCCTTTTCGTCGCTTGTCAACTTTCTGCATTACTTTTGACTTGTAAAATAGCTATACAGACAGTGACTGGCAGACCTCAACAATTCATCATGCAATACACTCTTCTGTGATTGAATATCCATGTGAAGCCCTTTTGCACAGTATTTCATTTCTGTTGCGCCCGTTTTTCATCTCTGTCCTGATGTCTGAGTGGCGCTATGAATCTTCAGTGTATCTCCATTTTGTCCTGTGATCTTCTACGACCCAATGTTCGTATGAGTGTTGCACCTCCACATAAGATGCTGCTGTGTGGCCTGCTGAGTGGCCATCATACACGTGTCATCATACACATGCCATCATACAAATGCATGCATGTTCTGTCTATATCTGCAGGTCGCAGTACGTAACAATCTATTTTAAAATCCAGTATGGAAGTCAATTCTAATTATTTGCGCCGGATTTGCGTAAAAGAAAATGATGCAAACCCGGCGCAAACAGAGTGTAAATATGCCCTGATTTCTCCTCCTCCAGAGGTCTCGTGCTTCCTCCAGGAAAATATCCTATAACCTGCATATTAGACAGAATATTTACAGAAAGTAACATGTTTCTGTTACATGATTGGGATCCCTAGACATATGTTGAGAAAAACATATATATTATTTTCTATAAATTATGTATTTTATTGTTAGGTTCCAAATGACCCTTTTTTTAGCATGAGCTCAGTTGCAATGATGACTGTCTGTTTATCATTTGCTGTGCTTCTTGCTATTTTTGTATTAAACAAAGTATAGACTTGAACATGGATGTTGATTATCCAAATTGACAGGGGTAGCTGAAGTGACATCACACACCCATGGACCTCTTTGACATCATATGACCCTTGACCTTAAATCTTCCCAGGAAGTGATATGACTTGACCTTAACCCAGATCACATCACAATAATTGACATCACTAATGTTACATAATAGCTGTGTCATTAATAGAAGAATACAACACAGATGTCTCTTTTGGATCCCGCTATATTACAGTGCTGACATAGCCACTGAAAGTGGTGGGGTATATATAAGACAATACTTTCCCTAAATTGTACTGAGCAAACCGAATGATCCAGAGCTCTTTTGAATGGGTTCCGGGTCAATGGGGTCTTCCCAAAGAAAATGTTGAAACAATGGGTCTAATAGTGCATTTTAAAGAATATTTTCACATAAATCTGCTAACAAACCATGAGCTATGAAAGGGCACTTGTTAAATATATAAGTCCTTTCCTAGTTTGCCTAGCCAATGAATCCTGATGTACCACATAAGTTGACCCCCTTTTCTTTCAAAATTTGCTATGGATGCTCCTATAAGCCAAAAATAACCTCCATTGTGCCTGGGCTAGCATTTTGCCATGGGTGACCCTTATAAGCCATGAGTGCACCCCATGCCAACAATTGCATATGCTATGCCAGTTATTGAATTTTGTGACTAATGTTATCCATGTATCATGGGTGACCCTTATGTCAAGATGTGCCTCTAATATGATAGGACCAGCATTTTGTTATGGTTGTCCTCCCCCTATATGTCACAGCTGTCATCCTTTATGCCAAGACTCTCCTACCTCATGCTAGCAGGAGCATTTTGCAACGACGGTCCCATAGCAAGAGTTAACTCCACTATGCCTGCACCAGAGTTTTGTCATGAATGTCACATGTATTAAGTACTATCTCTAGTATGCCAGGTCTCTGCCTGTTAATATTTGCCCCCAGTATTCCAACACCCGTATTTTGCAAGGACCAAGCACAGACATGCAAACATACCTCGTTCTCACTCAAGCTAATTTTAATTCACTAACTCACACTAAATCTAACCTACTCACTCTCACTGAACCATTGTCATCCACTTGCACTAAGCCACATTCTACTGCACTCAGTCTTACACTCGCTTACAAACTGTCACTCATTCTTACACTGATTAACTCACAACTACTCACTCACACTGACTTGTTCTCCCTTTTACCCTCACTCCATCATTCTCACTCACCCTGACTCACTCATAGTCACTTATTGACACTTAATCTCATTTATTGCCACTGCTATCACTGACTGTCACTTTCACTTACCTACGTGCTCACATACACTCATGCTTGCATTTAAACACTCCCTCCCTCACTCAAACCCATACTTGCACACAAGCATGCACATAACATACATTTAGAAACATTGTTTACTCACCTGATGCTCCAGTTTTTATTACACTAATAGTGGGTAATATACAATTATTCACTGTTAGCATGAATAATAACGGGTTATAAACAAGGAGGGCGAAGCCTCCCATATTCCGGCATTGCATTTGCCAACTCTGAGGCCAGCGGCTCACAAAGACCTTGCCAGTTGTTGCAGTGAACAAGCCATGGGTCGCATCTGTGAATCCTGGGGTCCCCTAAATTACATCCATGGATTTGAGAGCTTCCTAGCATCTTGTGTTCCTTTTTTTGACACACTGTAGGCCTCGCTGTAGGCCTTGCAAGGGATTTGGGAAGCGTTAAATAGCAAAGAAATAAATACAATACCATTGTGGGAGACAACATATTTTGGATGAGAGGGAAATTGATCCCCATTCTTGAGGTCACTGGTCTTTAAATGGGGTATCCAATGAGCCTCAAACTTGAGCTTCAGCCGTTAATAATTTCCTCATTGGAAAATGGAGGTAAGGGTAAGAGATCAGAAATACACACTTAGCTCGGCTTCCTTGACCTCAGTCCATATGACTGCCTCTGTGCTTCTTTGGGACCTTATGGAGGCTTTCCTCAACCACCCTCCGAATTCCAGGCATGTGAGCATCTTGGTAACACATTCCATGGTCTGGGAAGCAGTCATTGGTTGTATTCAGTCTGTGGTGTTACTAGCATTGTACACACAAATAACCCATATGAATTATGAAACAAAAATAAATTATGGTTTGAATTATGCAGAGAAAGTTGAGTATTTTCACCCAATATGCCATAGACTAGGTGGTTGACAAGACCCCCATCCTACCAGGAATCTCTCTCAAACTGGGGAGTGTCATAGAATCATGGCCTTTCTCTTCAAACAAGGACTGGAAACAACAAGAAGCTGCAAGGAAAACAGGCCAGGTAGATTTCTTCAGAAGATGCAAGGGAAACAGGCTCCATGGAAAGGTAAAAAAACAAAAAAGGGCAAAGGATCCCAAATGATCAGCAAAACACAAATGACAGTAGGAACCATCCAACCAATGAAAGATGTGAGGTATTTTTTTGACATTTTTCTGTTTGTATGTATTCTGACCTGTCTCAGAGGCCTCTGTCTCTCTAGTCCCAGGAAGGCCCATCCATACCTAGATTGACTGAGTAATCAGAGACCAGTCCTCCACACCTTTCACCTGACCTGCTCTTTCTGGGATCGAGTGATTGCATTCTACAGCTCAGAGTCACTATCCTCCTCATTTGCCTGCATTCCCCTGCTCTTCGATGGTTCCCAAAGTCAACCAACAGTATTTGCTTTTCAGGAATAAGTCTTGCAAAATAAGCATGAATAAACAAATAACTGAAATAATAAATGTAGTCACCTCTGTCTGTTCTAAAGCAATAAACATAATTTTGAAAGTGTTGAATCTAGCTGGCGTTGACACAATATTCAGTGTTTAATTTGTAAATGAATAATGGGTTCAAAGTTATCTCAGGTGCTTGCTGTCACCCTGCCACTTGTCAGGGATAACGCATATCTAGGCTTAATAGTGTTGATTCCACATCATGCCTCTTTCATCTACCTCAGTCCACTCTGTTCCTTTTTAACTCAGTCTTGCAACTTCTTTTTCAGCCCGCTTTCTACCTTTGTCACTGTTTTCCTATCTTTCACTTGCCACTTCTTTTCCCCTTTACAGGTGTTAGCGCGTTACACCTTAATAAGTAAACTTACAAGGGGACGCGAATAGTTCAATGAACCTTTTCACTCATTTAAGATGTCCTTACCATAGCTCCAGTACATAATCAATAATCAATACACAATAATCAATAATCGTTAGTCATCAATAAAATCAATAATCACTGGAGTCAATAATGGTCACGCACCTTTCGGCCATGAATAACCACACCTTTAGTAAATGTTTAGTAAGTTTATTTCCCTTATAATAACAATGCTAAAGTAATTTAGATTGATCTCAAAATCAAATGAAACACATATAAGAACAATGCTGGTTGTCCAAAACGACGGAAGAAACGCAATCTAATCAAAGCTTGAATCACAACACATTGTGAGGTTACGGTGCATATCAATAGCAGACTCAATTGCAACAAAGTAATCATGTACATAGAATTCAGCAAGATAACTCGTCAACCATTAGTCCCTGTAATTCGTCAGTCATTATGCGTATACCCTCAACTAACCTCAGATTAGCATCAGCATGTTGGGCTTCATGCAAAAGAAATTTAGAACACAAATTTAGGAAAAACATCTAGCTATGGATCTTGTCAAAACAGCGCACTTGGTACCTAGAAAGAAAAGGCATAAAATGCATTACAGTCAAATTTTCACATCTACCTACCACAGTATGGGTCAGCAAGCAGAATCAGTCTTCGTCCTCAGGTCATCAGTCGCTCAGCAAAGCATCAGGCTCTCAGTCAGAGAGCATGAGCCCAATGACAGAATGTCAAATCTCTTCTAAAGTCTCTTCTTCTCTCAATATCTCATCTCAAATTGGAATAAGGTCTGAAGTTTTTCCCTCTGTCGCGTTGTTATATCAAAGTCACCTAAACTATCCCCTAATTCCCTCTTGGTCAGTTAATCATACGGTTATACACTACCCAATAATATTTCTAGACCAAATCTATGAATTCTAATATTTCGCTCTTCACACAAAGTTGATTGGTTCACTTTACAATGTCCTCATCATCCGGCTCGTCAGGTAACAACATTGTTGCATCTTCAGCTCCAGTCAGTATCTTCATTGTTCGCGTCCTGGGAAAGTACATCTCACACACATTACACACAAATTGTTGCCCTGCTAGGAACATCATCTCCTGTTAGTTGATTCTCACGAAAAGCATCTGTAAAGCACTTTTAACAAGACAATGGACATTTCACAGTTTAGTTCACTCGATCAGCATTTTTTATTAAACACTAAGAAATAAAGCTTCTGCATGAGGCCTGGCAAAACTAGGCCAAGACACTCGCTAAGTTAAGGCCCACAATTAATGCCTAGAGTAAATCATTTTACAGACTCCGGCATCCTTCGCTAAAAGAATGTCTAAAGCAAGATGATTTTGAAGAGTCATAGCTCTATCCGCAGCTAATTCAGTATCTATTAGACGTATAGCCCCTGAAAAACTTGTCAGCATGTTATCCACAAAAGTAGACAACTTTCGAATCTTGATCAAATTCAGGATGACTCCCACTGAAGGAATCACCGCACCAAATATATCTCCCACTATCGCCGAAGAGGACTCCCTCAACACCAAAGACAATGCATCTTGCCATTTCAAATTCGTAGCTGCACACATTTTTGCAATTTTTGACTTCAAAGTAGCATTCATCTACTCCACTAGTCCTGATGCTTCTGGGCGATAACTACAATGCAACTTCTGCTCAATGTTCAATGTTGCACAGAGTAATTGAATCACTTAATTATTGAAGTGACTTCCCCTCTCTGATTTTAAAGAGATTGGAAATCTGAAGCGCGGTATCAGTTCCCTAAGCAGCAGTTTCACTACTGTGAGACTATCGTTTCTTCGTGTAGGGTACGCTTCAATCCACTAACTAAAGATGCAAACAATCACCAGCACATATCTCAAACCTCCACACACAGGCATCTCAATAAAATCCAATTGCATTCTGCTGAAACAACCTCCTGCTCTTCCAATGTGGCTCAAATTAACCACTGTCCCTTTTCCTGCATTTAATTGCTGACAAATGACAAAACGGTGGCAAACTGCTTCAGCGGCTTGTCTAAACTTGGGGTTGAACCAATCGATTTTAAACAGACGAACCATGACAACCCTCCCAATGTGTGCCTGACCATGATAGTATCTCGCCATTTGGCAAAATCAAATGACCCTCCTCAGAAACCTATAATTCATCCTGTCTTTGAACACATTTCAATTTGCTCCATTAACGTTTCTCTTCTTTGTCAACATTACTCTGTAAAGATTTTAATTCTTCCAAAGTGTAAATTACTTTCAATGCATAACTCGTACATGTTGTATCTTCTACAGGTAACAATTCCCACTTATCCTTGAACGATATACAGTTCAATGCGCAAAACCTTGCGACTTGACCTGCATATCCATTTCCCACTGACACGTAGTCCTGCAACTTTAGATGTGCACTGCATTTTACCACAGCAATTTCTTCAGGCAATTGAATTGCATATAACAGCTCCTTTATTCTGTCACCATTTCTGACTGGTGATCCAGAAGAGGTCAGGAAACCTCTCTGCGACCACAATTGACCAAAATCGTGAACTATTCCGAATCCATATTGGCTATCGGTGTAGATAGTGACTCTCAATTTAGCAGAAAAAAGGCACGCTCTAGAAAGAGCAACCAATTCCCCTGCCTGAGCAGAGTACACTCCTCGAAGCCAGGAATCTTCTAAGGTACCTGTAATTGTGCACACAGCATATCCTGCTCTCAGTGTCCCTGTGTTGTCTCTCAGACAAGAACCATCAACAAAAAAATGTTGATCATTCTCTTCCAATTGTGTATCTCTAATGTCAGGTCTTGGTTTTGTGCACAACTCAGTTACTTCAAGACAATCATGTTCAACATCTTCCTCTTTTTCAATTTCAGCCGTATCACTCGGAAGTAAAATTGCTGGGTTCAGCACTGTACATCTTTTAAATGTCACGTTTGGTGCTCCTAAAATACTTGTCTCATACCTAGTTAACCTAGCACCAGTCAAGTACTGGGTTTTCGTTCTTGTCAGTGAAATCTCAATAGAGTGAGGGACCATTACAGTCAGGGGATATCCCATCACCATGCCTTCAGACTGTGAAAGACTCTGACCAACTGCGGCAACTGCACGCAAACAACCTGGTAAGGCTGCTGCAACTGGGTCCAAATAAGCTGAAAAATATGCTACTGGGCGATGAGCACCTCCATGGACTTGTGTCAAGACAGACAATGAACATGCATCACGCTCATGATAAAACAATGTGAAAGGCTTCATGTAGTCAGGCATACCCAAAGCTGGAGCTCTGCATAAACTCTCTCAATTCAGTGAACGCTCTCATTTCATCCTGGTCTAGCACTATGGGATCGGGGACTTCCTTATGAGTCAGCTTCTGGAGTGGTCTTGAAATTTCTGAAAAATTCAAGATCCATTGGCGACAACAGCCCACCATTCCCAGAAACATTCTGACATCTCTCTGTGTGGTCGTGGGACTTATCTGCAGTATCATCATAATCCTCTCTCTGGATATTTTCCTCGACCCTTTCTCAGTTTAGTGACCCAAATACGTAACTACCTTCTGACAGTACTGCAATTTCAGTGGTGACACTTTATGGTCATATTTTCCCAAATGATTCAACAGGGCAATCGAGTCATACTTACACTCGTCCCTTGTCTTGGACGCAATCAATAAGTCATCAATGTACTGCACCAAAGTTGATTGAAAAGGCAATTCTAATGACTCCAAATTCTTTTTCAAGATCTGGTTGAAAAATGAAGGTGATTCTGTGTATCCTTGAGGAAGCCTTGAGGAAGCCTAGACCAGCGATAGGCTTGATCCAGGAATTTGAAACAAAAGAGGAATTGGCTATTCTCATGAAGAGGCACAGAGAAGAACGCTTCTGACAAATCAATGACCGTAAACCACTCTGCATCACATGGAATCTGGAACATTATCTCAGCTGGATTGGGCACTATAGGGCAACACTTGACCACAATCTAAACCTTCCCACATGGCTTCTTCAGACCCATTATTGGTGATTTACATGGACTGCTCAACACCTCCTTTAAAACTCCCTGCTTCACAAAGTCTGTAATCATCTGAGCTACTTTCCTTAGGACATCTTGTGTCATGTTGTACTGTGGAAGTTGGGGAAAAACTGCATTAGGCTTAAAGGTAACCTTGATTGGCTCTACTCCCTTGATCAGACCTACTTCCTTTCCTGTCAAATCCAACACATTCTCTTGTACTGTTCCCTACAAAACAGAATGAAGCGCTTTCACTGTGAACATCGGGGAAAAACTGAATCAAGGGGTACTCCTCATTTGTGGTTTCACAATCTGTTTCTGGATCTTGATCTTCCTCATCATTGCTATTTGTCTGGATCTCAATTCCATCATTTGAGCAAGTAATCAGGCACTTTGTCTTACATAACAAGTCCCTTCCCAGTAGGGATACCGGACTCGAATCACAAACTACAAATGTATGCAGTCCCTGGAAATTGCCAGTCTCTACTTGCACTGGGTCTGTAATCAGATTTGTCAGATACTGGTTTGCTACCCCCACAACCTGAACTGTTCTTCCTGAAAGGGACAAATTCAGAACCTCTGCACTTCCCACTGTAGAGTGTGTAGCTCCTGTGTCCACCAAGAATGAAACTCCTTGACCCACCACTTTTCCCCTCCCCTCTGACCTACTTCTAAAGATGTTGCAAGCACACATGGCTCCTCGTCTGAACTGTCACCCATCCATTCACCATTTATTTTATTCTCACTGTGTAACTGGAATTGGTGTACTGTGTTACTACTTCTGTCTTGTCTGTGACCTGTGACCTGTTGAGAAAGCATCATCTGTTGCTGCTCCATCAGGGCTTGAGGTATCTGAATTTGCTGTCTAGGTACCATGGGAACCTGCTGCTGTATCGGCTGCAATTGTGACACTTGTGCACTGGGCATTTGCACCTGCTACATAGGCTGAAAATTCTCCATTTGATTCACATTGTTAGAAATGGGGGTTCTGGTTGGCTAGGGTATGCATCTAAGCCAGGCAGAACCCACCTATTCTAGTCAGGGCAAGGGAGTTACACGTCCAAGATAACCCCTGTTCACCCCCTTGGTAGCTTGGCACGAGCACACAGGCCTAACCCGGAAGCAATGTGAAAAGCGTTTGCACAACACACACAACACACGTGATGCAATCTGTACACCACAAAGTAAACACAACACTGAGCTATGTAAAAATAAACTGTATTGCACAAAACATAATTAGACGAAACATTACATGTCAGTAATACCCTGCTACCTTAGGAGTTGTCAGAATGTTACACAGGTTACTAATACTCTGCCAGAATACGTAAGTACTCAGGATTCTGCAACATAAGCAGTAGTCAGGAATCACAATAAAGAAATACATGTACTTGTCATAAACACATCATGAATATCCATAAAAGGAACATTAGAGAACATATGGCAAGTCATTAAAACATATATCTGCATGTCATGCCCATAAAAAGATCATCAACACAAATATGCCACATCATAAAAATAGGCAGGGAACATATAACCCCCCACAATGTTCATATCAGAATTAATATGTCCCCAAAAGTACCTGTTGTATGATGAAAGGGGCACTCTTAGTGTCTGGAGGATGAAGGTGGGGCCTCCGGCGCTCCTGTGCGCTAAACAGGGGCCACGCTTTGCTCCTGAGGGAGAGGGGCAGTTGGCACCCTCTCTGAGGTTTATAATGGCCCCTACTGGGGCCTGTGATCTCTGGGCCCCCTCCCCGGACCTTCACTGGCCCTCCAACGGGGAGGGGCAAGGCTGCCCAAGAACGTAATGGGGGCAAGAGGAAGGGGCCTCCGGTGAGGCCTCCCTTCCCCGTTCTCCCAAGCCCAGGTGTAGGGCAAAAATGCAGAGAATTACGGTGCAGGGGGCCTCTGGTGAGGCTTCCGCCCGCCCGCAGTCTCAGGGATCCGGAGGAGGGCCTCTCGGGGCAGGGGGGAGCCTCCGATGAGGCTTCCTTTCCCCTTGCCGGACCGACCGGGAGCAAGAGGAGAGGACCGGTGGGGCTGGGAGGCTTCGTTGAGGATTCCATCCCGCCTGTTCCCGGAGATGCGAGCAGACACCGAAGTGGGTGCTTGCCTGTGCCCCAGGGGCGCTCCCTGGAGCGTGCTTGCTCCGGGGGTGCGATAGGAGTGCACTCGCTTGTTTCATTTCACCTGGTGGTGCCCCAGGGGCGCTGAGGACAGTGCGACTCCAGTGCTCTTAAATTAACGTAAGCCAGGTCGCGGCGGTGATCTTTATCAGCAACGCGCTATTTCAAGCGCAGGGAAACATTCCTTCAGCCTGGGTCGCAGCGGTGAATTCGGGCCCCTGCACAGCAAAAGGGTTTACAAGCACCAGGGGCTCTTTAAAGCTCTCACAAGGCGCTAGGACCCCACAATTAAAGCGCTGCATGCCGGGTACAGTTAAAAGAAGAAAATGAAGCCCTCCTCGTGCTTTTGATGGTGGCAGGGGTCAGGGACCAAGGCACCCTGCCCCTGGAGATGGAGCAGGGAGAAGCACAGGGCTAGCAGGCCCAACAACAGGCCAGTTCAAGGTATGCAGATGGTGGCAGTTCCTCCTAGTGACCATGCAGGTCACAGGTCAGCACAGCAGCAGCAGTCCCAGGTGGTTTCTGGTGAGTCCTCTCAGCAGCATCCTGTGTCCAGTTTCCAGTAAGTCTCTGGAGTCCCAAGAATGTCTAAATTGTGGGGAAATTTCCCTTGTACTTATACAGTTTACAGTGTGTTTTACAAAAGAAGGGGAGAGGAGGTTCCAGCCAGTTACACCTGGTCCTGGGAGTGCCCCCTCTCTTCTGCAGCACAGGCTCCAAACATCAGTGGGGGGTAAACGACCCTATTGTGTGAGGCCAGGGCACAGCATTTACAAATGCAGGTGTGCCCCGCCTCTCCCTTCTCTCAGCCCAGGAAGGCTATTCAGTATGTAGATGCACCTTTGTGACACCTCCACCCTCCCTGTGTCCAGGCTGACTGAAAAGAATGCACAAAGCCCAACTGTCACTCTGCCCAGACCTGGATTGGAGACAAGCTGCAAAACACCAGAGTTATAAGCACAGAGAAATGCTCACTTCATAGAAGTGGCATTTCTGTAATAGTAATAAAAAATACACATACACCAGTAGGCAGCATTTCTTACCACCATTACGATCATACCAAACATGCCTACACTACCCCTCATAAATTAGACAATACCCCTTACACATAAGGCAGGGCATTTCCAATGCAATCCTATGAGAAGACAGCTCTCACAGCAGTGAGAAACCAAATAGGCTGTTTGTCACTACCAGGACAGGCCACATTACTAGGCACATGTCCTGCCCTTTACATACATGGCACTCTGCCCATAGGGCTAGCTAGGGCATACCTTAGGGGTGACTTACATGTAGTAAAAGGGGAATTATGGGCCTGGCAAGTACATTTAGATGCCAGGTCCCTGTGGCAGAAAACTGCGCTAGCAGGCCTGAGACACGTTTGAAAGGCTACTTCAGTGGGTGGCACAAGCAATGCTGCAGCCCCACTAGTAGCATTTAATTTACAGGCCCTGGGTATAGGGATACCACTTTACAAGGGACTTATAGGTAAATTAAATATGCCAATTAGGTATAAGCCAATCATACGAAGTTCAAAAGGGAGAGCACATGCACTTTAGCACTGATTAGCAGTGAAAAAGTGCTCAGAGTCATAATGTCAGCCAACAAGGGTCAGAAAAATAAGGAGGAAAAAGGCAAAAAGTTTGGGGGATGACCCTGTAAAAGGGCCAGGCCGAACACACATTATTCTGGAAATTTGGATAAGGACCTCTTAGTCTCGGTCCTCTCACATTCTGAAATGTATTGCTGTCATTACCGTGCTGAACAACACCCTCCTTCACCATCATTGGACACTCCAGCTTCCAATGTCCCACGGCTCTGCAAATGTGACACGGCAATAGCTTCTTCATTCCCTGCACATCATTCTGAACCACAACAGTATTCAAATCTGGACCACGATTCATATTGCCTCCACGACCCCTACCTCTCATCTGAGGCTGAAACATGACATTTCACTGCTGCTGCGGCATCTGCTGCACAAAATTTCCTTGCACTCCTGTTTGAGCTGCCTTAATCTGCATCACCATCGCCTTCTCTTTCAACTTCATTTGCTTCAACTCAGTCTCATCACTACAGTATTTCACATACTGCAACACCTCATCAATCGGCTTTGCTTGCCAGCAAATCAAATGACTCTTAATCATCTGGCCTAGGTCAGATCTCAGTCCTTCCACAAATCTGAACACAAAATGCAGCATGTCTTTTGGTTCAATTGCTTCATTACCACTATACTCTTTAAACGCCTTCAACAATCTCTCATAGTACACATGTATCGACTCCTTTGCTTCCTGCACTGTCCTATCAATTCTCTGCTAATCAATATTTTTAGGTGAAATCCTCATTTTCAGAAACTCAATCACCTTATAGTAATATTTCATTACTTCAGGAGACGGTGCACCTGTATTCTTATCTCTCTCCCATTCACTTTTTTGCCAATCTACAGTCCTCTTACACTTGACCCATAAGTCAGCTGGAACCACTATCTCCAGTAAAGTGTTCAAATCTTCCCACAAACACTTTGCAAGTTTCACAAACCTGTCTGTCTGCTGATACCACTCTACTGGCTTCTCCCTCAATTTTGGATAATCATTTGTAAATGATAGGATGTCACTCCTACTCCAAGGAACATGAACAAAATTTCCCCCTGGGATTTCCCTTATTGGTAAAATCTTTACCGGATCCTTGTCCTGTTGTACATTCTCAGTCACCTCCAGAGAATCTCTTTTCTTCTTGTCTCTTTTCTTTACCCATCTGCCTTCCCACTTCTCTAAGGCTCCCCAAACCTGAGCACACTGCAATAGTTCTTTAAGATGCCTTCATTCTGGCTGACCTCATGTGTTCAAAATCCTTTGCCTCAAAATCTAATCTGTAGCTCCTCTTCAAATGTTTCGTTTTCTCAATTTCTATGCCATGTTTCTCCGCCAAATCTGCTAATCTCTGATGTACCTTGCCCACCTCTCTTGTAATCCTTGGGCATAAGTACCTCAACTCTGCCTCTGTGTAGGACTCTAATCTATGTACCCCCATTGTTCCCTCAACTAATTCACTCGCTTCCATGATTAATCTGACACAATTCAATTGCTCCTCACCTTTAGAAGCATCCTGTAGGGTATTCAGCTTATCTAACCATTCAGTTAACTGCTGAGCTGTCAATCCCTGTAACAAAATGTTACTCACTTGAACCGGTGGCACTTGCTGTACTACTGCACTCGGAGTCTGCGGTGTCAATAATTTCAGGCTCTGACCTGCATTTGGTCCAGTCACAGCATCTGGAAGTGCAACAAGTGGACTAAGTTCTAACAATGATCTCAATCCATCAAAAGTCTGACCCACGGAAGATACTACCTGAACTTGTTCACTTGGTCCCCTCCTCATTAAACTCTGAGACATTGCTCCCTGTTCGCTCATAATTGGTTTGTTTTGTGCAAATAATGGTACCGCTGGACCAACAGTAACCGGCAGCGATATTGCATCGGGGCTGTCCTGGCACCTGTACTCTGTGGGAGAATAACTCCCATACTCTGATTCATCACTGGAGTCAAGTCTGACTGTGTCCCTGTCATTGGCGTAAATCTCAGCATCACCTGCGGCTGCACTTGGAGCAACAAAATCAGAGCCAGCTCAGTCTGGACCAGCATTGGTCTCGGAGCCACTTGCTCTGTAGGCACCACTAAGTTCAAAGTTGGTTCTAAGATAGGCTGTCTGGCTACCAGCTCCCAAACGGCTAATGCCTCAAACTGTGCTGGTCGCGGAAGGGGCTTTGATTCATATAGCGCCATCCGCAATTGTCCAAAATCCTCAAACTGAACATCCCATTCTCAGGAAATGCTAAGCTCCCATTTTTCTCTGTCAACTTGCACCATTGTTTTAGCCAAAGACATGTCGTGGCACCTCTTTCTTCTATTACAATGTAAGCCGGTGTACCCTCCAGGAGTGTAGGCTCTCTTACACTTGCTCTAATGTATGTACCTCCCCATAGGGCACTTTTCAACGCCTTAAAAAACGTCATATTTTCTACTTTTGTTTATTCAAAATCAAATCAGGAAATTACTTTTAATCCCAAGATTCCTTTCACCCACGTTCTCAACCAATTGCCTCTCCCGGATGGCTGTCAATCCGTGCGCGACCCTTCTCACTAACCAGCCTATCCCAGCAGGGCTTCAATGATGTCACACTCGTACTGCGGCTGACAAAGTCTTGCGGAGGGTCCTCCTAAACTCCAATTCACACAAAACTAATGCAAAATATGGAGGGCACTAATCAAAAAAACAAAAACAAAAACAAAAACAAATCTGCTGGTTTACTACAGAAAAGGTAACACAATCGCTTCAGAAACCTTACGGATTTTCACTGGCTCTTTTCATGCATGCAGCTATTCCTCTTTCTCGGTCTTCCAGATTTGCAAGCAAAACTTTACTCTCAACTGATCATTGGGTCTGTCCTGGTTCACATACAACTCGCCAAATCTCAGTCAAAAATGTCTCTTGCCCACTTTAACTCACACACCGACTTGTTGACCATGCCCGATCAATCTACTAAACCAGACAAATTACAACATAAACCAAGTGTCTCATACACTTTTTCAATATACTCTGGAGTCTTAGACAACGCAGGGTTCATACATCAACATCCAGAGTGCCACACACATGTGAAGTTCGACAACTTCCCTACTCTCACACTGGTGAGTATGCACACTCCTACTACCACTTCATTTGGAGTACGCAAACTCCCTAAATTCTCACATACGTTACAAATTCACCTGCGATTCGCATAAGCTGTGCAAGCGCGACCTATTTCACCAACTCTATCACTAGAATGCCAGGAACATACCCAACACCACTAGCAGGATCTGGGAAAGTCATTTCTGGGCTTAAGGGAAGATAATTTTCTCTCCAAATGTCATAATTGAAAAACAAAATCTAAATCTCAATAATACTGAATTCTGAAAAGGATCAACTTCAAACTGCTACCATAACCAGAACACCTATCACTCTGCACCGGACACCTATGGCAAGCCCTCAAAGAGACAAACCATCAGTCTACTACCATAACTGTTAGCGCGTCAGGCCGTAATAAGTAAACTTACAAGGGGGACGCCAATAGGTCGATGAACCTTTTGACTCATCTAAGATGTTGTTACCATAGCTCCAGTACATAATCAATAACCAATACACAATAATCAGTAATCATTAGTCATCAATAAAATCAATCATCACTGGAGTCAGTAAATGGCACTCACCATGACCTTTCGGCCATGAATAACCACACCTTTGGTAAACGTTTAGTAAGTTTATTTCCCTTATAATAGCCATGCTAAAGTCATGTCGATTAATCTCAAAATCAAACGAAACACATATAAGAACAATACTGGTTGTCCAAAACGACGGAAGAAATTGAATCTAATCAAAGCTTGAACTACAACACATTCTAAAGTTATGGTGCAAATTAATAACAAAGTCAACTGTGTCAAAGTAATTACATGCATTCAAATTCAGCAGAGAAATTCATCAAACATTATTCCCTATTAGCACAATTGCATTAGTAAGGAATCCTTAACTAACATCAGATTAGCATCAGCATGTTGGGCTTTATGCAAAACTATTTAGTAACATCAATTTGGAAAAACATCTAACTATGGCTCTATCAAAACAGTGGAGTTGGTACCTAGAAAGGAAAAGCAAATGTGCATGATAATCAATAGTCTAATTCATAATACCTATCCTCAATGTGGATCAGCAAGCAGAGCCAGTCTTCGTCCCCAGGACATCAGTAGATCAGCAAGGCACCAGGATTCAGCATCAAAGTTCAGAAAACGCAAAGTCTTTAAGCAGTAAAGTTAAGCACATCTCTTGTCAAGACGCAAAATGAACAAGAATGAGCCTGTCTTCTCTCTGTGCAGTGTCGTTAAATCAAAACTAGTAACTCTACTTCCCAAATCCTTATTGGCCAGTTAATCGCATGTTCACACTTTGTCCAATAAAACTAAAATTCCAAATCTATGAATTCTACTATTACTCCGTTCACATGTCGCTGATTGGTTTGCCTTGCAATGTCCTCATCATTCGGGTCATCAGGTAACAATATTCTTGCAGCTTCTACTCTAGTCAGTATCTCCATTGTTCTTCTCCTGAGAAAGTCAGTCTCACATTTATATTACACACAAAATGTTACATTAATAAGAGCAGCATCTTCTAGCAGTCGGTTCTCATGAGAAACCTTCCGTTATGAGCACATTTAAGCAATACAATAGAAATCACACTTTAACTCATTAGGACAGCCATTTATTAAACATTAAGAAATACAGCTTTGACATGATGCCTGGCAAGTAGGCCAAGACACTTGCTAAATTATGGCCTACAATTAATAAAGCTAAAGCATAAAGCATAACCCTAAATATGACATATTACTACAATTAGTCAAACATATATTCAACACTTCACAGTATTAGGGTATTAATAAGTACACTTTGTGTGGATTGGCGGCCACTCATCGTAATCACATTTTCAAATGCATGCATTATTTTTTACGTTATTAGATTTTCTACACAAATCACTTATTCAGAATACATGAACACTCACAATAGCCTACAAGACGTCACACCTATTTCCAAAAAGCAAATACAGATCGATTTTTTGACTGCCTGTTGGCATCGAAGAGAAGGCAGAGTGGAAGGGAAGAAAAGTGTGCCTGTCTACCATTAGTGTCTTCGGACCAATGGAATACTATTTACAGTTCACTTTTCAGCACTCCCAGAGATTTTATTTGATACGGTTCAGATTCAATATAATGCATTTCCTGGTTTCGTACCCTACTAAAGTATTTCACGAATCTGACATAATACCCTGTCTTTGTGACTCAAGTTCTGCTCAGTCCACGCTCCATCTCTTTTTTTCTGTAATTTATATGCTGTGCCCACTAAAATATTTTTACTTCCACTCTTAAGGACCTTGAACATTAGAAGATGTAGGCCTGCTTTGCTCCAACTACAGTTATTGAAATCAGAACATACTTGCATTATTGTCCATAACTTAATCTCCGCTGTTGGCAGATTGAGGCAACTGGTGGAGAAGTAACATTGGTTTATACTGTGATATTGCTAGCATGTTGACTTTTTGATAATATTGGCTACATTTGCACAATTCATGCATTTGATACCTGAGGGGTGTCATGTGCATGTAATGCAGACTTTGTACCTGTACTAAGAAAGTTTAATTTTTATTAGTGTCTTATGATTTTTTTTTATCATGACTTATTGCATGAATTTTATTTTAACTGAGATACATAGCACGGAATGTCTTTGTTGTTTATGCGTCTTTGTTTTTAACTGAATAAAGCTTGTTCAACTATGACTATGACAAGCAAAATATTTTTCCATTCAGAGTCTCCTTTTCCCAATTAACCATGAAACAAAAAGTTAAATTAAAAGTAGTAAAGAAATACACCATATTGCTGAATTTTCCATGGTAAAACGTGCAATTTATGACATTAACATTTTGCAAATCAAACTTTTGTGATTTAGGATGCGGTATCTTCAGTCAAAAAATGACTTTTAATAGGCGCGCTACAATGTGTGAATCTAGGCCATGCCATCTTGTAAACTGACAATCAGTGGGTTTAGCCGATAACCAGGATCCCGATTTACTAACCTATTGTGTTTGCAACATTAACAAGAATCGCAGCCTTTGGCCTCCATTTCATTGCCTTATTCATCACTAGTAACTCCTGTGAAAGCATAGTAAAGAATATTATCAGAAACTTCACATTTGTTATTTGTTGGTCATTCAGGGCTTAGTTATTTACATTTTTAGGGTCGAGCCTGCGTTGCATGCGCTCGCGCATGCGTATCGCAGCGAGACGCTTTTGTGTTTAGAAAAGGGCTCGGAGCCCTGTCAACTTCACGTCAGCGTTTTTTATTGGTTCGTGGGCTTGCCTAATAAAATCTGCTTGCTTTCATTAGTCGAAGGCACACATACGTCATGCCTTTTCCAGTGGCTAGCCCTCCTCGAGCACAGCGACCAAGTACAGAAAACATGCGAGGCTCACTGTTTTCCATCGGGCTCGTGGACTTCTTTTTCTCTAATTTACGAGCGCGATCTCGCTTGGCAGAAGTCGAGCGCTTTACATTGTTAATTTCACTTTTTCGGGTTATGTACATAAATGCACTTTTGCCCGATAGGTGAAAAATCGGGTTAGGAGTTTACAACGCGATCAGCTCTAACATGAGCAAACGCGAGACCCGTTGCATTGTAAATGCTTCTTTTTATTGGGTTTACATAGTTTAATGATAGACACGTTTTCTTAACATGCCACTTTGCATCATAAGTCAAAGCCTGTGTTTATGAAACTGAACACATAGCAGGAACAATTTCAGTCGTGTGCCAGTCTTCACAGGCTACCTACATCCTGCCAGTGTCTTAAATACACATAAAGGTACATAGGCCTGCCATTCAAATTGCCCGGCACTATCTATTATTATGTTTATGGTCAGTATATCCATAGGTGTAATATTTCAAGGCGGCCTTGCGTGGCTAGGTCTTGTGTCACCCTTGCGTTACCTTGCATGGCGCAAGGGTGATGCAAAACTTTGATAAATCTGGTCCAAATGTTATCATACTTCATACTCATAGTCGATGAAGGTATGCAACACCACTTGGCCACCGCTAATGATAGTCATCAAAGATATCTATTAGTATGATTCAGATTAAATGTGATGTATCCAATTGTGACCTTCCACTCTCAAAATGACTGGTCGAGAGAGCCTGAGAAATGCCCCTGCAATAAAACCCAAGGGATGCTTCATTTTATGTTTTTTTTCTCATTACTTTGATGCTTCTAAATATACCTATATTAAACCGGTGCTAAAGTAAAACCAGTGACAACACTGCAGGACAGCACTGTTATTTCTGCAAAATTTACAAACAGAGCAAGTTTGTCAAGTCACGTTTTTATCATGTTTTGGCACTAGAAAGAGGACCACATAAATACGACCAAATTGTATAAAACCACCAACAATAAAAATAGTACAAGTTTATAAAATACTGAAAGGGCCATGCAGGCTTTGTGCCGTGCTCTACTGTAAAAACCCAAACGCAAGTAAAGTGTGAATGCAAAAAAAATATTTTCAATGAACAATGCAAAACGTAAACAGCACAGTAAACTATGCATCCTTAATACAGTGTCAGGATAAACAGTACAAATTAGATAAATAAAGTACTGTATAAGTAAAAGAGAAATTAATTTAACACTATGAGAAAATACTAATACAATGCTTCTATTACAGGTTACTTAGTCAAAATTAATACTTAGCATATCAAATACTGTTTCGAAGAGCAGCTGCAAGAGGCCAATGCCACACTCACCAGACGAATACAAAACCACAAAGCAATTTGTACAAAAGTTTTATACTATATGAACGCATGTACAAATTATTTTAAAAGTCTTTCAAAATATTTAAAAATGTATTTGCAATCTATTTCAATTCGAGGGGCAAATAGGCACTGGCGAGCTTCTGCTGCAAGGCTAATTATACTTTATAAACAGTGGTCTTCACAATTGACGACACAATGGATGAAGGAAGGGGCACACAAATATAACGTTGTTTAGATCTTGGACATAACTCAGCCAAAGATCCCAGAGCCTCTCATCCCTGGGTATACCTACCCAAGATCCAATAACAACTCGTAGCAGAAGCAAATTCAACCTTAATAATACAATTATCTGCGCACACCGTGGGAAGGTTCCATAAAACATAAGGTTGAGGTTTTTCATAGATACTGCTCTCTGCAACAATGTCATTCCGTGCATGCTGAGCACGAACCAGAATATCCCTTGTTTGACTCACTTCATAGATAGAGTTTTTAATCAAGTTTTTTTTTTAAATTGGGAAGAGCTACCTTCTCATTCTGACCAATATCAAACATATCCAAGCTTTCAAATAATTTGAAAGAGGACACTAGTTCTCTTCAAG
The DNA here is from genome assembly GCF_031143425.1 of Pleurodeles waltl. Taxonomy (NCBI): domain Eukaryota; kingdom Metazoa; phylum Chordata; class Amphibia; order Caudata; family Salamandridae; genus Pleurodeles; species Pleurodeles waltl. The sequence continues at coordinate 988,737,198 of NC_090444.1, read as the reverse complement.
CTGTAAAATATTTCATGTTTTAATGCTGCATGGTTGGAACCTCAAAACAGCTGCCATAAGGAACACAGTTGTAGGAAGAAATACAAAATTAAGCCGGGGGGTGTAAGAGGCACCTAGATGATTCAAATCATGAATTTGGCACCAAATACGCCATTCAACCTTCTAAAAAAAGGACCAGTATCCTTCTTCCATTACTTCACAAGCCCAATGTGGGCGGTATTGTAATCTTCTAGGCTGCAAGAACGTGGGAGAAATGCCTTTGCCTGCAACAGTTATACAGTGTACAAATAGCTGAGGTTTCGGACAATGCCTTACTTCTACACTGACTAATATGCTCATTATTTAGACAATTACAAAAAAAATTATATCAAGGTTCTGATAAAAGCTCACGACTTCCAGCCTATCATGCTCCAAAAACCAATAAAGACCTTTCCTGACTCTACATCCGCGGGACATAAAAAACACAACTTTACTCTTAAAAATGCTTATTTTTAGGAAATGTTCATCAGCGTAAATTCCTAGCACTGCAGGATGTCTCTGTAACCCTATCCCCCAATATTTATCACTCTTTGGGTGGTGTCCCTGCCAATAAAGAATGTGATATCCTTTAAACTTACAGCACCTCTTCTGCTATCTAGCTCCTGAGTGACCTTTTGAGAGTCCAAACTTGGTCTATCAGACTTAGCCTATGATCAACATTGCAACTATCCCACAGCTAAATGTAACTATAGAGCTTAGAAGGGTAGCGAGGGAATCCAAATGCGCACAATAAATAACTCTACATGTTACCAGGCTCAGTCCCTCGATTTCCAGTAAAAGCTGAAAATAAAACTTCTTTTCAGAGGGCCCAGTTCACTATGAAACAGAATTACCCCCCCCACGTAATTAATAGTATGTTTTGATCCAACCACTAAATAAGGCATCAATGCTGAAGGGAAAAAAAGGGGGAGCCTCGCCATTAAGGGTTCTGGTTAGCTTAGGAGCGGCACAGTTCCTCACAGTGGGTAACTAATAATAGCCCCTCTGGAGCCTTCCCATGCTCTTGGGAGACGCTACTCCTGTCTTCTTCAGTGCTCAGCGTTTTACCATAAGCAACCTCAAACCCAATATCCTTTTTTCCATGATAAACTTTCATGCCACCCTGATTTCGTGAACAATTACCACTACATCGGGGGCTAACCCCTTCTCCTGCCAGTAGCAGTTTAGAATTGGTACTTCTGATAAAGTGAGGAAGGGGTACATACTAGGTATTTCTGGAGAGTCAGGCTCCAGGCCTAGGTGTGAGGGGACATTATTTGGTACTTCAACTATAAGGGGCTGAATGATAGAAGCAGACTCCTCCAGAACACTTGGAAATCAACGTTTTTTGGACATACATTTTGCAATACACAAGTTCTTCTCTTTTTACATCCCAAGAGGGCCCCCTTCACAAAAGAAACACTATTTGTGGGATCCCCCAGCGAAACAACACAGGCACGATCATCAGAGGGAAGGGCAACACCAAGAGCGTGCGGGAAAGAGGAACCCCTTTTATTAAAATAAAAAGCAAAAAAATGGGTTGGAGATTCTCAGATTCAATTACATTTGAGTTTTGGACATCTTCATGCCGCCCCTCAGGCAATTGTACAAAAGAGGGGGATGGTGCCTTGTTACTCTCCTGAGTGGCCTCAGTTTTACTGTTAAATTGCTCAGAATTGTAGCCCACCTCCACCAGGGTCACCGTCCTGAATTCTACAGTTTTAGTTTAGGAGACCTGGGACTTTACCTCTACACCCATTTCTTCCTTCCTTGAAAGGAGGCCAAAAGACGTGAGGTGCTGCAAACCCATTAAAATTGGGGTCAACACATACAACACATGGTCAGAGTTAGCAACTGATCTATCCATTAAAGCCAGAATCGAAGATAAAACCCTCTCAATACACAATAAAATATCAGGAGGAATCTTACCCTTATATTCCCTCCCCTTCCAAATTGAACAACTGCACAAATACATGTGCCTCAGCGGGCACAGAGAAATCACAATTTGTAGTGTTCATAGTGTCCAGCAATTAGGTAACCGGAGATGGCGTACTACTGTACAGGGCAGGTAATGATAGACGACTGGGTAAACACTGCAACAGTGGGCTCAACTCCATATCCATACCCATACCCAGAGGAATAGGTGGACTGAAATTAGCCTTTCTTATCCGATTCTTCTCTATGAGAGCAGCAATATCTGACTGGGAATAGTCCTCTGTCATACCATGGTCCCCCTCGCCCAATACCCTATAGGAACCCTCATTGTACTCTAAGGGAATTTCCTTATGTAACAGATTTTCAGGAGCTGGGACCACGTCTTGGCCAGAGTCTTTACTACAAGAGGGAGCCATGGGGCATTTGGGGCAGTTTTCAGTCTCAGCTATAGTGTCTGCGATATTCAACATGAGTGCGGCCCCTGCATCAACTTCTACCCCTGACACAGCAAAACAATTATACAAGATTGGACGAGCAACCATAGATGACCTGTGATCTGTTACACCAGTTTTGCATAAAAACACATTGTGGGGCAATGCCACGTCCATGGTCTCAGCAACTTCTTTATTCATACCCAAAGCTGGCTCCGAATCCTTATTCCTTTCACTGCTACCACCCTTTAAGAACAAAGGCAAAATAGTAGTGTGATACTTCAGGAGGGACAGATGAAACTGTGGCTTCTTACGCTGAATGGTTTTTTAAGGTTTAGGAGAAGAGGGGAAGTAACAGCTGGAACGATAGAAGATATAAATGGCCAGGACGCAAATACCTTGAAGGCATCTTATTGTGGCATCTTAAGCAAAGATCAACTGCAAATGGCCTGCACCAACCCTGACTAGAGGTTATTATGGTTAGCAGCAGCCAAATTTAGAGTGTACTAGATTGAGCAGAATTAACTGAGCCCTCAACTTACATACCAAAATGCCACACCAAGGTCTTCTTTCATTTAAACTTAAAAGTGCTAGAAACAGGAGTGCTTGTTGTCTGGGTGTCCGGGAGCAGTAACACCACAAGGTGCTAGAAACTAGGCAGGGTGGAGCACGCCGTGCTCACAGACCCCACTCCGACCTAGTGGGATGGTCTCCATGAGGCTGGGCTCAACCCAATGTGACCATTAGTGCAGAAGTGTGCCAAACGGGAGGGACAGTATAGTTGCGGTACTGGTACAGGTGCTGTATATGCGAGAAATAATGCGAGCACAGGTGTGGGTATGTCCCGCCTACTGACTTTACAGACACCCAGCACACAGCAACGAGTGCCTGGACGGTCCATGCCGCACCGCCATCCGCAATGTGATCCTCCCGCTCCTCTCCCCTCCTCTCACGACAACGCGTTACTGCTTCCTGCGTGTTCATGACCAGTGCACCCACTGCACGCCATCCAAATTGTCTGCCTCCATTTATGATGATGTTTATGGTCAGTATAGGCGTAATATTTCAAGTTTTTGCCCAAATATACATTTAGGTGGATTTTCCAAAATTTTCTCAGCTAGTGTAGGTGGGACTGTGTCCCCTCGGAAAAGGGGATCATTTAGAATTTGGCATATGTGGGACGGTTGCAAAACAGTGGCAGATGTTTTGTCTGCCAGTTCCCCTACTGTATTCAGAGGCGGGTTAGTGCTTGTTTCTGATGGCATACCCTTCACTGGCTCCACCTGTGGCTTACTTTGACCAGTGGCCTGGCGGTCAATGAGGCATTGGTCACTCTAAGTCAGACCATCTACCTGACATACATGGGTCTGCCAGCACCTAAACCCAGGACCACATTTCAGTAGCAGAAAACTTCTTATGTAATTTTTGTACAACACAGAGTTACAACAAGGCCTGGTAGACTTGAATGGCTTCAGAAAAGTAATTTTTACTTTTCAAAGTATTGTTTTAACACTATGAACACTGAGAACACCTTCCAGTCTCTACCTTCACAATAAACCCTAAAAGCCCCACCGCTTGCTTGGTGCATCAGTTTTTGTAGTTGGATGTGCCACTTTGGTTATCTGGAAATTGCAGCCTTATGCACCCCCAGTATGACACGCTGAAATATGCATGTGAGGAGTGGTACTTCTGAAGATTTGTATATGGGACAAGGCACTTCTGAATATTCTCCCTGAATTGAAAGTAGGTACCCAAATATAGTGTGAATATTCATAATAAGAATCCTCACCCGTGTGTGAGACTTCTAAAAGTTGGATGACTGGAGTAGATGTGTATCTGTGAAGCACAAAGAGTGTGATTGCACATCATATTGAAGTTTCTTAGCTTTGTGAACTGCAAACAGCTAAAGCCATTACGCTGTAATTTGTAAAAAGAAACTAGCCCTAGGTCATGTTACACAATGCAAATAGATGGTTGTCTCATACACACTGTTAAAAGAAACTACTTTGGTTGTCTTCTTGTCTACAGCATCTGAATCAGTACATGTGGTCTCAATGAATTCTCCTCAGAAGAGCCAGTCTGTATACCGGGCCTCTTTAACGAAAAGAAAGATCCCAGGTAAGGGTTTAAACTCTGTGATTTAGACTAATGCTTATACACTGTGTACACTAAGTAAACAAATGTGGACAACTGTAGAAAAATGCCCCAAGCTTCATCTTCAGAGAGACAAATTCTTTATAGCTATTGATTCTTACAACCTGGTTTTGCAAAAATATAACAATAGGCACGTGAGAATATTAGCAGTTAGTTGGTTTCGGTTGTGATTGCGTTGCATTTTAAAGTTGCCCATTCCCCCCTGAGAGACTTCAGGCAAACAGAGCAAATGGTTCAGAGGTAAAGTTCTCAGAAGCAACTACGTGCAGCAGTACAAACATAGGCACCTCCACCATTAAATTCTGGTGCTTGGCAAGATGGTGTGGTAGCATGGAGTGTGAAAGTACCTTCTGGGGGTGCTGGCACAGTATACTGATATGTGGGGACTTTTAAGTCTGCTCCTTTCAGAGATCTGTTGTCTGATGTGAGAAGCCTATCCTCCAGGACAAAAGCTACTGATAACACCACTATGCTAGCACCCCTGGGTCTACACACTCTGCTTAGCCACAGCATGATGAGAAAGAAGAGCAGAAGATTAGAATATTGTCTCTACATATTTGTTGTGAATTATCTTGCAATCCAAAGATTTAGGCCATCATTATAAGATCTGCGGTAAATACCGCCTACCGCTGCGGCGACGGCCGACAAAAGACCATCACCGTGGCTAACATCCGTCTGCCAAATTATGACCACAGACAGATTTCCGCCACAAGAAGGGGGGAGATCTGGCTGTGGCCATACTGGTAGATGGAGTTAAGGTGGCGCTGCTGCCACCAGCAGCGCCACGCCAGTAGACCGCCGTCAGCCGTATTATGACAAATAATACAGCCTGGCGGTGTTCTGCTGGCAGGCGCTGCTGGCGGTAGCAGCGCCCCGTCCTGTCCCCTGCCGGAAGTAACCCCCTGGATGCAGGTAAGGTGGGTTTTCGACAGGGGAGGGTGGCTGTTGTGTGTGGGGTTGTGTGCATGAATATGTGAGTGTGTGCGTGAATGCGAATGTGTGTATAGTGTTGTTTGTGTGTGTGTATGCATTTGTGAGAATGCGTGTATGAATGGAAATGTGAATGCATGTCTACGTGTCAGTGTAAATGTGTACGGATGTGTGCGAGAATGAATGGATGCATGCGTGAATGAATGTGTGTATGCCTGTGTGAGTGAGTGTGTGTATGCGTGGTGCGTGTCTGCCAGTGTGCGTGAATGGCGGGTGGGGGATTGGAAGGGGGGAGCGTGGATGGAGGGTGGGTGGGGGGCTTCTGGGGAGTGTTCCTCCTACCAGTGACAGGGAAGGAATTCCCTGTCACTGGTAGGGCCTACTGCTGTGGTTTTCATGGTGTTACGAACGCCTCGAAAACCATGGCAATAAGCAGGGTCAAAATGCCACTGGTGGCACATTAGCGGGTTACCTCAGGCCCGGCGGCTGCTAACGGCATGGCGGTCGGAGTGGTATATTGGCGGGTTGGCTACAGCCAGCCTGCCAATGTCATAATGTGGGGGTATGTACCACCAGCCTGTTGGCTGTACTACCGCCACATTATCACCGACCATTGGGGTCATAATGACCCCTTAGTGTGCTAAATAGGACTGTGTATAGCTTCTAGTGAGAGGGTGTAGGTGTAGCCATGTTTTGATGGGGCCTATTTCATTCAGCCAGTCTTTGTCAATAGAGGAGATAGCCCCCACTTGTCCCACCCGTTGCACTGATCTGTCCATGTCATTGGTTCACGTCACCCCCTATAAGTATATCCTTACCTGGAGTTTGCAGTATGAGTGGAATGGTGTGTCAAATGAATCATTTCTAGTCAGTCCTGGGTGCATATATCGAGGCTCCTGTGAAAGTGTAAACCCTAGATGATACCCTAATGTTAGCAACTACCAGGCATTTCTGCCACCTCTCCCTTAAACCACCCCCTAAATGTATGTAACAGTAGAACAACCAACCATGCCTTTTTATGCTTATTTGACGACAACAGATGGTACAGAAACCACTGAGAGCCAATCATTTTTAATCAGCTGAGTCTCTTGAAGAAGGCATATCTAGCAACTAGAGTCTATTAACAGTGAGAGAGTTGCTCCCCTCTTCACTGGGTCATTAAGCTCTGTAATGTTGAGGCTCAAAATCTTAAGGTCTGCCATTTATCATGGTAGTATGTGCTCCTAATCCTTGATGGTCTATATCATATGTTTTGTGGCCTATTTTGTACTAGAAGGCTATTGCATAGCTTCAGTTTCTGTGACTAACTGCCATGACTGCAAAGTTATGTATATCCCTCCATTATTTTCCCTGAAATGAATTATATTAAACTTCTTAACAAAATACTTTGAACATCGCCCCACACCTGATGTAGTCATTTGTCCCTGTAGGGCCAAGAACTGTCTTGATTGTCATAGGAGTCCTTCATCTCATCCTCAAAGACTTTCTCTAGTGGTTCCATCATTGGGTTCTCCAACCTGACCCTTAGCTCAGGTCCATGTGGGAGTCTGGGAAGCACCTTCCCACACCCAGTAAGTGTTCAATAGGGGCCCTAGTCACAATTACCAGTACCTTTAAGACCCTTGGGACTTGTTGCTGTTGAATAGTTGGGTCAAATGTCTCTTTTTAAGGATTTGACATTCTTCATGTGCTCTTTGTCCATTTCTATCTCTCAGTCTTGGCTGTTTGTGGTGAGGAGACCTTTGATGACCCCTCTTGATATCATTGAAACACTTGAGTGTCCTCAAGAGCAGATGACAAGGATCTCAGCTGGCATTGAGCACTCTCCCAAGTAAACATGATGTGAAAGGGGTGATCCAATTTATATTTAACTTTTTTCCTTCTTAAAAAGTCTGTGACCAATTTAAACTCCTGTCTCCTCCTCAAAGGTGATGACTGACAGGTCTTGATACAAAGAATTGCTTGGTCTACAAAAGTAATCTGGTTCATGTCTCTAACTGCTGCCAGATTAGATACTTTCTGTTGAAAAGTACATCGATGCTTGGCCGCTGGTCTCCCCTGCCTTTACTTGACCCGTCACAGTGGGTGTGTTCAAGTAGGATCTCCTTCGCCCTGCGGGGTAAGGATATGCAACCTTATAACATTTTTTTTTTGTTTCCTTCCTCTGCACTTTGCAGGACTCCTATTATATGGATATTCTGCTACATTGACTGAGTCTCGTAGTCCTCTAGTAGAAATTGTGAAGATTTTAACTGGTCTTTAAGTGACAGAAGTTCCTGTCACAAAACCTCCAATTTCTCTTCCAGTGCCTCTCCTGTATTTTCTAGCAAGGACAGCTTATCTCTGAGGTAAAAGAGTTCTTGGTTGAGAGTTTGGCCAGCTTGTTGAACTTTACTTTTCAGTGTTCAAAGGTCATCTTGCAGGCACTTAAACATTTCCTCCATGAAAGCATGAGTCACCTGTGGTTCTTGAGAGTCACCATTGTCTTGCCATGTCTGGCTGCATGCAGACGAGCCCCCCAGGTGTTCTGGCACCAGGGTCCTGTCTAGCTAATGTTGTGCAAGAAAACATTTCTCTAATATAGAGTATTTCTTATTCTTGTTTTTGGCCATCGCCATTAAGCAAGCCATATAGGACCTACTTATTAAGTCCAGAAATGTGCTGCGATAGGCAGGAATCCAGGGGATTCCAATGCTCTAGTAGGTCAAAAGTTCTATGTCTTATGTTGAAGGGTTTCTTGCTTGTATGGTGACTCCGTTGACCCCCTCAGGCATTTACTATGGGAGTTGATGTGCAAGTCCACCACTGCATTGAGCTGTGTCGTCACTGCAGTTGTATGTCCTGCCTTTGTAGATTCACTGGACTCCCATCATTTTGAGATCCTGAAACCATCCACTTTTAATCTTGCTGATCACCAGAATGTGCTCAAAAAGTATTGAGGAGCTTGTTGCCTTTTATGAATTTACTAGAAAACTCTATGAAGAAAAGTCTATGAAGACTTGTTTATCATCTTACAGACGTGTGCTTCTGCAGTTGTGTCTGTCCCTCGTTTAGTGCCAGAGTTAATACTACTTTGGTCTCTCATTTGCTTTAATGTTCAACTGCTTCCTTTTCATTTGGCCTAGGGTTTCATCCAGGGAATGCACCAGTGCAGCGTAGCAGCATTAGGACAGGCCCGCCTCTTGATTATCACCAACTTAGGGACCCTTCTAACAATACCTGCTGTTTAGCCCTGCCACGTGGTCTGACAGACTTTTCTTTCCTTTATATCTCAAAGCAATCCTCCTTTAGGGCCCTCTGAATCTCTTTAGAGGCTGCAGATGAAATTAGCAGGAATCACAGTCCCAGGGAGGCTACCAGCATAGTTACGTCTGGTGGAGGAGTTTGTCCTGTTCCTTCTGTGCTGCCATCCTGGCCCCACCTCCAGTCCAACAATTGGGGAGGAATATTTGGAGTATAGAAGTTTGGGATACTCCTACACGTCTTCTCTCTGCACTGCACCATGCCAAGGGCCAGGGGCAATGTAGCTAGCACAAGTGAGTCATAGCCAGCCCTTCTTAAAAATTCTTAAAAAGAAAAAGTTCTTAACTATGTCTGTTGTAGTAATAAGGCAATTTACTGTGGATATCAGTGAAGTATCATGTGGTGTAACTAGAGTGATATGAACTGGAGGGATAAGTGGATGACAATTATGGAGTGCAGGAGAGAACAAAACATACACAGGTCTGAGAGATTTACTGTTACTCTCTCTCTTGTTCTCTCTCGCTTGCTCATAGTCCTATTCCTTTCCTGTCAATTCAGTGTTACTCACATTTTGATGCCTCCCTCACTGTGGTTACCACAAAGCCTAGACTTGGTGTACTCAGATACATCTCCCCAGTGTCATAGCTGGATGAGAAATTGTACAGTGGAGCAAATGGCTGATATAAAGCTTTATAAGCTCCAGCATATAATTTAAATGATTCAACCAAGCCTCTGCTCCCAACTCTGCCATCAGTAACTGAATTCTGAACTAATAGTGACTCAGCTGAGGACTTCATCAGCCTTGATCATCTGGCACAGAAATCAAGGGAAATTCAGCAATGAATCAAGAGGAGCAATTTGATGTTTATTAGATTATTGTAACTGCTAAGTCAGACCTCATGTTACAGTCCATTCATTAGTTAATTGAGTATGTTTAGACCACAACTGGCAAATGTTGTGTTCCATAGTGATTTCTGCTGAGCATCAGATGCCTGATTTCACTTTCTGAAGCTTGCAATGCAATTCTAATTATCTCCTCCAGCCTTGCTGCCAAAAGTGGGCTCGAGATCCAGAGAACAAACACCACAGGGAGGACTCCCCAGCGACTGCGACCCTGTGAGTAGCCCAAGACGACCCCCCTGGACCCTCACAGTGACGCCTGCAGAGAGAATCCAGAGGCTCCCCCTGACTGCGACTGCCTGTAACAAGGGACCCGACGCCTGGACCAAGCACTGCACCCGCAGACCCCAGGACCTGAAGGAACCGAACCTCAGTGCAAGAGTGACCCCCAGACGACCCTCTGCCTAGCCCAGGTGGTGGCTGTCCCAAGAAGCCCCCCTGTGCCTTCCTGCACCGTTAGAGTGACCCCCGGGTCCCTCTATTGTTTCCTATCCAAAACCCGACACCTGCTTTGCACACAGCACCCGGCCGCCCCTGTGCTGCTGAGGGTGTGTTTTGTATGCTTTCTTGTGTCCCCCCCAGTGCTCTACAAAACCCCCCTGGTCTGCCCCCGGAGGACCCAGGTACTTACCTGCTGGCAGACTGGAACCGGAGTACCCTTGTTCTGCATAGGCGCCTATGTGTTTTGGGCACCTCTTTGACCTCTGCACCTGACCGGCCCTGAGCTGCTGGTGTGGTAACTTTGGGGTTGCCTTGAACCCCCAATGATGGGCTGCCTATGCCCAGGAACTAAGACTTGTAAGTGTCTTACTTACCTCACAATCTAACCTTTACGTACGTCCCCTAGGAACTGTTGATTTTTGCAGTGTCCTCTTTGAAAATAGCTTATTGCCATTTTAACAAAGACTGTACATGATATTGCTTTTATTCAAAGTTCCTAACTTACCTGTGTGAAGTACCTTGCATTTTATGTGTTAACTTCAAATCTTGAACCTGTGGTTCTTAAAATAAACTAAGAAAATATATTTTTCTATATAAAAACCTATTGGCCTGGAGTAAGTCTTTGAGTGTGTGTTCCTTATGTATTGCCTGTGTGTGTACAACAAATGCTTAACACTACCCTCTGATAAGCCTACTGCTCGACCACACTACCATAAAATAGAGCATTAGAATTATCTAATTTTGCCACTATCTTACCTCTAAGGGGAACCCTTGGACTCTGTGCACACTATTTCTTACTTTGAAATAGTATATACAGAGCCAACTTCCTACATTGGTGGATCAGCGGTGGGGTCAAAGACTTTGCATTTGCAGGACTACTCAGACAATACCTGATCACACAACTAAATTCTAAAAATTGTCATTAGAAACTGATTTTTGAAATTTGAGCTATTTTTCTAAATTTTTTAAAGTCCTTGTAGGGCCTTGTGTAAGTCCCTGTTAGCATTTCTTTTAGAGTTTAAAAGTTTGTAAAAGTTTGGATTTAAGTTCTAGAAGTAGCTTTTAGATTCTAAAAAGTCATCCCAACTTTTAGAGAAATAATTCCTACCACAGATGAGATGGTGGTGGAACTCAACCTCACCCCGTACCTGCATCTAGGGATGTCAGAGCTCAGGACTCTCTGTAAGCTAAAAAATATAAAAACTGGATCCAAACCTACCAAAGTTAAGCTCCAGGAGCTTTTGGCAGAGTTCCCCTAAAGGACCACCCCTCTGAGGATAATCCTACAGAGGGGGAAGCTAGTGACCAGGCGGATGATTCCTTCCCTCCTGTCCTAGTTAGGGAGAACAGGGTCCCTCAAACCCTGACTCCACAAGTGATAGTCAGAGATACTGGTTCTTCCACAGGGGAGACCAGTAACTCTGCACACATTGAGGGCAGCCTCAATGAAGATGACCTCCTGTTAGCCAGGATGGCCAAAAGATTGGCTTTGGAGAGACAGCTCCTAGCCATAGAGAGGGAAAAACAAGAGATGGGTTTAGTTCCCATCAATGGTGGCAACAACATAAATAGGGTCAGAGAAAGCACTGACATGCTAAAAATCCCCAAAGGGATTGTAACAAAATATGAAGATGGTGATGATATCACCAAGTGGTTTAGCAGCTTTTGAGAGGGCTTGTGCAACCAGAAAAGTAAACAAATCTCACTGGGGTGCTCTCCTTTGGGAAATGTTCACTGGAAAGTGTAGGGATAGACTCCTCACACTCTCTGGTAAAGATACAGAATCATATGGCCTCATGAAAGCTACCCTGATTGAGGGCTTTGGATTCTCAACTGAGGAGGGGGATTAGGTTCAGGGGGGCTCAAAAATCCTCGAGCCAGACCTGGGTTGATTTTGTTGACTTCTCAGTCAAAACACTAGATGGTTGAATTAATGGCAGTGGTGTAAATTATTATGGTGGGCTGTATAACTTGTTTATGAAAGAACATCTTTTAAGTAATTGTTTCAATGATAAACTGCATCAGTATCTGGTAGCCCTAGGTCCAATTTCTCCCCAAGATTTGGGAAAGAAGGCGGACCACTGGGTCAAGACAAGGGTGACCAATACTTCCACAGGGGCTGACCAAAAGAAAGGGGTCACAAAGCCTCCCCAGGGGAAGAGTGTTGAGACATCCAATGGAAAAAGTAAAGAGTCTTCTACAGGGCCCCATAAACCTGCTCAGGAGGGTGGGTCCGAAGCCTCTTCACAATCCTCATTTGGGTATAAGGGTAAAAACTTTGATCCTAAAAGGCCTGGTGTCGCATCTGTACTCAGCATGGACACCAAACTGGAGACAAGCCCTGTCCCAAGAAAGGTTCCACAACAACTACTACTCCAGTTAGCACTGGAATAGCCAGTCTCCAGGTGGGATCAATAGTGTGCCGAGAGCAAATCAGGGTTCACACTAAAGCTACATTAGTCTCAGAGGGTGGGATGGACGTAGCCACACTTGATGCCTGGCCGCCTAACATGCAAAAATACAGGCTGCAGCTCTTAATTAAGAGGACTAGAGTAGAAGCCCTGAGGGATACAGGTACCGGTGTCACTAGGGTGACAGACAAACTGGTTTCCCAATGATAAAACCTGGCTGGACAGACATACCCAGTCACCAATGCTGACAATCCGACTAAAGTCCATCCCATGACAATGGTAACTTTAGAATGAGGAGGGGTCACTGGCCTGAAACAGGTGGTAGTCTCTTCTGCTATACCAGTAGAATGTCTGCTTGGAAATGATCTGGAGTCCTCAGCATGGGCTGAGGTAGAACTCAAAACCAATGCAGACATGCTTGGTATCCCTGAACTGGTGTGTGTCAAGACAAGGGCACAGTGCAGGGCTAAGGGTGAAAAAGAAGTGTTGGAGTCTGGAATAATGGCCCAACCTTCCAAGATAAAGGAAAGAAGACTGGGGAACCAGCTTCAGCAAAGAACAAGACATAGAACCTCACTTCCCAGGAAGAAGTTCTATCCCCTGAGGGAATGAGTCCATGGAGCTGGGACCTTACCAGGTTGAGCTCTTGGGCACAGGGGGACCCTCAAGGGAACAGCTGTGCAAGGGGCAAGAAACATGTCCCTCTCTTGAAGGCCTAAGACAGCAGGCAGCTGAACAAGAAAAAATAAATGTCAGTGGAACACATAGGGTCTATTTGGACGATGGACTCCTTTACACTGAGGCAAGAGATCCCAAACCTGGTGCCACTAGGAGAATGGTAGTGCCTCAGGAGTTTAGGGAGTTCATTTTGACCTTAGCCCATGACATTCCCCTTGCTGGGCATTTGGGACAAACCAAGACATGGGAGAAGTTAGTTAACCATTTCTATTGGCCCAATATGTCCTTGAAGGTAAAGGAGTTTTGTACCTCCTGTGTCACCTGTCAAGCCAGTGGTAAGACAGGTGGCCATCCAAAGGCCCCCCTCATTCCACTTCCAGTGGTGGGGGTCCCCTTTGAGACAGTGGGAGTGGACATAGTGGGTCCACTGGAACCTCCCACAGCATCAGGGAATCAGTATATCCTAGTAGTAGTGGACCCTGCTACTAGGTACCCTGAGGCAATTCCCCTTAGGTCCACTACTGCCCCTGCAGTAGCCAAGGCACTCATTGGTATTTTTACCAGAGTGGGATTTCCTAAGGAGGTGGTTTCTGACAGAGGTACCAACTTCATGTCAGCTTACCTAAAACAGGTGGAATGAGTGTGGGGTGACTTACAAATTCAACACACCATACCATCCACAAACCAATGGTCTAGCTGAGAGATTTAACAAGACATTGAAGGGCATGATCATGGGGCTCACTGAAAAACTCAAAAGGAGATGGGATGTCCTCTTACCATGCCTGCTTTTCGCCTACAGAGAGGTGCCTCAGAAGGGAGTAGGGTTTTCCCCCTTTGAACGTCTGTTTGGCCATCCTGTTAGGGGACCACTAGCCCTCGTAAAAGAAGGCTGGGAGAGACCTCTCCATGAGCCTAAACAAGATGTGGTGGACTATGTACTAGGCCTACGTTCAAGGATGGCAGAGCACATGGAAAAGACAAGCAAAAATCTTGAGGCCAGCCAACAACTCCAGAAGGTGTGGTATGACCAAAAGGATGCTATGGTTGAGTTTCAGCCAGGGCAGAAAGTCTGGGTTCTGGAGCCTGTGGCTCCCAGGGCACTTCAGGACAAATGGAGTGGCCCTTACCCAGTGCTAGAGAAGAAGAGTCAGGTGACCTACCTGGTGGACCTAGGCACTAGCAGCCCCCAAGAGGATGATCCATGTTAATCGCCTCAAACTCTTCCATGATAGGGCAGATATAAACATGTTAATGGTTACAGATGAGGACCAGCAAGCAGAGAGTGAACCTCTCCCTGATCTCCTCTCCACTGACCCTAAGGATGGCACAGTAGATGGAGTGATCTGTTCAGACACCCTCTATGGCCAACAGCAGGCTGACTGCAGGCAAGTCCTCCAGCAGTTTGCTAAGCTCTTTTCTTTCACCCCTGGTCAGACACACCTGTGTACCCATAATGTGGACACAGGAGACAGCATGCCTTTCAAAAACAAAATATTTAGACAGTCTGACCAAGTTAAGGAAAGCATCAAAGTGGAAGTCTACAAGATGCTGGAGTTGGGAGTGATTGAGCACTCTGACAGTCCCTGGGCTAGCCCAGTGGTCTTGGTCCCCAAACCTCACACCAAAGATGGCAAGAACGAGATGAGGTTCTGTGTGGACTACAGGGGGCTTAATTCTGTCACCAAGACAGATGCTCACCCCGTTCCAAAGGCAGATGAATGAATAGACAAATTGGGTGCTGCCAAAAACTTAAGTACCTTTGACTTAACAGCAGGGTCCTGACAAATAAGAATGGCACCAAGAGCAAAAGAGAAAACAACATTCTCTAAACCTGATGGGCACTACCAGTTTACTGTGATGCCATTTGGCTTAAAGAATGCCCCTGCCACCTTCCAAAGGTTGGTGAAGCAAGTCCTTGCTGGCTTGGATTCCTTTAGTGCAGCTCATCTTGATGATATTGCTGTCTTTAGCTCCAACTGGCAGGATCACATGGTCCACCTAGGGAAGGTTTTACAGGCCCTGCAAGCAGCAGGCCTCTCTATCAAGGCATCTAAATGTTAGATAGGGCAGGGTACTGTGGTTTACTTGTGTCACCTTGTAGGTGGAGGCCAAGTTCAGCCACTCCAACCTAAGATCCAGACTATTCTGGACTGGGTAACTCCAAAAACCCAGGCTCAAGTCAGGGCATTCCTTGGCTTGACTGGGTACTATAGGAGGTTTGTGAAGGGTTATGGATCAATAGTGACACTCCTCACAGAACTTACCTCCAAGAAAATGCCCAAGAAAGTGAACTGGACCGTGGACTGTCAAAAGGCCTTTGACACCCTGAAGCAAGCAATGTGTACAGCACCAGTTCTGAAAGCTCCAGATTACTCTAAGCAGTTCATTGTGCAGCCAGATGCCTCTGAACATGGGATAGGAGCAGGCCTGACCCAAATAAATGATGATGGCTTTGACCAGCCTGTTGCTTTCATTAGCAGGAGGTTACTCCCCAAGGAGCAGCGTTGGAGTGCCATTGAGAGGGAGGCCTTTGCTGTGGTCTGGTCCCTGCAGAAGACGAGACCAAACCTTTTTGGTACTCACTTCATAGTTCCAACTGACCAAAGACCTCTCAGATGGCTAATGCAAATGAAAGAAGGAAACCCTAAACTGTTGAGGTGGTCCATATCCCTACAAGGAATGGACTTTGCAATGGAACACAAACCTGGGACTGCCTATGCCAATGCTGATGGCCTTTCCAGGCTCTTCCACTTAGAAAATGAAGACTCTTGGGAAAGGTTAGTCTCATACTCTTTAGTTTGGGGTGGGTAGGTTGTGTAAGGAAATGCCTCCTTGGCATGGTTACCCCCTAACTTTTTGCCTTTGCTGATGCTAAGTTTTGATTGAAAGTGTGCTGGGACCCTGCTAACCAGGCCCCAGCACCAGTGTTCTTTCCCTAAACTGTACCTTTGCTTCCACAATTGGCACAGCCCTGGCACTCGGTTATGTCCCTTGTAACTGGTACCCATAATACCAAGGGCCCTGATGCCAGGAAAGGTCTCTAAGGGCTGCAGCCTGTCTTATGCCACCCTGGGGACCCCCTACTTAGCACACGCACACTGCCTCACAGCTTGAGTGTGCTGGTGGGGAGAAGAAGACTATGTTGACATGGCACTCCCCTCAGAGTACTATGCCAACCTCACACTGCCTGTGGCATAGGTAAGTCACCCCTATAGCAGGCCTTACAGCCCTAAGGCATGGTGCCCTATACCCAAGGTGAGGGCATAGGTGCATCAGCACTATGCCCCTACGGTGTCTAAGCAAAACCTTAGACATTGTAAGTGCAGGGTAGCCATAAGAGTATATGGTCTGGGAGTTTGTCAAACACGAACTACACAGTTACATAATGGCTACACTAAAATCTGGGAAGTTTGGTATCAAACTTCTCAGCACAATAAATGCACACTGATGCCAGTGTGCAATTTATTGTAACATGCACCCAGAGGGCATCTTAGAGATGCCTCCTGAATACCAATCCAACTTCTAGTGTGGGGATGACCAGTTTCTGCCAGCCTGGCACAACCAGACGAGTTTCTGGCCAAATGGGGAGAGTACCTTTGTCACTCTGTGGCCAGGAACAAAGCCTGCACTGGGTGGAGGTGCTTCACACCTACCCCTGCAGGAACTGTAACACCTGGTGGTGAGCCTCAAAGGCTCACCTCCTTTGTTACAGCGCCCCAGGGCATCCCAGCTAGTGGAGATGCCCGCCCCTCCGGCCACTGCCCCCACTTGTGGCGGCAAGGCTGGAGGAGATAATTAGAAAAACAAGGAGGAGTCACCCACCAGTCAGGGCAGCCCCTAAAGTGCCCTGAGCTGAGATGACCCCTGCCTTTAGAAATCCTCCATCTTAGTTTTGGAGGATTCCCCCAATAGGATTAGGGTTGTGCCCCCCTCCCCACAGGGAGGAGGCACAAAGATGGTGTAGCCACCCTCCAGGACAGTAGCCATTGGCTACTGCTCTCCCAGACCTAAACACACCCCTAAATTTAGTATTTAGGGGCACCCCAGAACCCAGGAAATCAGATTCCTGCAACCTGAACTACAAAGAAGGACTGCTGACCTACAAGCCTGCAGAGACGACGGATGACGACAACTACTTTGGCCCCAGCACCACCGGCCTGTCTCCAGAGTCGAAAACCTGCAACCAGCGACGCATCCAACAGGGACCAGCAACCTCTGAAGCCTCAGAGGACTGCCCTGACCCCCAGGACCAAGAAACTCCTGTGAGCAGCGGCTCTGCTCAAAAACAGAAACATCTGTGCAACAAAGAAGCAACTTTCTAAGAACTCACTCTTCCCACCAGAAGCGTGAGACTTCCCACTCTGCACCCAACGCCCTCGGCTCGAGATCCAGAGAACAAACACCACAGGGAGGACTCCCCGGCGACTGCGACCCCGTGAGTGTCCCAAAACGACCCCCCTGGATCCTCACAGTGACGCCTGCAGAGAGAATCCAGAGGCTCCCCCTGACCGCAACTGCCTGTAACAAGGGACCCGACGCCTGGACTAAGCACTGCACCCGCAGCCCCCAGGACCTGAAGAAACCGAACATCAGTGCAAGAGTGACCCCCAGGTGACCCTCTGCCTAGCCCAGGTGGTGGCTATCCCGAGAATCCCCCCGTGCCTGCCTGCACCACTAGAGTGACCCCCGGGTCCCTCCATTGTTTCTTATCCAAAACCCAAAGCCTGCTTTACACACTGCACCGACTGCCCCTGTGCCACTGAGGATGTGTTTTGTGTGCCTTCTTGTGTCCCCCCCAGTGCTCTACAAAAACCCCCTGGTCTGCCCCCCGAGGACACGGGTACTTACCTGCTGGCAGACTGGAACCAGAGCACCCTTGTTCTGCATAGGCGCCTATGTGTTTTGGGCACTTCTTTGACCTCTGCACCTGACCGGCTCTGAGCTGCTGGTGTGGTAACTTTGGGGTTGCCTTGAACCCCCAACGGTGGTCCGTCTATACCCAGGAACTGAGACTTATAAGTGTCTTACTTCCCTCACAATCTAACCTTTATTTACCTTCCCCAGGAACTGTTGATTTTTGCACTGTTTCCACTTTGAAAATAGCTTATTGCCATTTTAACAAAGACTGTATATGATATTGCTTTTATTCAAAGTTCCTAACTTACCTGTGTGAAGTACCTTGCATTTTATGTGTTTACTTCAAATCTTGAACCTGTGGTTCTTAAAATAAACTAAGAAAATATATTTTTCTATATAAAAACCTATTGTCTTGGAGTAAGTCTTTGAGTGTGTGTTCCTCATTTATTGCCTGTGTGTGTACAACAATTGCTTAACACTACCCTCTGATAAGCCTACTGCTCACAAAATAGAGCATTAGAATTATCTAATTTTGCCACTATCTTACCTCTAGGGGGAACCATTGGACTCTGTGCACACTTTTTCTTACTTTGAAATAGTATATACAGAGCCAACTTCCTACAAATACCAATAAAGAAAAAGAAAGCACACCTATTTTCTAGCAACAAATGTTGTCCTTTGTTGTAAAGTAGCCTATTTCCACACCACATATGCATTTATCAGACATAATTTTTATCACATTAACGATGTTGTGCATCATTGTTGTTTTTTTTGTTCCAGTTCAACATGTATCAGCTCACATTTAATTGTGTTCCTTTGCCTTCCATTCTTGTGTTGTGAAGTTTTGTGAACACAGCATTCTGCAGTTACTTATTTGGTAATTTATTTTTCTCCACTGCTGGATATTTGGCGTTACTCTCTAAATCTTCTTTGAAGAGATGCATTTTTTGGCTATGACTATTCCCAGTTCAACAACATTCCCTATAGTTTTCATATCCTTTTTTTAGGTACTAAGACCAATAAGGGCAGTTTCATTGTTGGTTGTAGTGTTGACCTAGTCAAAGTGCTAAGCCAGTCTGCTACTGCCACCCAAAATCTGTGTACACATGGACATCTCTACAACCCATTTCAGTCTGACATCAGGGGCAATAGGTTTGTTTTCGGGTTTACTTTGTGTCGTAGTTGCGGGATCATATATACTCACTGTATAACTTTATGATGTGTCAATTTTAAGCTGACATTGTGGATGAGCATTCCTCAGTTTTGAAAAACTTTATGCCAGGATAATTACCAGGCCGGCTCCTCCGCTACGGAAGAGGAGCATCACCCACCCGCCAGCAGCAGCAGCTGCAAAACTTTTACTACAAAATGATAATAAAGTAGGTTTGTTATCGTTTTGTAATAAAAGGTTGGGGCATTAGGGATGACAAGAAGTGAGGGGGAGTGCACAGCACTCCCTCTCAGAGTGCATGCATGTTTGGACAGCTGTCTTGGACTGGCCAAACACACATGCACAGTAGACTTTCTCCAGCCCAGCAACACATTTGCCAGGCTGGAAAGAGCATACACCGGCTCCCAGTCTGCCTGGTTAGTGCCCTGGATGGGCCCTCCCATCCAATCCTGAGGCTGCTCTGAACAGGCATTATTTTAATGACTTTTGGAGGAAAAAGAGGCAGAGACATTAGATCCGTTGGGTGAATTAACAGTCATAGTACCTCATTTGATAAGTCTTCCATTTCCCAACCCACCCATTATACCACAAATTACAATTGTGTAGGCCAATATTATGCCCTAAAATTATGAACCAGCGTTCTGCTTTCTTCCTGCGAGAGTGTAAGAAATTGGGTTATTAGTTTGGGGTTTAAGTAACTACATAAAGTAATAATCACAATCCTTGATAGGATGAACCACTAAAGTCAATAAATAAACCTGAGCTCAGCCCCCTGAAACTATGGCACAGAGCAGATAGGCTTCACTTACAGGCAATGTGTAAAGTATTTATGAAGTGCTGAAACAGTAATAAATGCAAAATGCAAAACAATATCAATCCCTAAATGAATTAAAGGAATAGAGTAAATTTTAATAGCAAAATGACACCAAAGTGTAATTGTTTTAAAGGTTATAAGTAGAAATAGAGGTAAAAAGCACAAAGCGCCAATGAGAGTCAATGGTCGATGTAGAACATGACCTAGGCACAATTTAGCACTGACTGTGACACAGCGGCAGTCAGATACGCTAACAAAGCTCATCCTGGTCAAAGATTTCCCCTTCTGTCTTTTGTCCTTAAGGATGCAATCCCCCTCATAAGTATAGTGTTAAGGCCTGCCAGGTTCTCAGAGGAGGCCCCTTAGAGACTCACAGAGTCCTGGCCATGTCCAGCTGCCACTGATCACCTGGGCATTTGGAACAAAGACCTCTTGGAGCTTGTTGTATCCTTGTAGCATTAACAGGAGGTCAGCCTTATAAGCCTTGGAGTTCACATTGTCATGGGTACAAGAGAAGAAGCAGGCCAAGTCTTCTAGGCTTTTCTAGGCAAGTCTCAGACAGCAGGTTCAGTCCTCCTCTGATCTTCCACAAGTCCAGGAGTGTTCTGAAGTGAGTGCCTGGAAGTTCCACATTTTATGCCTGGTATTAGCTGGTGTGTGGAAATGACGCTTGAGACCTGCCAAGCAAATGTAAATGTTCTCGGGACTAATCATTTCTATTTTGGGAATTTTCAAAGTGACCAAAGTCTTTGGCCACACTTAGCATTGCCCCTGACGGCTGTGTGTGTGTGGGGGGGTGTACTATAACAATCCCCTAGTTCTACCATATCTAACACCAAATTCCAGTTTTATGTAGTCCCTGTACCCACAACAACCTCAGAGACAGAAGTCTTGATTAGGTATAACAAAGTTGAGATTTCAGCAACCAGACAGTGGATACACAGGATACACACAAATTATTCTGGCATACTGTTTCCATACCTTCAAGTGCATCCCATATGTTACATGTAAATCTAGCAGACCTGTCCAACAGACCATGACACTGTAATGTCAAAGGGAGTCCCACTGTAATTTGGGCTTGAAGGGCTGACAGGACAAACAAAGGGCCCTGCCTGTTGCAGGGAAGGCCTCTTTGAAGTGTGCCCCATGTGTCATATGAAAAGCCCCAACAAACCTGTCAGGCAGGTTGTGATATTTAAACAGGACTTGATACTTTAATGTCAAAGATGATCCCCTCAGCCTCCCCTGCATACTCTATCAAGTTCAAATGGGTTATCTCTTCCCATTCAGCTCAGCCTATTGTTTGCTCCTGGTAGCAGCTCTCACTCACTATAGGGAAGCCATCAGCCGCCTAGTGACAGCAGGCATCCTGACTTAATCGGCAGTAAGCCTTACTTAGGGATGACTTATTATATTATTTAAAGGAGGGTTTAGACCTGCTCAAAAAGGGCTTACTTTGACACATCAAATTTTCAGTTACAATCTGCATCACTGTGCAGCACATGCCAGGCTTACAGTTATGTTTGTCCTACAATGCATTATTTGGCATAATGTGTGATTTAGAAATGGGGTCTTTGGTTGGCAGTCAGATTACCCCGTATCCAAGCAAGGACCCTCACTCTAGTCAGGGTAAATCACACACAATCCAAATTATCCTGTGTCCACCCTTTGGTAGCTTGACACTGAACAGTCAGGCTTAACTTAGAAGGCAATGTGTAAAGTATTTGTGCAAGAAATCATACAATACCACAATATAGCACCACAAAAATACACCACACAGTGTTTAGACAAATATATAATATTTATCTGGATAAATGCAGGTCAAAACGATCAAAGATGCAAGTAAATGTAGAGATATCACTGAAAAGTGATATAAAGTTTCTCAGTTCTTTTAAAAGCAAACAAAGTCTCTTTCAAGCACAAAGTACCTGGTTCGCGTGAAAAATCTCCGCAAAGGGCATCAGAGGAGGAGATGCGTGGAAACAAAAGGGTGTGCATTGATTTCTCGGCCCGCACAGGGCGATGCGTCGTTTAGTTTTCATGCAGGGACGGCTGTGCATCGATTTCCATCACTCGGTCGTGGATCCTCTTCGGGTTGCAGGGTTTTCAGACGCCCCGGGGACTATGCGTGGATTTCCGGCGCTGCTAGGACGAAGTCACAGGAGCTGCGTCGATCCGGTAGGTGTTGCGTTGAATTTTCTACCGCACAGCAGGCGCTGCGTCGATACCTCTCTGGAAGTCGGGCTGCATCATTCCGGCACGGCTATGCATTGATCCGGTGAGGCCGCGCGTAGAAGTTCCGGTCGCTATGCTGGCGCTGCGTCAATCTTCTCGTTGCGAAGTCGGGCTGCGTCATTCCGGTTTGGCATGCTTTGAAATTTCCACCGTGCTGCAGGCTGTGCGTCGTTTCTGTCAGGCTGTGCGTCGGATTTCGCCGCATCAGGAATCCTTCTTGTAGAGATGAAGTCTTTTTGGTCCTGAGACTTCAGGGAACAGGAGACAAGCTCTATCCAGGCCCTTGGAGAGCACTTCTTCACCACAGCCAGAGAGCAGCAAGGCAGCAGGGCAAAAGCAAAGGCAGCAGTCCTTCACAGAAATCAGAGAGGTGAGTCCTTTGAGCAGCTGGCTGGTATTCTTGGCAGGATGCAGGTTCTGGTTCAGGTTAACTTCTCCAGGAAGTGTCTGAGTCGGTAGGGGCAGAGGCCCTGTTTCTATACCCAACTGTTCCTTTGAAGTGGGGGAGACTTCAAAGAGTGGCTTAGAAGTGCACAAGGCTCCATTTCAGTTCAATCCTGTGTGCCAGGGTCCCAGTAGGGGGTGTGGCAGTCCTTTGTGTGAGGCCAGGCCCTCCACCCTCCCAGCTCAGGAAGACTAATTTAAAATGCAGATGTATGCAAGTGAGGCTGAGTATCCTGTGTTTGGGGTGTGTCTGAGTGAATGCACAAGGAGCTGTCAACTAACCCCAGCCAGACGTGGATTGTAAGGCACAGAAAGATTTAAGTGCAGAGAAATGCTCACTTTCTAAAAGTGGCATTTCTAAAATAGTAATATTAAATCCAACTTCACCAGTCAGCAGGATTTTGTATTACCATTCTGGCCATACTAAATATGACCTTCCTACTCCTTTCAGATCAGCAGCTACCACTCAAACAATGTATAAGGGCAGCCCCAATGTTAGCCTATGAAGGGAGCAGGCCTCACAGCAGTGTAAAAATGAGTTTAGGAGTTTTACACTACCAGGGCATGTACACTACATAGGTACATGTCCTGCCTTTTGCCTGCACAGCACCCTGCCCTAGGGGTTACCAAGGGCACACCTTAGGGGTGACTTATATGTAGAAAAAAGGGAGTTTTAGGCTTGGCAAGTACTTTTAAATGCCAAGTCGAATTGGCAGTAAAACTGCACACACAGGCCTTGCAATGGCAGGCCTGAGACAAGGTTAAGGAGCTACTGATATGGGTGGCACAATCAGTGCTGCAGACCCACCAGTAGCATTTAGTCTACAGGCCCGGGGCACATATAGTGCACTCTACTAAGTACTTATAAGTAAATTAAATAGCCCAATTGGGTATGATCCAATGTTACCATGTTTAAAGGGAGAGAGCATATGCACTTTAACACTGGTTAGCAGTGGTAAAGTGCGCAGAATCTAAAAAAGTCAGACAAAAAGTTAGGGGTGACCACTCTAAGGCTGTCAGGTCTAACATGTGTCCCCCCCAGCTGAAAGTGGGAAAAGCTACCCAACCTCCTGGGAGCTCTCATCGCTAAGGCAGAAGTATCTGGAGAGACCATCAGCGTTGGTGTGGTCAATCCCCGGGCGATGCTCCACCATAAAGTCCATCCCCTGTAGGTAAATGGACCACCTCAAGAGTTTAGGATTTTCCCCCCTCATCTGCATGAGCCATCTGAGGGGCCTGTGGTCTGTCTGAACCTGTAAGTGAGTCCCAAACAGGTATGGTCTCAGCTTCTTCAGTGTCCAGGTCACAGCAAATGCTTCCCTTTCAATAGCACTCCACCTCTGTTCCCGTGGTAATAGTCTCCTGCTAATAAAGGCTACTGCTTGGTCTAGGCCCTCTCATTTAGCTGTGCTAGGACCGAACCTATGCCATCCTCTGAAGCGTCCGTCTGCATGATAAATTCCGTGGAGTAGTCAGGAGGCTTGAGCATGGGGGCAGTTCACATGGCTTCCTTCAGGGAGTCAAAGGCTTTCTGACAAGCCTCTGTCCAATTCACCAACCTAGGTTGCTTTTTGGATGTGAGTTCTATCAAGGGTGTCACCATGGTTCCATAGCCTTTGACCAGTGAGGGCCAGGAAGGCCCTCACCTCGGTTTGTGTTCTAAGTGGTTGCCAGGCCTTGATCGTTTCAATCTTGCCACCACCTACTAGGAGCCCTAACTACACCACGGAACTCTGCCCAATCTGGCACTTACTGGCCTTGATGGTCAGGCCTGCCTGTTGTAGGGCCTGAAGTACCTCTTTGAGATGGAGCAGGTGTTCCTCCCAGCTGTCACTGTAGATGGCAATGTTGTCCAGGTAGGCTGCACAGAAGGCATCCTTGCCAGCTAGGACCTCTTTGACCAACCGTTGGAAGGTAGCGGGGCATTTTTCAACCCAAAGGGCATCACCCGGAATTGGTAATGGCCCTCAGGTGTGGAAAATGCTGATCTCGCTTTGGCCCCCTCAGTCTAGGCGATCTGCCAGGACCCTGATGTAAGATCAAACGTACTGAGGAATTTGGCAGCACCTAGCCTGTCTACGAGCTTATGAGCTCAAGGGATGGGGTGAGCGTCAGTCCGTGTGAAGGAATTGAGACCCCTGTAGTCCACGCAGAACTGGAGTTCTGGCTCGGCACCAGGTGCAGCAGCCTTGGGTACCAGCACCACAGGGCTGGCCCAGGGAGTACTAGACTTCTCAATAACCCCTAGAGCCAACATCTTGGAGACTTCCTCTTTGATGCTGGCCTTCACCCTATCTGACAACCTGTAAATGTTGTTCTTTAAAGGGGGACTGTCTTTCTTGTCAATATCATGGACACACAAGTGTGTCAGTCCAGGGGTGAGGGAAAACAGGGAGGAGTACTGTTCCAGTAACTGGTAGCAGTCCCCTTCCTGCTCTAGGGTCAGGGAGTCAGAGAGAATGACACCCTCCACTGACCCATCACCTTCCTTGGCAGAGAGGAGGTCGGGGAGAGGTTCACTCTCCTCCTCCATACCCTCATCTGTCATCAGAAGCATCTTGACTTCGGTCCTCTCAAAGTGAGGCTTCAGTCGGTTTTAATGGAGCACCCTTAGGGGTTCCTACGGGATTGAAGGTCCAATAGGTAAGTGGCCTCCCCTTTCCGCTCCTTCACTTCAGATGGGCCAGACCAGCAGTCCAGGAGAGCTCTAGGCTCTACTGGCTCCATTTCCCACACTTTGTCTCCAGGTTGAAACTCTTCCAGGGTGGCCTTCTGGTCATACCAGCGTTTCATTACCTCTTTACTGGCCTCAAGGTTACTTTTGGCCATTTTCCAGTAGCTGTGCATCTGGTTGCGGAGGGCCATCATGTAGCAGACCACATCCTGAGGGGGTGCCTTGGGAGCTTTCTCTCACCCCTCCTTGACAATGCTTAAGGTTCCCCTGACAAGGTACCCATAGAGAAGCTCAAAGGGACTGAACCCCACCCACTTCTGGGGTACCTCTCTGTAAGCAAACAGAAGGCATGGTAAAAGGACGTCCCACTTACACCTCTGGGCCTCAGGGAGGCCTGTGATCATGCCTTTCAAGGTCTTGTTGAATCTCTCCACAAGACCATTAGATTGGGGATGATAGGGTGTGGTGAACTTGTAGGTTACACCACACGAACT
Source organism: Pleurodeles waltl (assembly GCF_031143425.1). Lineage (NCBI taxonomy): Eukaryota > Metazoa > Chordata > Amphibia > Caudata > Salamandridae > Pleurodeles > Pleurodeles waltl. The sequence continues at coordinate 988,711,368 of NC_090444.1, read as the reverse complement.
TGTAGGTTACACCACACGCATACCACATGGACTTCATGTATGCAGACATGAAGTCAGTGCCTCTGTCAGACACTATCTCCTTTGGGAATCCCACACGGGTAAATATCCCCATTAGAGTTCTGGTCATCACCGGTGCAGTTACCCGTCCTCAGAGGGATTGCCTCTGGGTAACGGGTGGCATGGTCCACCAAAACCAGGATGAACCTGTTGCCTAGGGCAAGTTTGGGGTCCAATGGGCCAACAATGTCAATGCCCACCCTTTCAAAGGGGATGCCAATGACAGGGAGTTGATCAGGGGGCCTTTTAACCTCTTCCCTGTTTTACTACTGGCCTGGCAGGTAGGACAGGATCTACAGAACGCATCTGAGTTTGTCCTCATCCGGGGCCAATAGAAGCGGTTAACAAGCCTGGCAAAGGTCTTGTCTTGTCCCAAATGTCCTGCCAGGGGAATGTCATTCGCTAGACCCAGTAGGAAGGCTCGGTCACACTGGAGGACCACCAGTGCCCATGCTGCCCCAATGGCCGGAACCTTAGGCTCACTGTAAAGGAGATCATTCTTCCAATACATATGGTGATCGCCAGAGGCTTCACCTGCTGCCTGGGCTGAGGCCTGTTGCCTCATACCCTCTAGACTGGGACATTCTTTCTGCGCCTTGCAGAATTCCTCCCTGTGGACCCACCATCAACTTGCCAGCCAGCAAGCTCAGGTAGGTCACCTAGTGCGGCAATGTCTTCCCCAGTTGGCTCAGGGGCCTCCTCCTCAGAAACCCCATCAACCACTGCGGGAACTTCTGGGACCGGTTTCCCACACCCCTTTCCCCTCCTCTGAGCAGTTGTCTGGGTCATTGTTCCAGGCTCCAGATGCCCTTGACTTCCCTCCCAAGCAGCCATGGACTGTGTGGTCATGCAGACCCAATCAGGCAATCCCAACATCTCCAAGCGAGACCTTAGCTTTACCTCCTTCCAGGTAGTGTGCTGAAGGTCATTGCCTAACAGACAATCTACAGGCATGGCAGGACTCACAGCTACTTTTAGAGTACCAGAGACGCCCCCACACTCAAAGGGAACCAGAGCTACCGGTAGGTGGCTCTCACGATTGTCATTGACTATGACTTGGTGGAATGTATTTGGGAGGACCTGCTCTGCTGACACCAGCTGGCCCCTGACAGTGGTCATGCTGGCTCCTGTGTCACGCAGAGCCTCCACCCTTTGCCCACTGATGGTGACCCACTACCTATACTTTGAAGTATTGGCAGGCATATGGGTTTTTGGCACCATCTCTGCACCCCCAGGGACACTAGGGTTACCTCTATCTGCTCCCCAAAACTATCTGGGACTACCTCCTCTCTGAGTGCTACACTAGCCAACCCAGGTGTATGTCCTCCTTTGGGGGGCTGTGCCCTCTTGGGACACTTGCAGTCGCCCTCAGAGTGCCCATACTTACTGCACTATGTGCATTGGGGTACAAACCTCCCTGTCTTATGGTCAATTAACCCCTTCCTTTTGGAATCAGACCAGGACTGGTTACCACTATTCCCTTGGGAACTATTTTGGGGGCCTTTTGAGAACTCCTTGTTTTTAATTCCCCCCCCCCCCCCCCCTTTCTTCTGATGGGAACCCTGACCACCTTTGTGGGTGTCCCCCACATACCTTTCTGGACACTCTGGTGCTAGTCCAGAGGTCCGCCTCCTCAGCAAGCTTCCTGGGATCAGTCAGTTTACTGTCTACTAGGTGCTGGCGCAACTCTGTAAAACAAGTACTGAGCAAATGCTCTCTCATAATCAAATTATGCATTCCTGTGTAATCATCTACTTTGTAGCCCTGCAACCATCTATTCAGTGCCTTACTGGAAAAGTCAAAGAAATCTACCCAAGTTTGTGTGGACTGTTTGGTGCTGTTCCTGAACCACTGATGGTATTTCTCAGGGGTCAGCCCAAACTTGGCAAGTAAAATGACTTTCATGTGTGAGTATGTGTTTTGATCCTTTGGATCTAATGTGAGAAGTGTGTCCCTCCCAATTGCTGGCACATACCCCCACATAGCTGTACCCCATTGCTCTTCAGGAACCCCATGAGCCCTTAGTGCAACTTCATAAGCAGCTAGCCATTTGTCAATGTCATCTCCTACCACAAAACTGGGCACCACATTTTTGGGTATACAAACCTTCTTTTCTCCAGCAGGACCTGCCTGTATGCTGCCACCATTACTGCTGGACTCAGACTGATTCTCCTTAAGATCCAGCTCCTTGAGACTCAGTTCATGAGCCAACAAAAGTATTTTTTCAGCCAAAGCTCTCTCTGCCCTCTTTTCTTCCTGTTGAGCCTCAATTTTCAGCCTTGCCATTTGCAATTGAAATTCTCTCACCTCTCTCCTTTAATCTGCAATCAGGTCTTGATCAGAGACACTGCGCCCTGGTTTGGCAGGGGGCACAATTGCAGTGGTAACATCATCCACTGATGGCAAAAGATTTTCTGGGGAGCCATCTTCTGGCTCCACCTCTGAATGGGCTTCTGCCCAGGCCCTCAGTGCCACTTGAAATTCCTCCTTTCTGGAGGCACCTTGGGTGGGTACTCCCATCTCCTTGCAGAACCCTTTCAGCTGTTTGACAGTATATGTCTCCAACAGGGCCAGGTCAAAATCTCCTGCTTGAGACCCAGCCTGAGACATGTTGAGTGAGGATTTTAGTTTAGAAAATTGTCAGGAAAAAAATTAATTTGCAAAAGAGATAAAAAATCAAGTTGACCTTCAACTGCGGGTAGGTAGTGAAATACTTAGCTACTGTATGTCACTGCACAAATACAAGTCCTATCTCACCGCTGATCAACAATGTTAGAAATGGGGTCTTTGGTTGGCAGTCAGATTACCCCCTGTCCAAGCAAGGACCCTCACTCTAGTCAGGGTAAGTCACACACAATCCAAATTATCCTGTGCCCACCATCTGGTAGCTTGGCACTGAGCAGTCAGGCTTACCTTAGAAGGCAATGTGTAAATATTTTTTGTGCAATTCATCATACAATACCACAATATAGAACCACAAAAATACACCACACAGTGTTTAGAAAAATATATAATATTTATATGGATAAACGCAGGTCAACACGATCAAAGATGCAATAAGTAAATGTAGAGATATCACTGAAAAGTGATATAAAGTGTCTTAAGTCTTTTAAAAGCAAACAAAATCTCTTTCGAGCACAAAGTACCTGGTTTGCTTGAAAAATCTCTGCAAAGAGCTGCAGAGGAGGAGATGCGTGGAAACAAAAGGGTGTGCATCGATTTCTCGGGCCGCACATGGCGATGCGTTGTTTAGTTTTCACGCAGGGACGTCTGTGCGTCGATTTCCGGCGCTCGGTCGTGGATCCTCTTCGGGTTGCGGGGTTTTCAGATGACCCGGGGACAATGCGTGGATTTCTGGCGCTGCTAGGACGAAGTCACAGGAGCTGCGTCGATCCGGTAGGTGTTGCGTTGAATTTTCTACCGCACAGCAGCCGCTGCGTCGAAACCTCTCTGGAAGTCGGGCTGCGTCATTCTGGCTCGGCTATGCATTGATCCGGTGAGGCTGTGCGTAGAAGTTCCGGTCGCTATGCTGGCGCTGCGTCAATCTTCTCGTTGCGAAGTCAGGCTGCGTCATTCCGGATTGGCATGCGGTGAAATTTCCACCGTGCTGCAGGCTGTGCGTCGTTTCTGTCAGGCTGTGCGTCGGATTTCGAAGCGTCAGGAGTCCTTCTTGTAGAGATGAAGTCTTTTTGGTCCTGAGACTTCAGGGAACAGGAGACAAGCTCTATCCAGGCCCTTGGAGAGCACTTCTTCACCACAGCCATAGAGCAGCAAGGCAGCAGGGCAACAGCAAGGCAGCAGTCCTTCATAGAAATCAGACAGGTGAGTCCTTTGAGCAGCTGGCAGGTCTTCTTGGCAGGATGCAGGTTCTGGTTCAGGTTAACTTCTCCAGGAAGTGTCTGAGTCGGTAGGGGCAGAGGCCCTGTTTATATACCCAACTGTTCCTTTGAAGAGGGGGAGACTTCAAAGAGTGGCTTAGAAGTGCACAAGGCTCCCTTTCAGTTCAATCCTGTCTGCCAGGGTCCCAGTAGGGGGTGTGGCAGTCCTTTGTGTGAGGCCAGGCCCTCCACCCTCCCAGCTCAGGAAGACCAATTTAAAATGCAGATGTATGCAAGTGAGGCTGAGTATCCTGTGTTTGGGGTGTGTCTGAGTGAATGCACAAGGAGCTGTCAACTAACCCCAGCCAGACGTGGATTGTAAGGCACAGAAAAGTTTAAGTGCAGAGAAATGCTCACTTTCTAAAAGTGGCATTTCTAAAATAGTAATATTAAATCCAACTTCACCAGTCAGCAGGTTTTTGTATTACCATTCTGGCCATACTAAATATGACCTTCCCACTCCTTTCAGAACAGCAGCTACCACTCAAACAATGTATGAGGGCAGCCCTAATGTTAGCCTATGAAGGGAGCAGGCCTCACAACAGTGTAAAAACGAATTTAGGAGTTGTACATTACCAGGACATGTAAACTACATAGGTACATGTCCTGCCTTTTACCTACACAGCACCCTGCCCTAGGGTTTACCCAGGGCACACCTTAGGGGTGAGTTATATGTAGAAAAAGGGGAGTTTTAGGCTTGGCAAGTACCTTTAAATGCCAAGTCGAATTGGCAGTGGAACTGCACACACAGGCCTTGCAATGGCAGGCCTGAGACAAGGTTAAGGGGCTATTGAAGGTGGTGGCACAATCAGTGCTGCAGACCCACCAGTAGCATTTAATCTACAGGCCCTGGGCACATATAGTGCACTCTAATAGGGACTTATAAGTAAATTAAATAGCCCAGTTGGGTATGATCCAATGTTACCATGTTTAAAGGTAGAGTGCATATGCACTTTAGCACTGGTTAGCAGTGGTAAAGTGTGCAGAGCCTAAAAACCAGAAAAAACGGTATCTCAAAAGTGGAGGGAGGCAGGCAAAAAGTTAGGGGTGACTACCCTAAGGCTGTCAGGTCTAACAGTGCGCTTTTGCCAACTGGTGACATTTACCTTACAAGACTTGGTTGTTAAATATACCAATTAGGGGTATGCCAATTTCATCATGTTGAAAGCGGGAGCACAGACTGTTTACCACGGGTTAGCAGGGTTAAAGTACACATAGGCCCTCATTCTGACCTTGGCGGGCGGCGGAGGCTGCCCGCCAAAGTCCCGCCGTCAGGTTACCGTTCCGCGGTCGAAAGACCGCGGCGGTAATTCTGACTTTCCCGCTGGGCTGGCGGGCGGTCGCCTTCAGACCGCCAGCCAGCCCAGCGGGAAAGAGGCTTCCACGATGAAGCCGGCTCGGAATCGAGCCGGCGGAGTGGAAGCTGTGCGACGGGTGCAGTTGCACCCGTCGCGTATTTCACTGTCTGCGCAGCAGACAGTGAAATACATGTAGGGGCCCTCTTACGGAGGCCCCTGCAATGCCCATGCCAGTGGCATGGGCACTGCAGGGGCCCCCAGGGGCCCCGCGACCCCCCCTACCGCCATCCGGATCTCGGCGGTCCGACCGCCGGGATCTGGATGGCGGTAGTGGGGGTCGGAATCCCCGCGGCGGTGCAGCAAGCTGCGCCGCCGCGGAGGATTCAATGGGGCCGCGGTACACTGGCGAGACCCCGCCAGTGGTGCCGGTCCGACCGCGGCTTTACCGCCGCGGTCGGAATCCCCATTGGAGCACCGCCGGCCTGTCGGCGGTGCTCCCGCGGTCCTCCGCCCTGGCGGTCAAAGACCGCCAGGGTCAGAATGAGGGCCATAGTTCTATAGTCAGCAAAAATAGGGTTCAGCAAAAAGGCCCAAAAATTCAGGGTGACCCTGCAGAAAGGGCAGTTTTCCAAAACACAGTTTTAGCATGTCAAGTATTATGCTTTCTTTCCCTTTCCCCCGTGTAATAAAATGAGTAGTTCAACTGATCCCTGAAGACATTACTCAGGGATACCCATTGCTATGTGTGGTAATTCACAGAGTATTCTGGGTGTGATAATCAAATTACTCAATGAAATATGTCCCATTAGTGACATCAGGAACTTCAGCCATGTATTTATACTCTTTTCCAGCATTGTGAACATGGAATCCACACATTTTGTACACACAATCTCCCAGTTTCTACTCATCAGAACTCCTAGGCATCGGAAGTCAGTCATCTGTGTTTTTGCAGGCATAGTTGCCTCTCTCCCAACTGTGCTCTGTTTATGGGGTATAGTATGGACTTAAGAAAATTTACAGTGAATCCTGGCAATCCTCCTACTTAATTTAATATTTTTTTATTTGCCCCTATGCCCCCACTTGTTCTCTGAGTGTTAAAAAGGTATCATCCGCATATGATTATTTTAACAGTCCTTGGGACTTAAGCATCTTCTAAATATCTGAACCGAATGATCTGTGTCAATTTTTCGATTACTAAGGCAAATATTAGGGGGAAGTGCAGATACCCTTGTCTGGTTCCCCTCTGTATTTCCCATTTACCTGAAACTTGTATGACATAATGAGTCTATTGTGCCAACAACTGTGTCACTCCAAAGGAAAGACGTGTATGTTCAGTGCCTAGGTATTAGGCAGAACTGTGGATATCCCATTTAGCATTCCTGCGACTCTGTATTTTCTTTTAGAATCCTGAAAAGTTGCTTCTGCACTAAGGGGCACAGACAGAGCCATCCACATTATCGTCCCTCTTGCAGAGAAGCTGAGAGCAGCGTACCATAGTATCCCTCCCAATTAAAACAGAGCTTTCCATGTTCTGCAGCTGTTAAACGGAGCATTATGATCTGAGCACTCTTTTGTTTTAAATAGGACTATATTTGTTGTCTATCAATGATATTATTTACCCTCTGTGCATTGCATGAGCCATTCCTTTTTTATTTCAGTTCTCACACCCTGTCAGGCAGCTGTGCAGAAATGTCTTGCAAAAGTGAGCTCCCCGATAATGTACATCTTCCCAACTTGGCCTACACAATTGTTACAATGTGTACCTATCCCCTCTTCAACTTTAGCATTACACATTCTACTGTTTTCCCTCAGTTGTGTGGTTCTCACAGGTTCCCTAGAAGAGGATCACCTGTATTCACCACTACCACTTATTCTATCCGTGTTATACAGGAACTACCACTAAGTATTAAGATTCAACTCAGCCGAACTGGTGCTCCTTACCTATTACTAAATGTTGGTACTGTGGTGGCCATTTACTGTAAAAAAAAATGTTAATTGCAGTGTAGAACTCTCTTATAGAACAAACCACAATCAAGATTCATGTTTCATACCACTCTGTTAGACCCAGGTCTTCCACAAAACTCATAATGCCTTCAGGATTTTCCATTAAATGTCTCTTCCCTTTCACATGAATCCATAAACGTGCTGGTGGGAGCAATACATATGGAATTATCAGTTGTCTCAGCTTGCTGTTCACTTCTCCAAATATTTCTTCTCTTTTAAGTCTGGACTCCAAAGTCTGATTAAAAGGATATTCAGTTGCCTTTATACTCATGTATCCCCTGTTGCTTCACCACCATCTTATTCTGATTTGTCTTGACATTGTTACATGTGCACCACTATCAACCTCAGTGGGGCCCCCAGGGAAGGCTTTCTTCCTGGGGCTCCCTGTCTATTTCTTTGCACCCTGTCTATTTCTTTGGCCTCAGAGCTGTCCAGATTTTTCAGTAGAGCCGGTAATAACTTCTCAACATACTGCTTCATGGGGTGCGTCACTGTGTTCATCAGAAATCCCAGAATTCGCACATTGTTTCTTCTAGACCTGTCTTCCAGGTCTGCAAAGTTTTCCTCTTGGAGCTTATGTATATTATTCATAGCAGTAAGTTGGGCTGTGATGCTTCCAGTTGTGTCTTCCAGTCTAGCCACTGCATTTTCAAGTTCTTTGCTTTGTTCCCTTATCTTCTCCATGTCCTTTCACATTAGTGCCACTGAGATCGCGACTAGATCTATTTTCCCTGTGATCACCTGTTTGCCTTCCATTATCACTTGTTTTACATCTGCATCTCCCTTGCATCGTCTTGTTTCAACTAGCTGTTCATTGCACTCTGCACCATTTTGGTTAGGCCCCCCTCTATCTACTGCCTGTTTCTTATGCTATTTACCACTTTTGGCACACTGAAATATTTGAGTCATGTCACTGTCCTGAGCACACATCACCCAGCATAGGCCACAGCCTACAACTGAATGTCATTGCAGCAACAGGCAGGAAAGGACAGAAACATGTGCCTGCCCAGAGCCTCGGCAAGCATGGCTGATCCCCTCATGGGCTGCACCCAGTTCCAAATACAGATGAAGAGTGACTGGTAATGTGGTAGCCTAAAATCTCAACAGTCTCCTCTGGTGCAACCACTGTTATCTTCATGCGTGGCATGGTGTGTGGGTCAATCAACTGAGGGCCTGCAGGTCCCAGCCCTTCCATTTTAAGCACACCTGCTAGGAATCTCAGGCGTCCAATTTCCTCCCCACCGCTTTTGGGATGTAGAGTAGCAGTCCAGTTTCCTCCTCCACTCGTTCTGTCACATTAAGGGCTGGGGTGCCCATAATACTTTATTTGGGGCATCCTGGAGGATGGGGCAACAACTCAGGCGGCCCTCTTAACTCCTCCTTTCCCTGAAATTATTCTTGATACAAAATATGTGAACAATTGTATTTTATCTTGTACATGTAGGTGTCTTCTTTTAGTTCTCTATAGGGAGTTACAATTTCAGATAAAGAGTATTTTTGTTACCACCACTTCAGGGCCCGGAACGTTTGATGGCGTGTTAATGCAACAAGCAAAATAGATGTTTGCCTGTGCCTTTTCCCTTAGCAAAATCTTCAAATGTGCATTTTTCTGAAGAAATACTGCCTTATTGCCGACCCTTGCTGGTGGCTCCATAAGGGGCGCACATTATGGACATGCCGTTTTAGATCATCAACTGTACCTCTGATTATTGGAGACAAGGTGGTGCTTCAGTTTGAGCAATATTTGTGTTCTAAAGTTGCCTCTCCTGTCCATATAGTTCAGGACATCATTCTTCCAGTGCTTTGCTTAAAGTGGGAAGAAGATTCAGAGTTATTCATTACATGTGCTTTGAGTCCGGTCTACTTTCTTTGCTGGGTTAGTTCACTTTCAGCTATAAAATATTTTTGGATAAACATAGAGCTGATAGTAGGAGACAAATGCCTTTTATTGCTAACTGTAACCATTTTTTATATCGTGTTGCATCTCCATCTTACTACACAGCAGGGGCAGCTTTGCAGGTTCAGCACCGCTCTACACAATCCTTTTTGCCCTTCTTAGCAGAGCTTAGAGAGTCTCCAAAAGAAAAATACCCACTGCATCTTCATCGGCTACTACTTAACAATTAAAAAATCATCCAGCATTATAAACTTTTGCTGAGGTTCTCGTTCTGTTGACTGTTGTATCAGTATCCCTACTGCTGCTCCTTATTGATGGTAGTCTACTAATTAACAAAAAACACTTAGGCTGATGAAGCACACAGTGTTCATAAGAGATTCCTTAATACTTTCCCTGGCAGATAATAATATAATGCATGGGTAAATCCTCCTGTTGTAAATACTGTGAGTTAGCTGGCGAGTATTTTCTTGAATTTACCTATTAACTCATGTAGAGTTTAGGCCCTAATTGCATTGTTGTATTAGTTCTAGCTTCACACAGGGTTAGTTGTGTAAATGTCCTAATGCTATCAATTCTTCAGAAAAGTATGATGTGACATACTACAGGGAGAAAATGGTTTTGGGTCCGTCTTTTTTAGCCATTGGCTTTCAAATGTTTTTTATACTTTGCCACTGTTTTGATAGGCTGTATTTTAAGGGCATGGAATTTTCAGGATAATTAAATTGTTTCAATTATGCTCCCATTAGGAGCTGTGAACCAGTAGCCCTTTGGTTGGACTACTGATTCGACATGCAGCTTCTAATTGAGACACAGAGGGGCATATTTACAAGAATTTGGCTTGGGAGAGAGCTGTAAGCCTTTCTACTGTGCTGCCCTATGCCAATTAGAAAGGGCAGAAATTTACTGTATTTACAAAAAACTGTGCATTTCTGTACTTTACCCCTATGCTGGTGCACAAATTGCTGCCTAGCGCCAATGTAAGCACACTCACACAATGGTGTATGGGTGTCTGCATTGTTTGCAAGATTGCTTTTTTGCAAGAGGGGAAACCTTCCTACACAACACAATCCTAAGAGGCATTTTTCTCTTTCAATGTGTGCTGCAGAATGCAGCACACATATAAAGAGGAAACAACTAGGAGGAATAAGGATATTTCTTCTCATTGTGCCTGCCCTAGGGAAGTGTGCAGATTTGACGCATTCTCAGGTTTACAGATGCTTGTAAATCTGGGAATGCATCATAACCCATGGGTGTTGCTTGGCAAAGATCACTGCAATGCCCAATTTAGGCCTCCCTGACACAGTGTAAAACAACGCAGCGACTTGCGCTGCGTTGCCTTACACCATATCTACAAGGCCATGAAAAATCATGAACAGTGGGTTTGTGTAGCCTTGTAGATATGGGTGTGTACTATGTACCGTCGATGAGACACAAAGGGTGATGCACCGGCGGTGCATGGGGCTTGTAAATATGCCCCACAGTGTGTTCTTTGACTTATTTACCATGCTGATCTGATGACATTTTATTTGGTAATTTATGTGTTTTTTTGTCCAGGAAGTGCCTTCTGTTTTGAAGTCTTAGCCTGTCATAAAGAGACTGTTAACACAGACAGTTTAGTAAAGGAAACCTGCTCTCAGCTTCAGTATTGTTGTAACCCAAAACGTTGTTCATTTATGGAATTTTATTTGTAGGGGAGCTGGTTGCAACACAGTCAAAGATGCCCAAAATTTACCACTCGCTTCTCAATCATAAAACCTAAGCCATCAGATTTGCCAATCCTTGACATTTTTTCTTTTTAAGTGTTTTCTATTCATTGTTTTAGTTGCCTGACTATAAATAACATCTTAATAAATATAAATGTTCTCATGAAACCACTAACATAGTGCAGGAGAGCTCGTAAAGTGGCGGTAAAATATAAGAGTGCAAGTGGTTATCTATATTTTTCTGTATGACAAAAACCTTGATCTGTTTTGCTTTTCTGAACATTACAGGAACAAACATGCACCTGTATTATGAACTTCTGGGCTAAGGTTGTCTATCTAAAGAAAATATTAAAGCACATGTGTGTTGACTTCTTATTGTTGGCTTCTTATTGTATTGTATAACTGAAAGAAGGTAATGCAAAAATTGCTATAATCTACCTTAATTTTATAATTCATGGAGGCGTTGTTTGTCCCATCCTCGTCTGATCTTCGAAGCTATTTGCAACCAATGACTGTATATTTTAGTCCTGGTGTTTGCCAAAACCTTTAGGCCCATATTTATACTTTTTTAGCGCCGCATTTGCGTCATTTTTTGACGCAAAATCGGCGCAAACTTTCAAAATACAATTGTATTTTGTAAGTTTGCGCTGCTTTTGCGTCAAAAAATGACGCAAATGCGACGCTAAGAAAGTATAAATATGGACCTTAGTTTTTAGTAAAACACGGGATATTGTGGGCCAGTGTGGGCTCTTTAGCAAACACTTTTTTATCAGTTTTTACCTTCATGAGGGCCTAGCTGCCCCAGACACTGCTAATAGGCCTGTGCTGCTGTTTGTGTTGTGCCTCCTACTGTGTGCAATGCTTGCAGTGGCCATGTTAAAAATTTTTTTTTTTACAAATTCCAAAATGTCCTACCTTGCATGCCAAAGAGTACACAATTGCGACCATCTCCAAAAGTTTTTTAAAAACTTTATTTACAATAATAGTCAAAGATGCAAGCCTATGCATGTACAGGCATGTGCATGCTCGGATGGCCGTGATTTAATGTTTTTATACAACTTTATTATAAAAAAAAACAGCAAAAACATAAATGACAACCACGTGTATGTGTGCATGTGTAAGCATGCACATGCTCCAGTTGTTTTTGTACAAACGTTTTACAAAAACATTAAAAACACTGACATTTGAAAAGTTTGTATGTTGAAAACCTATGTCAGACCCATTGACTTTGCCAATGCTTTTTTCTCGATTATGAATTGCCACAAACAGGGTTCACATATGAAGATGGGTGAAGATTTTGTCTCACAATTTTCAAAGTTTCCATGTTCCCCAATTTTGCCCTTTGCTTATGGATGCAATTTCTGGCAAAATCGAATTGCAAGAACATTCTTCTCGAAAAGTGGATGTTTACTAAGTCTTGCAACTGCAAGCTGCTGTAATTTTATTATATGTATAGTGTTTCCTTTACATGCTGTGTAGTGGTGCATGCCAGGAATGCTCACGGTCTCCATGGAAGCTAGTTTCATATGTATCTGACTCAAGTGGTCCCCAAGGGGGGAGTGTTACCCTTGACTTCCACGATTACTCTATTAAATATATAGGCCCATATTTATACTCTTTTAGCGCCGCATTTGCATAATTTTTTTATGCAAAAGTGGCTCAAACTTCAAAAATACAATTGTATTTTGTAAGTTTGCACCGCTTTTGCGTCAAAAAGCAATGCAAATTAGACGCTTAAAAAGTATAAATACGGGCCATAGTGTGTAGAAGGAAAGAAAATGAAATATACAAGTTTATTCATTATCAAAAAAACTGAATGATATAAAAATAATAATATAAAAATAAGGTGCGCCTGTATGGTGACGGTGCAAAGTGATCATGTAAAAAAGTATACTGGTGTATATACAAATATACATATGACTGGAAAAATAATAATGTTGTCCTGGGATATCTGTCCTTTAGATATCCACATCCACATATCATCAATTTGAAAGTCAGTCCACAGTTATGTATTCTGTCGACGTTTCGCCCCTATATTTAGATTAATCAGTGCAGGGTCATCATCAGGACAATACAATTGAGTGGAGACACCAAAAATATTCCTTATTGATCTCCTCCAATGGTCCACACAGGGTCCAGGGGAACGGGCATTCCTATTATTCCAGAAGGTATCAACAGAAATGTGGATGTATGGCCGCCAATTAAAGGAATAGAGCCCGTGGCTGTCTGGATACACATCTCAGGAGTTGTACTCCTGCTCATTTTCACATTCAGGTTGCTTATTGGCCCCCATCTTACTGGTCTGCTGGCAATACACAGCCTGCCTCGGGCGTCTGTGGAAGGCTTGGGCATCGATGGAAGGCTCTCCTTCTAAGTGATGACAGAATGATAAATTGTAACTGGAAACTAAACAGTATTGTCAGTTGTCCGACAGCCAGAGCTAATGCTGCTTTGAAATAATGGCATTGTCCATTTACACTAAATTTTGACCACGCACTCTGAGTATATTGGATTTTTGACAGCAGCCCGCTAGATCAGGTCTGAAGCGATACATCATACCACATTGGGATAAAGCACAGGACACCAAAATATTTGATTAAAATCTCACTCTTTCGAACGTGTCACTAAATAGATGTTGTCATTTTCTTCGGAAGGGGTCATTGTTGCTTTTCCTGTTACATTGTTTTGATCCTGGTGAAGTTCTTGCGCACTTGGGACATTTCATTTGAGGCTGAAACTCGACACTGTGTCCACATACATCGACATAAGTATCTATAGTGACTGATTCTTCTTTTGATGATGATGAAACAATGTTGATGTGTGGCACGATACTTTCTGTTATGTACCCCGTGATTTTAAATGCAAAAAAAAATTGTGTTCATAATTGTGTATTACTACTATCCACAGAAAAAGGAACTGCACACATGTGAAGCATTGCTATTATTGTTTGGTGCTCTGATACCTCTGGGTCTTATGCGCAGTATATAATACTGCAAAATATAATAGAGATAAACTATGCATCATGATTGTAACATTCTACAAGTTCACTCATTTCACTTCTGCTGTGGTCCATTCACATTTCAGAGCCTGAGGAGGATATCCCAGAGCCAAAGGATGTAAGTGTGCGAGTGATGTCTTCTCAATCTGTGCTTGTTTCCTGGGTGGATCCAAAGTCTGATGAAACGAAGAAGGTTGAGGCAACCAGGTATTTACTTTGTGTGGTATTTTCTTAAATGTGACAAATTGAGATACTTCGTTAGGCAAACCTTTGTATATCTAGGTTTATGACACATTAAACCCGGTAGGTGTTGTACTTGAAAATGTGACAGTCCTGCAAACTGCCAGGCTGCTGTGGCATTTGCTTTTACTAATAACTCACAAATCGGGCAGTCTTTTAAATAAAGTGGGCAGCCATTTAAATAATGTTTACCCTGTCTCGTGCAAGGACCTAACCCTCCCAGCGTGTTAAAATGTTTTCCTTTGAGGCAAATTAAAGCGACTTTTTTCTTGAAGTTCATTCCACACCCCTTGTGAGGCCTTAACGCTTACTGAATACATTTGAGAGAGTAAATCCTCTATTTATTTGTTTACCTACCTCTAGCACACTTTGCCTTTTTACCAACTCTTTTACTAAATGTGTTTTCCTTCAACTTCTCTATCTTGTCTTGACTTTCGCTTTCTTTGCCTGACTTTTAACTTTTTCTCTTTCTCAACATTTTCTGTGTATATCATTCTATCCTCTTTCTCCAATTCCCACTCACTCTCTTTTTCATTCTCTACCTCGTTCTTGTGGTTTAGGTAGCTCACTCTCTCGTTGAATATACGTTGGTCTCACATCCTACCTCGTTTCATCTTCATTTGCTTCTTTCTCTCTACTTTCTGCTTGTTTACCACTCTCCCTTTCAGCACCATCTCACCAAGAGCTGTCAAGTCACCCACAACATGTGGATACCACCCACATTCGTAGTGGGAGAGAAGGAAACAGGCCTTTTCCACCCACAGTTATACAGGAATATCAATTGATTAGTTATGACGGAACTGGCACTTCGCTTGCTTAGCCCTGAACTGGGGTACGTTCACTAGATCGCCAGTAAAGTCACAGGAACGACAGACTGTCTATTCTCTCAGCATACCAGTTTGGGCAAGCATGTAATGAGGTAAGGTGGCCATATACTTCAGACACTGCTTACAACAGCCTGTTGCATGTAAGACTGGCCTCAATCAGCAGAGCAAACCCGTGCCGCTCAGTTAACAATGTAACGCATTCAAAAAGATAAACTAGACTGCCCTATATTACCAGTGTATAGCAGGGGTCCAACCAGTGCTTAATTTGTGGAAAAATAAATGCTGGGCCCATGTCAGGAGGCCAGTGCAGCTTGCACCACCCATTCCCCCTGCAGGTGCTGCCAATGACAGTACCAACAGAACTACTATGCATCACACTTCTCCAAGTGTGCCGATTCAGACTATTCCAGACCCCACAGCTACAACTGTTGTTGTGCTCATCTGTACCTTTTACAGACAGCGCCACCATGAGGCAGACTATCATAAGAGTCGTTGTTGACAATTAAGTGCTGGTGCAGAGCACCGGAAAACCACCGGCTCTACTTAAGACCAAGAGCAACAAGACCCACACTTCAGGGGAAGGAGTGTATCAATTCAAAGTAATGTGGGAGCCTTATGTAGATCCAAGTCACAGATGCTTACGGAAGGTCCCTTTACTGTTATGAAACAATGCCTAATATGGAATGTTAATATTCTGGAATATATGTGCTGAATGTTTAAGGTTAACACACATTGACTAATTGGTTTCCGCATAACAAAACATACATTTTGTTATTGCTCTGTTTATATTGCATTTATCAGCACACCACTCAATTATTTTCTTGGAAAGCGGCATGTTACTGCTAGAGCTAACTCTCTTGCGTTCAGCTGGGGGTGTCATATCCAATCTCCCTACCACTTAAAACGTTGAATCTGTGCCCTATTGTTCTACACAGTAAGCCGGGGTCTCGGTTCCCATCAGATATTCTTGGTTGCCATCTGCTGGGGCAATCTCAAAGCCGGAAATGCAACCCCCAGTTGGAAAGATTGCTGTAGAAGCACAAATTAGGTTCAGAAACTAAGCACAAAAGATCATCCAAGGTGCCCCCGCAAGAGAGAATCAATCCCCAAAATTGCAGAATGCCAATGAACCTTGGCAAAAGCAGAATGTTACATAGTAATGGTATTTGTGCAAATGCTTGACAACAGTGCACGACTAACAACCTAGCTAAAACATAAGTCTGGAGTTTTTGTAGCAGGCCCAATAAGTGTATTTCAGTGGAATGTTTGTGTGAGGCAAGGGATCATAGAATAAGACATCTTGTGGGAATGTTCATTAGTAGCATATTTTCTTGCAGAAAGAAATGTAAATATGTGAAACTGGCTACTAGCAGGAGTGGTGTAACAAGGTTTCGAAGGGTCTTAATGAAAGCATAGAAAATTGCCCCACATCCATAACAAGGATAATCTGTGCAAGAACCACCCATCACTGAAGTTTTTTATTTTTAAATATTGTGAAAGTGCATTTTACAGTTCAACTAACCACAGAATGTACTAAACCGCAATAGCTTTTACAAAAAGGCACTTCACACACTTTTTTCACATCTTCCTTTTTGAGTAAGTACAGTAATTGCACCCCGAAATTCAACCTCTCTTTTTCATCTAGTACATTCATTACACTACTGCCACGAATAGGCACATACTTACATTCCAGAGTAGAACCCCATAAGGCCATGTGAAAAAATAATGTGCCCAATCTTAACCTCACAAGCATGTCCATCATGTACCTGGGATGCTAGCGAAAGGCCTTGGCTGGCATGCAGAAGCCAGAGATGGCCTCTATGCTAATCACCAGCTCGCTTTTCTGTGCCGAGTTGCATTTGTGTGTAACTTTATTGCTCCCATGTAAAAGGGACCATTGAGCAAACACTGGGAAAGAGAATTTGAATGCAGCCATTAGGTGATGACAAATTAAAGTATTATGGCCCATATTTATACTTTTTGACGCTAAGCTGCGCTAACGCAGTTTAGCGTCAAAAAATTTAGCGCCGTCTAACGCCATTCTGAAGCGCCATGCGGGCGCCGTATTTATGGAATGGCGTTAGCCGGCGCTAGCAGACCGGCGCTGCCTGGTGTGCGTGGAAAAAAACCACGTAGACCAGGCAGCGCCGGCGTAGGGGGAAAATGGCGTTAGGGCGTCTTAAAATGGGGCAAGTCAGGTTGAGGCAAAAAAATCGCCTCAACCCGATTTGCGCCATTATTTTCGACGCCCAGACGCCATTTAAATGACTCCTGTCTTAGTAAAGACAGGAGTCATGCCCCCTTGCCCAATGGCCATGCCCAGGGGACTTATGTCCCCTGGGCATGGTCATTGGGCATAGTGGCATGTAGGGGGGCACAAAGAAGGCCCCCGTATGCCACCCAAAAAAATTTTTTAAATATAAAAAATTATACTTACCTGAACTTACCTGAATGTCCCTGGGGTGGGTCCCTCCATCCTTGGGTGTCCTCCTGGGGTGGGCAGGGGTGGCAGGGGGGGTCCCTGGGGGCAGGGGAGGGCACCTGTGGGCTCATTTTGAGCCCACAGGCCCCTTAACGCCTACCCTGACCCAGGCGTTAAATAGTGGCGCAAATGTGGGTTTTTTTGACCCGCCACCTCCCGGGCGTGATTTTTGCCCGGGAGTATAAATACGACGCATTTGCGTCGCCGTAATTTTTTTAGACGGGAACGCCTTCCTTGCATCTCATTAACGCAAGGAAGGCGTTCACGCAAAAAAATGACGCTATTTGCCCATACTTTGGCGCTAGACGCGTCTAACGCCAAAGTATAAATATGGCGTTAGTTTTGCGCCGAATTTGCGTCGAAAAAAACGACGCTAATTCGGCGCAAACGGAGTATAAATACGGGCCTATGTGTATTAGTGCCTCAGAGGGCCAGCTTTACATTACTGTTGTCTCTTAGGTCCAATGTATACATTCCTGTGTTTTATTGCTTCTTATTTCTCCACTTCCCTTTTATTCTCTACAACCTCTCTCTTGACCCCACTCTGCTTAACTTTACTTGGCCTCACCTCCTACCGTGTTTTATCTTCCTTCTCTTCCTTCAGTCTACTTTCTGTATTTTAAAGCTTCACCAGTTCCTTTAGTAAGCAAGAGGTATTTATTTAGCTTTAACGGAATCCATTAACAATATTAAGTAAGATACTAAGATATTTAGAAAACCCACAGAAGATAAAACTGTCTTACATGTGTTAAAAACTGTGTGTGGAAAGTTCAGAAAGCCATGTATAATAATTTGCTTAGTTTTCGGTACCGTAAAATCAAATTTAATTTGATAGTCACTGTTGACATGAAATTATTTTGATAAATAGTCATATTGGTAGCGCAGCAGCACTTTTTATGTCTACACCTAAAGTAGGTATGAAATGACAAAAAGTGATGATTATTGTATATAACACAGGAAACTGTGTGTATAAAGTATATCAAATTATGTGTAGCTATATGTTTAGTTATTGGTAGCGTAAAATTTAATTTAATTCAATTGTTGCTGCTAAGGTGAAATTATATTGATGAACTGTCTCACTGGTAGCACGTTAGGATTTTTAAAATGTTTTCACCTGAAGCCGGCATGCAAGCACTTTAAGGGGCATATTTATACTTGCTTTGCGCTGTTTTAGCATCATTTATTTTGATGCAAAAATAGTGCAAAGTTCACTCCATATTTATATTTTGATGCTAGAACCGTCTAGGGTCAAAATACAGGGCTTAGCACCATATTGTGGATGATGTAAACTACCTTGCACTAATTAGATACAAGGTAGGCGTTCCGGTCCACAATATCACACTAACCCCCTAATGCCTTATTTGATGCTCACAGAGTAGGTGGACCCAAATAATGGTGCTAAGCCTGAATAGCATCATTATTTAACGCCTGGGTCTGACCAGGCTTTAGGGGACCTATGGGCCCATTTCCATGGCTAAACACCATGGATTGGGCGAACAGGTGCCCACACCAAGCCCCAGGAACACCCACACCAGAGGGACGTCATGGGATGGGGAACCCCTTCCTTGGTAAGTAGAGTTAAGTATATTTTTTATTTTTTTCAGTGCCACTGGGGGCCCCTTACATGGGGTCCCCTGCCTCCCACTGGGTATGATGGCCATGCCCAGGGGACACTGGTCCCCTGTGTTGACCATTGGGGTGGTGGGCATGATTCCTGGCTTTACTTAGCTAAGAGTCATATTTGGGTGGTAGTGTGTCAGGAAATCTTTATTGCCGCCAACCAGCCTAGTGTCATTCCTGGCCCACTAACACCTTCACCCCGTCTAGCGTCTTTTCTGTAGATGCTAGCCTGTCCTTTGTGCCACCGTGCACCATTACATCAATATGGTGCCCGGCTGACGCTCTGGAATGAAGCTAGCAGGCGCTATGGATTTTGATGCAAGTCTGTGCTATCGCAGTCTTGCGTCAAAATCCATAAATATGGGCCTAAATGAGTTATCAAAATGGCTGCCTCCAAATGAGAAAAACGTGTGTGTGTGTGTGTGTATATATATTCACTGAAAAAAACAAAGATTACAGGGACGTTATAGTTATGAAATAGAGCAAAAAACAGAAATTCTCTTAAAAAAACAAAGGTTACAAGGACGTTATAGTTAGGCTCACATTTTAAACATACAAAACCATAGAAATTCAACTGTTATAGTTAGAGTTATCTCAAGTAACTTTAACTCGTGCCCTAGGGTAACTATAACTTGCGCCCGTGCCATGCACAGTTTTTTCGTCAAAAATGTTAGTGCAGATATTGCATTGATATTTTAAATGATGTTATCAAACATGTCATGAGTACCGTAATTTGTGGAGTAATCAGCAGTGCATGGCAAGGGCATAAGTTATAGTTACCTTCGGGTACTAGTTACAGTTACTTGAGATAACTCTAACTATAACATGTGAATTTCTATGGTTTTGTATATTTAAAATGTAAGCCTAACTATAACATCACTGTTACCTTTGTTTTTTTAAGTGAAATTGCTGTGATTTTGTGGGAGCTGTCAAAGCTTCCACCAAGTCAGAGCAAACAGCAGTGTCCAGGGGTGGACACCCTGGGATATAGCAGGAGCAGTCCCTGGGGGGTGATAGTCCCCAGAGCCATCATTGGCTCCTCGAGGGGGGCTGCGTGGTACCCCTCTCAAATATGTATTGCCCTGGGGTGGTCCCCTGGCTTGGGGTCTGCAACGGACCCCCCCTAAATGTTTTATTTTAGCCCCAGGGAGGTGGTGGTCCCCAGGGCTGCGGGAGGGCCATGCAGCCCCCTGCATATAATTTCACATTGTCTCCAGGGAGGTGGCAGTCCCTGGGGCTGCAGAGGGCAGCCTGTGCAGCCCCAGCATACATAATCAGTTTAGCCCTGGGGAGGTGGTGGTCCCTGGGGCTGCAGAGGGGCCTTGTGCCCTGCATACATGTAAAGCTTATGCCAGGGGACATGGTGGCCTTTGGGGCTGTTAGGGAGGTTACATGGCCCTCCTGCACACAACTGATTATTTGCTCCAGGGAGGTGGTGATTCCTTTGGCCCCCTGCATACATAAATAGTTTAGCCCAGGGAGGTGGCGGTCCCCGGGGCATAAAACTGCCTTATGAGCAGGGCCTCGTCTGCCACCCTCCTTAAATTATACATGCCCCTCGGGCCTGGGCCACCCTAGGGGATTCTTAAAAATAAGCACAGGAGCACGTGCTTGCTTATAAAAAAAAAAAAAAAAAAAGTGTTTTTGGCCCTGGTGGGGTCCTTCTGGGTGACTCTGCCCTGGCTTATTTTTTTTACTTTTTTTGGGAGTCCAGAGATGGCTGCCAATACTTCCTTGTTGAAGTGTGGGCAGCTAATCAGAGCTCTGCAGATCAGTCCTCCCGGCCACAGATATATAAATTTGGATTTCCTTTCATTTCTCAATAACTACTGAACACCAAATAACAAAAACACAATTTGCGAACCAAAAACTGCCTTACTGCCACATTTGGAGTAATTCCATCCAGTGGTTTGAGCCATACTTGTGTTAAAAACTCCTGTGGGAATTAACATATGAAATGTCTTTTTGCACCCTCCCCCCCCCTTCTCAGCCCCAGCTTGATGGATCACCCCAAACATTTGGGACACTTTTTTGGAAAAAAATCATGAAGATTCGTCAAACCATGCCAAAGAGATAGGCAAGTCAAAAATGCTTTTTCAGTGGAAACGTGGGCCTAACGATAACTACCTACTGATGACAGAGTCTAGGGTAAAAGGAAGCTTGGGATATCATCTCTTCACTGCAGAATCAGCCTCTGAGTACAGGTTGGTCGGGAATGCCTGTAATCTCAAATTTGATACATTTAGGTTTCCCCTCAAAATGTAAAAATGGGACCGAACCCCTAATAGCAATAGTAACAACTGTCATTTTGCAGAGATTAGAAAGGACAGAAGTGAAGTATGAAGTGGTCTGTAAAACCATTGTATTATTGGTCATCTTGAATCACTGCATTCTTTACCTCTCCATTTCTCTTTTAATGCACTTCTCTAATATTACTTTTAGCTTCACACCTTATTCACATTTGGCTTTATTAATCACTCAAGTGATACATTTGTAGGGTACATGCTCCTATCTATTACCCTGCATATGTAATCAACATTGTTAATAGTATACAAATGACATACATCATATTTACTATGTGGTATGCTTCCACTTGGGGTTCTGGAGACATTTACAAACCTCTTGCCTTCAAGGTTTATGATGCCATTAGAGCCTTTGATGGTAATATAGCATCATATTACACAGTTGCCCATTATTTATTTTTTATATTTTATGTTTATTGCAGAGCAGTTGAAAAAATATTTTTTCTAAACAAGGAAATATTTATTGAAATTAGTAAGCTAAATATTAGACTGTAACGTTTCCTTAGTTAGTGAAAAAAGTGAGGACAAACATGCTTAATTACATAGTTAATGTAGAATGTTAGGAAAAAAAACTCTGGTCAGTTAGTAAACTCATTCTACCTCTAGAAGGAAGAAACAGCTGAGGCTGTTGTCTGCAAGGTGCTGTTAACAATGGATACTGCTTTGATTTCAGTTTCAGTTTTTCATTATCTTAAATGAATAAAAAATTGATTAAACAATGGGCAACATTAAAACTGTGCAAAGTGGTTGGGGGCTGTCATTATGACAATGAAACCCATGTTGCACTGGCAACTGTGAATATTATCTCTTTTTACAGGTACCTTTGAAATATTTCTACATTACAGAGGTGCTTGTTAAATATGGACTTGTATTCTATTACATTTTGTGCAATGAAAGTACCCAAGCGTAGTCCTTATAAGCAGTAATAAAGGATATACAGTGTTATGTTATGTTATGGGAATTTAAGGAGCACCTGGCTACCTGAAGGCCTCCCAGTGCTAGCTCCAGACCTCTACAGAGTAATATAAGGGTTATGCTCTGAGTAACCAGGTTTTAAGTAGTCGACGAAAGGAAAGCTTGTGACTGGTCAGATGAAGGCTGAGAGGCAGTGAGTTCCATAATTTGGCTCCTAGATAGGCCATAGAACTGCCACCCCATCTGGCTCTCTTTACTATAGGAAGTCTGGCTAATGCAGCCAATGAAGATCAAAGCTGCTTCAAGCGTATATAAAAGGAAGCTAGAGATCCTAACAGAAAGGGGCCTCTGTTATGTAAGGACATGTGACCATAGCATAGTTCTGTGAACTTTAAATGCTGTTCTATTGGGAGCCAAGGAAGAGAGGAGATAGCCGTTTTGGCGGATCAGTGTCTAGGTATGTTCAGGAGAAGCCGGGCAGAGTCATTCTGAACCACCTGCAGTTTCCTAATTACGTACTTCGGGGAGCTAAGGTACAGTGCTTTACCATAGTCAAGCCGAGAAATAATAAGGGCCTGGACAATGAGTCTTTTGGCTGCAAATGGAAGAATTTTGAAGACTTTCCTCAGGAGCCTAAGTAGACTGAAACAACTTGCAGAAATCTTTTTTTACTTGGTGATCCATAGTAAGCCGAGGGTCCAGCCAGACTCCTAGGCTCTTAATATTTTCTTTAGGGGGACGCAAATTCCTTAAAGTGTCTGGGATAGAAGGTTGGAGCCCCATACGGGGGTGATATCCCAATATCCTTACTTCAGTTTTGTCTTCATTTAGCCTAAGTTTGCATTCGGACATCCATCGAGTCACTGCCCACAGGCAAGGGGTAAGTGACGAGCAATCAGTGCTGGAATTGGTGGAGAATGAGACTACCAGCTGAGTGTCGTCTGCGTTGGACACCAGAGAGAGACCGTAAGGTTTTACAATCTCTGCCAGTGGGAACATGTAAATGTTGAATAACGTGGGGCTGAGGGAGGAGCCCTGAGGTACCCCACAGTTGATTGAGATGCAGTTAGAAACGAAAGGCCGGTCCAGACCTGAAAGGTTCTCCCCACCACAAAGGAAGGGAGACATTTCAGGGCACTCCCCGTGATTCTGATCTCCACCATTCTCTGAAGCAGCATACTATGGTAGGCTGTGTCAAATGCTGCACTAAGGTCAAGAAGAATAATGGCCGTCACACCACCTCAATCATGGCATCTTCTGGCCTCTTCCGTGACCGCAAGCAGTGCAGATTTGTGCTGTGTAATGGCCTGAAGCCCATTTCAGTGGGGTGGAGGATATCATTGTCCTCAAGAAAGCCTGAAAGTTGGATATTGACGTGCTTTTCAATTATTTTAGACACTGCTGGCAGCAAGGAGATAGGCCTATAGTTATTTAGGAGGGCTTCATCGAGATGAGGCTTTTTCAGCAAAGGCTTAATTATGGCATGCTTCCACTGATGCGAAACTCCCCTTGCGAGAGGCATTAAGAAGGTTGGTAAGAACTGGTACTATAGCGGAGGCGCCCAAGGCCAAAACATGGGGAGAGGCTGGGTCGAGTGGGGAGCCCGATTTCAGCACAACAAGTTATTTAGAAACCAGGTCTTCAGTTAGGGGAGTAAAACGTGAGATAGAGTTACACTGTGAAGTATGCTGACCTATAGGATCAGAAGATTGATGGGATTTACCAGAAAACGCTGAATAAATGTCTGATTTCTTTTGCTGGAAGAAAAGCGCTAAGTTGTTACTATTTTCTTGAAAAGCGTCCAAGAGCTTGCTATGTGAGTTAGGCTGTGCAATCTCTTTGAGTATTTGAAAGATCTCCTTTGGCGAATTTGAGGCCTACTCGATTCTAGAGGCATAGTAAGAAGCCTGGGCTGCTCTGATTTCTGAATGGAAATGTCTGATTGCTTTCCTAAATTCCCACTTTAGTGAGGCATCATATGATTTTCTCCATCTTCTTTCCAGGCACTTGCATTCTTCTTTTAGGTGGTGGAGGTGGGGGGAAAACCAAGGAGCACCTTTATTACATCGGCCCCCTGGTTTGATGGAGTAAGGAAGCACTATATCTAGGGCTTTGGTGATCCAGCCATTAAATGTCTCTTAGAAGCAAGCTGTATGATCTGTGGGGGTTGGTTTCAGAATTTCAAGGGTGCTAGTCCAGTCGTTTGCCCTAAGCTTGTGCCAATGACCATGAGGTTGCCTTATAATTTGGGGGGTCTACAGGTAATAGAAGTAGGGAAGTACTGCCTAATTAGTAAATGATCGGACCAGACCAGAGGACGGGGAGGCATAGAAGTTAGACCAGCTGCGTTACTAAAGACCAGATCAATAGTATGGCCCTTGGCATGTGTGGGACCGCTAATTAGTTGGGCCAGGTCCAGACCAGCCAGATCGAGAAGGAGGGATTTAGCAGCTGGATTGTCTGTGTCTTCTGCATGAATATTAAAATCACCCAGTAACATGAAGTTTGGTTTATTACATATTAGATCTGTAGTATGGTCAGGAAGAGATTGTATAAAGACGTTCGAAGTGCCTGGGGGGGGGGGGGGTAAACCAGTGCCCCATAGAATGTATACTGGGGATTCAGTGTGAAGGAAAAGGACATGCTCTCGCCTCCGGGCAGCGATAGGGGCTGAGAGGTGAATCCCTTTAGATAACAGAAATTCCTCCACCTCTTGCTGTGCTTCTATCCAGTCTACTTATCAGGTAGCCTTGGGGGAGCGCTAATACCGCATCCAGAGATGAACCCTTGTGAAGCCAAGTCTCTGCTCAGGAGAAGACGGATGTCGCATTTAAGGGCAGCCAAGGACCGACAGTTAGTCAGGAGAAATGCACTAGTTGGCCCGTCCTGAACCAGTGGCACTGTCCCAGAGTCAGGCTGAGGAGACCGGTACAGTGCATGGATGACTGTACTGGGTTCTTAGGATTAAAGTATTGTTGGCAGGCTTCCAAAGGATCGGGTCTAAGGGAATTCAGGAAATCAGAAGAGTAAGTTGCTACTTCTCCTCTGATTGGACCAGAAATTCTGGCCAATGGACCCGTCCAGACACAGATGGGTGCAGACAGGCTTGCCTTAGGAGCGCCTTTGGCACGTCCGTTGCATCGTACTCCTTTTATGGAGTCTGAGAGGCAGATAAGACGGCCACTAGACCGCTAACCAAGATGGTTGCTCGAAAATGGATCCGAAAGCAGAAAAAAGATGGTGTCCTAATGGGCGCTGATCTCTTTAGACGGAGGAGCGGCTTTGGAGGCAAAGTGCAGTGATGGATTGTGACAGGTAGGGAGGGGGGCAGAGAACAGTAATCTCTGTGGCAAATAAAATTAGCAAATGCCTCACCAACCCTGAATACAGCTGAAAACCACCTGAGGCCACTGAACATGGACCTAAGGGGGGTTGGGGTGAAATTTAAAACAACAATAAAATTTGATTTAATGATTAATAATACAGTATAAAAACTGTGTAAGGCTGAAGTACAAAAAGGATGAGAGCACCTCTACAGACTTAATCTGAGGGTCCGCTCAGTGACGCCCATAGGTGCAATAATATAATCACTATTATGTAATAAGAAAGAGTTGTGCTATCTAGCTTTAGTTCTCTCCCTTTTCTCTTCCCAGGTATTATTCCGTTCGCTACAGGGAAAAGGGAGAATCAGCTAGATGGGATTACAAACAAGTGAGCAACAGGCGGACGCTAGTGGACCAGCTGATGCCAGACACCATGTATGAATTTTCAGCCCGTATTACAGAAGGAGACAGACATAGCCAGTGGACTGCCTCTGTTTTTCAAAGAACTCCTGAATCCCGTGAGTACATTTTCTGTGTCTTTACTCAATCCTGTAATACCCAAAATATGCATTGTTAAGGCAAAGTGATGTGAAAGTAAGAATTTTTATTGCTGATATGTTTTATACAGGAAGTACATATACTTGTATTTGAGTTGAACTAAAAAGTTATTTTATTGTTTTCAATTTAACATTTGCACATTTTGACCAACATCTGCTTTTGTAGTTATCTATTAATGCGACTAGAACCTGGCGCTCATATTTATGTTCTAATAGCGAGAATGCAAAACTATTTTGTTCGGAGGAAGTCAACATTCTGTGCTGGAACGGTATTTCAGTTCCACTAAAGATCAGTTGAAGTTTTACTTCTGGCCACAGACAGCTCTGTCGCGGTCCACATTTGTTCAAAAAGTACAATCAGAGAGAGTGTGGGCTTTGGGTCAGCTCTCTCCAGCCATTTCTCTTCATGTTTGTCATGGTTTACCACCACTTGGATTTGCTGTCTATCAAGGCCATTGCATTTACATGGATGGGTATTTTGTCCCATTTGTGTTTCCAATAGGATTAGGTACTGGGGCACAAGTGTTATCTTTGTGAGAGTTCAGCATGTGTGTGCTCTTTGCATTTCAGCTCCTGGGTTATGGCTTTTTTGTTAATGAAGTTCTTGATGTTTTGATATTTTAGCCTGTTATGAAAGTAGAATACTATAGCCTTAGAACCCGCCGTAGCGGGCTTTACCGGCTATTAAAGGCCCGCTTCCTGCGTTAAATGCCCGAGCCGAAGGCGAGGGCATTTAACAAGGGAGAGGGACTTTAATAGCCGGTAGAGCCCGCTACGGCGGGTTCTAAGGCTATTAGAACATTCTGCCGGTCAGGGCAGAATGTTCTATTAAAAAAAAAATGTTCACGGAGCCCGAGGGGATTAAAATCCCCTCGGGCTCCGTGAGGCTTTGTTCACAGCTGTTGCTGTGAACAAAGCGAACATTGGAATGTTGGCGCTGCGGGCTTTTACCGGCCAGTAAAAGCCGCAGCACTCCATTGTTTTCAATGGTGCTACCAACATTCCAATGTTCTAATATTCATTAACTGATTTACCCTTGTACGTTTATTGTTTTATTTTGCTATTATGATAACATGTTGATAGATCCACAGCTTTTTTGATCACAGATGGGGCTAGTCATAAAAATAACTTCGACTTCTGAGTAATTTAAACATGTAGATTTAGTCTTGCAACTGTGAGTAACTTTAATACATTTGGCTCTTCACCACTTGTGTGTGTAACGTTGCTTAAAGGTGGAGACTTACACACCTTCACCTGCTGAAATTAGGTGGAGACAAAATGTCAAGTGTAAGCTAGTACTACCGGAAGGGATTGGCAGTAAGTCCAGAACCACACATGACAATACCCACCCATAGAAAATAACGGAGGGATTGACCTAAAATAGAACCACATGGAAAATAATGTGAAGTTAAACTAAAGAATTTCAACTTTTTAAATATATATAAAATTAATTTCATGATAAAAAAGTTAAATACAAATGACAAAATAAGAAAATGTTACATTAGAATACGTTAACAACTTTTTAATTTTTTTTTTTTCCAAAAATGAAATTATTTTAAGTTAATTCCATACATACGTCTTTTGTCATTTCTAATGCATAAATAAATAAATACAACAATTTTAACTGCAGTAGAATATTTTAATAAATCTTAAAAAATTTAATCTAATGACAGCTTTGGACACCAGACCCAACCAAGCATCACCGAACCCACTCCCCCGGCCATCCCCCTCAACGCCTGGACCCACATCAACACTGAAGAAACCAAAACCACCATGAACTCTATCCACTCCGGCGCCCCATCGGACCCCTGCCCTCACTTCATCTTCAATAAAGCCGACGACATCATTGCCCCGCACCTCCAGGCCATCATCAACTCTTCATTTTCTTCTGCTACCTTCCCCGAAAGCTGGAAACACGCCGAAGTCAACGCCCTACTAAAGAAACCTACGGCTGACCCAAGCGACCTGAAAAACTTCCGCCCCATCTCGCTCCTCCCCTTCCCTGCCAAGGTAATAGAGAAGACCGTCAACAAACAGCTTACCAACTTCCTGGAAGACAACAACCTTCTCGACCCTTCACAAACCGGATTCCGAACCAACCACAGCACTGAAACCGCCCTCATCTCAGTCACAGACGACATCAGAACCCTGATGGACAACAGTGAAACAGTCGCCCTCATCCTCCTCGACCTCTCGGCTGCCTTCGACACCGTCTGTCACCGCACCCTAATAACCCGCCTCCGCTCCACCGGGATCCAAGGCCAGGCCCTGGACTGGATCGCCTCCTTCCTCTCAAACCGCTCTCAAAGAGTTTACCTCCCACCTTTTCGCTCAGACCCCACCGAGATCATCTGCGGCGTACCTCAAGGCTCCTCGCTCAGCCTGACACTCTTCAATGTCTACATGAGCCCCCTCGCCGACATAGTACGCAAGCACAACATCATCATCACCTTCTACGCCGACGACACCCAACTTATGCTCTCCCTCACCAAGGACCCCGCCAGCGCTAAGACCAACCTACAAGACGGCATGTAGGACGTCGCAGATTGGATGAGGCTCAGCCGCCTAAAGCTGAACTCTGACAAAACGGAAGTCCTCATCCTCGGCAACACCCCAACCGCATGGGACGATTCCTGGTGGCCCACAGCCCTTGGCACCGCACCGACCCCCTCAGACCACGCCCGCAACCTCGGCTTCATCTTGGACCCTCTTCTCACCATGACCAAACAAGTCAACGCCGTGTCCTCCGCCTGCTTCCTCACCCTCCGCATGCTCCGCAAGATCTTCCGCTGGATCCCCGCCGACACCAGAAAAACCGTGACCCACGCCCTCGTCACGAGCCACCTGGACTACAGCAACGCCCTCTATGCTGGGACCACCGCTAAACTCCAAAAACGCCTGCAACGTATTCAAAATGCCTCGGCCCGCCTCATCCTGGACGTACCCCGCAACAGCCACATCTCCGCACACCTGAGACACCTGCATTGGCTCCCAGTCAGCAAAAGGATCACCTTCCGACTTCTCACCCACGCACACAAAGCCCTCCACAACAAGGGACCGGAATACCTCAACCGTCGCCTCAGCTTCTACACCCCCACACGTCTCCTCCGTTCCTCTGGCCTCGCGCTCGCTGCCGTCCCTCGCATCCGCCGCTCCACGACGGGTGGGAGGTCCTTCTCCTACCTGGCAGCCAAGACCTGGAACACCCTCCCCACCAGCCTCAGGACCACCCAGGACCACTCCGCATTCTGGAGACTCCTCAAGACCTGGCTTTTCGAGCAGCAGTAGCCCCCCCTCCCCCCTAGCGCTTTGAGACCCGCACGGGTGAGTAGCGCGCTTTATAAATGTTAATGATTTGATTTGATAAATATATTTAACTAATTAAATATATTTAAACTGATGAAGTATTCAGTTCAAAATTAAGGGCCTGATTTAGAACTGGCTGGATGGGTTACTCCGTCACAACGGTGATGGATATCATGTCCACCAAAATCTAAATCTCATAGGATAGAATGGGATTCAGATTTCGGCGGATAGGATATCCATCACCGTTGTGACAGAGTAACCCGACCACTGAGCTCTAAATCAGGGCCCAAGTTAATAGTGTAATAGCATTTATTTTTGTTAAAATAAAAATATATAAAATTATTTTATTTTAAAATTAACATTACATATTTTTACTATTTTTTCAACTTTTACCATATGGGGTGCCCTACCCCAATGGTGGACATCCCTCTGTGGTAAAGTAAAATAAAAAAAGGTCTATTAATATTAAACCTGAAAGAAAGTAGTCAAAATATTTTTATACTATTAATTATTAATTATTATTAATTAATTTCATACATTTATTTTAAATTTAGGACATTAACATGCCACAGGGCTATTACCTTTATTTTGAGACACATAATAAATTAATTTAAATATATTCAATAAAATGACCATTATTTTTCTGATGATTACATTAAAACAAGTCTCACTTAAAGAAAATCAGTTATATTTCTACTACTCATTCCAATGTGTTAAACATGGTGTATACGAATATTTGAAAGTAATTATGATTACATTTTAATATTAAATGAATATTTCATCAATTTTAACTTCAAAAACAATTTTTAACATCAAAATATATTTCCTAATATTCTTAAGTAGTTTAAGTGCTTTAATGTAATTTAATATAATTTATTATGGGGTTTTATTTTAAATCTCTACCTCCATTATTTTCTATGGGAGGGTTTTGCAGTACCAGTGCTTTGCCATGTGTAGTGCTGAACTTACTCCAGCTCAGAGCTGCAGTACATTTACTACTGTTTTGCATCCTTGTGTGCTTTCTTTTTTGTGGATGGGTGTATGTGCCTCCATATACCCTACCTTACTTTTCCAAAAATGCCTCCAATTTCGTAGTTAAATGTGCCACTTTGTAGTAAATATCCAGTCCCATCCAAATATACTAAGAAGTGCTTTGCACGTGAGAATCTCCCTTTAGAAAAGATAAGAGAGGTGGAGATTTACACTTGTAGATTTGTGAAATGTGTTTTGTAGAAAGTAAGTAATATTATTGTGGTACTACTTAAAGTACTATAAAATACACAATGTGCATTAGGCCCAAGGTAAAGACTTACACACACATAGGCTTTTATGAAGATACACCAAGAATACTCTATCAGTTACAATGCAAATTTAATCTTTTAAATCCTTTTCATAGCATTCTCCTTTGAGAGCACAGTTTAAAAAAGGCGCTGTAGACTGTTCAGGAAAGGGAATCCCCTCCAAGCTTCGATATAGTTGTAGGCCAAGTTGTGTTTAATGTGTGATTTTCTTTCTAGGCCATATGAGGCTAACACAAAATTGCCAAATTATTACCAAAAGTTTCCCTTAACAAAATACCAACCTATTAGCTTTGGTGATGCTGGTTAACTTCTCAGTTTGCCTGATTGACCAAGGGCATCTGAAAGACTATAGGTTTGTTAATAGAACACTGATGCCTTTAGGCAAAGTCTTTGTTGTTGTACATCTGTCTCCTAAGTAGGTGTGTCAAGCTGTAGATGAGGGTATATGCAAAGACGGCAGGGTGTATAACAACTGACATAGCCCAAGATCTATGGTTTATTTCTGTTACAACACAATGTTCAATAAGGTCAGAATGCTTCAAGCAAAACAAAGTGAGATAAAGGCAAGTTATTGAAAGGTGGAGAGAAAGGGCATATACCAGTCGGTCCTTTCCTTCATATCATTCCCATTAATGGAGCTTCTATTTGCAGAGAGCCCCCTGAAGTCTGCAGTATGGCTTAGTAATCTGTGCATCATAAAAATTCAAACTTTTGTGGCAATTCTGCTTCATTGTTTAGGTCTTGGCAGGGGGCTGTCAGAGTGCTGTAGCCCTTTCCTTTCACCTGCCTTCTGAGGGCCCTGGCTTGTCTGTGTCAAACTGAGGCATGTTAGGGAGCCACATACTGCAGAGGGGCAGATGCTGCATTGGGTACAGCATGATATTGGGCCACAAGATGTTATTTGGGCCACAGGAGGCTGGATGCTGTGGGAGAAGGTGTACAAGTTTCCATATGGTGTGGTAGACAACAGGAAGTGGAGTGTTGAGGGAAGACGAGCAAATGGTGCTTGATGCTGCAGAGGGAAGAGGCACAAGAGACCAGGTGCCTATGTGGAGGAGATCAGAGAAGGCTTGGTGCTATAGGAAAGAGGACCTTAGGTTGTTACGTTAAACAGAGAAAGGTTAAAGAAGGGCTGATTCCACATGGGAGTGGGAAAAGAGATTGACTAATACAAAAACTGGAAGGCATAGAATGCCAGATGCTGGCTGGGGGAGGGAACCATGTAACTATACACCACACGTGTTATGGACAGAAAGCTGAGAAGCTGTCTTTTGTAGCAAGGGCATTTTTTACCTTATGTTTTATTATTTTTAGTATCAAAAAACTAAGGGTCAAGTGTTTGAAGGATTTTGGTTATCAGAGGGCTTGTGAATCACAAAACATTTTTCTTATTCATTTAACGTATATAGTATTTCAGAAACCTGTTTATAAAATTGTTAAATGTGTTTTCAAATATATGATGAATATGTATTTTGAAAGGGTCTTGTTTTGGGTGCCCTTTACAAATTCCAATTTGGTAACCTATGTATGTTGATGTAATGTTATGTTACAGGGCCTTTATAAAGTGCACCATTTACCCTAGGATTTCTTGCCACTATCGAATGTGGGAAAGTAGCACCCAACTAGTTGAAGAAGAGATGCACTTAAGTATCAAATGTCTGCTTAAAAGCCATGTATTTAAAGCTTTCCTAAATGGACACAGTTCTGTAACTAAACAAATCTCCCATGGGAGAGCATTCCATTCTTTTGGGGCAAGTATCACAATCTTCGTCCTCCAGTCCTTACCCTTCAAATTCTTGGCACCATCGAAAGACTGGCAGATGCAGAGCAGGGAGTCCTCCAAAGACCATATCTGACTATTCAATCTCTTAAACAGTCTGAGGCTAGTTACTTTAATGCCTTAAAAATTAGACAACATTTTTTTTTAAATTGATCCGTTGTTAAACTGGTAGAAAATGAAGGTTCTTCAAGTGGGGTGTATTTCAAGCTCTCTTAGGAATTTGAAAGATTAAACTAGCTGCAGCATTCTGAATCATTTGAAGCCTTTTTAGTTCACTCTCAGGAAGGCCAAAATATATGCTTTGGCATAGTCCAATGTTCTACTAATAACAGCAACCATAATAGTCTTCATAGCTTCAACAGAGAGACATTGGTTGGATCTTCTTGATAGTTTGCAAAATTAATACACATTTTGAACCACCACATTAATTTGAGGCCTGAAAGGAAGATGTTAATCAACTAAAACTCCAAGGCCTTTTTGCAGCTAGTTTTGGGGATAGCAACATGACCATTTCTGAAGGGGTGTCCAAAAAAAGTGTTTGATTTAGCACAACAATTTCAGTGTTTTCAGTTCAGCTTTAGGTGGGTATATCTGTTGATGAAACACGTCATAGCTCTAAAATGATCCTGTGCAGATGCCGAAGTATCAAGCTGCAGTAAGATCTGACAATCATCAGCAACATTAAGAATCCAACAGCCTCTTTTTTATGACTCCTTAATACAAGGCTTGATGTAAATATTAAAGAGAAGAACGGAAAGGGCAGACCCTTGTGTAACACCACACTTAAACTTTAATACTGGTACCATAAATGGACTAAGATGCACTACCTGAGTCCAATTTTCTAAGCAAGAGCCAAGCCAACCATCAAACCTCCCCATGAATCTCCCAGTTTGCAGTCGATTGAATGAAATCATATGGTCCACCTTCTCAAACTCTGCGGATGAATCAAGTACAAGCAATGCTGGAATATAACCATCATCCATGTCCTTTCTTAAGTCATCTAGGACTGATGGAATCACTGTGTCAGTGGTTTGTTTAGGTTGAAACCCTGCTTGATAAGGATCTAGGTATTTAGAATCAGAAAGATAAGAGTTCACCTCCTGCGCTATATGAGCTTCCAGGAGCTAAGTACAATAAGGCAATAAATATGGTGGAAATGTGATAGAATGTTTGGGTGGTCACCAGGTTTTTCCAATTAATAGAAAACAGTAGCTTTTTTGAATAATCAGGAACTTTGCCTTCACTCACTGATACATTT
Source organism: Pleurodeles waltl (assembly GCF_031143425.1). Classification (NCBI taxonomy): domain Eukaryota; kingdom Metazoa; phylum Chordata; class Amphibia; order Caudata; family Salamandridae; genus Pleurodeles; species Pleurodeles waltl. The sequence continues at coordinate 988,677,621 of NC_090444.1, read as the reverse complement.
AAGAAATTGGTAAGAAGATCTATGATGGAGGAAACCATCCACTTCAACACTCTAGAAGGGCATGGATCACAAAGATAGCCTGATTTTACTTAAGTTAACAGTTGGTGTGCATCGTCAAATCCCACTGTAGTGAGTCTTGATTTTTTCAATAAAGAACACATTTAATTCATTGCACTCAATTTAGCTCTAGAGGAGCATGCTCATGTCCTGCCTTGTCAATCCAACTATTAAACTCCTGGACAGACGCACCCAGGTTATCACTTAACACAGGTTTGTTAATTTCAATGCCTCTTATCAATCTTATCCCACTTCCAGGATATCGCTTAATAGTGCTGGAGCTGTCTTTCTTTCCTCCTGGGAGTATTTAAAGATAGCCAGGCCATATTATGATTGGACCATCCACATGGTTCAATACTGTAGTTCTCAACTAAGTTATCCAACCACTAGACACAGCCAAGTGTATGAACCTTTCAATGCATGAGTTCTTTTATGTGTTGTATTGGATTAAAAGAGATCAAAATCTCAAAGAACTGTTGACTTTTGGGGCAGATGCTAATAATTAAAATCTCCCACCATCAACATGTTGCTATGCTCTATCAGAAAAGAGCACATGGTGTCATAAAAATCAATGGTGAAACTATTCACATAGTGTGGAGGATGGTAAACTAGGTAAACTATCAGAGACGTCATAACTCTAAAACCAGCTTCTAGTATAAACAAAAGAAAATCTGGCTCAATAATCGGTTCTGCTGCGAGAGGATGCTTAAAAAAGGGCTGCAACTCTCCTTCTGATTTTACCTTTTGATTAGGTCCGCAAGGAGGTATCAGTTAGACATGTTTCCAAAAGCAAAAGTTTGTCAAATTGAGATGTGCATAACAATTAAAACATGTCCGAACTGTGCTTAGTCAACAATCTCATGTTCAAATAAATTATATTTAGTAAGTTGGTGTTTTTCTGTGCCAAGGTTTGCATTGATTTGCTATCTGTTCCTTCCCATTATGGGGAAAATGTCTAAGTTTTAAATAGTGCAGTTAAAGTTTTAACTGAGGGCTTTAAATTTAGCAGACTGCAATATTGTAGTTGAGTGAGTAAGTAGGTCAACAAACCAGCATAGTGGCTAGCCCCTGGTCTCACCTGGGTGTGTATAGGTACATACAGGCTGGCCTTTGGTGTGCTGGCGACGTGCCAGTTGCTTGCATCCACTGCTCACGTCCGCACTTTGTTTTTAAACAGAACGCTAAGCACTCTCAAAATGATGTCCACTTCCTTCTTCCCAACCTCCAAAAAACTACTAAAAGTCTCCCATTGAGCAACTGAGAACAAAGTGCAATGTAAAAATAAAATGCAGTCAATCTAACACATTGACTGAAAAATATATTCAGGCAGTCAAATTGAGGCAATTTATAAACATGAAGCGTTTTGAGGCAATTAATAAAAGGTGCAACACGGCCACCTTCCACATTAATGGTGCTACTCGAAGGCCTGCGCATTGAGTGTGTTTAAATATAGCCTGCCTAGCACATCTAAAGCGCTAACCTCTCTAGAAATGGCTCTCCAGTTCCTATTCCCAACTTCATAAAAACTACTAAAAGCCTCCCCTCACGCAACTGAGAGCAAAGTGAAAGTGCATTACACATGAAAAGTAGTCAAAAATAAAATACAGTCAGTCTAACACATTGTCTGAAAAATTCATTCAGGCAGTTAAATATATCAAAAGTATCAATGTTTTGCAATTATAATCCTGTCACAATACTTTGAAAATGACATACTCCCATGTTGGGATGTTAACCTATGGGTAAAAAGGAAAATGGTCCCCTTCGGGACCCTTCTCCTTTGTGATTGTAAAAATTATTTTTACAAGCAACCTTTCCAAAAGACAGATTTGTTTAGTACAGCACCTTTTCCTTAATGCTACTGAGCTGCATTTAAAAAAATGACCACCAACAGAAGTTAGTGACAATTTCTGATCAACATAATGAATTTAATGAGGTAGGACCGATTGTGACTTACTTTGTGAGCCTACATATCCAACATAGGTTGCATAACAAAATCATTTAATGGTTGCAAATTTTCTATCCAAATTACAACCACTTTTTGACCACATCAGTAGTACATCTGGCCCTAAATCAAAACCATGATCTACCAGTTTCAATCATATCCACGTTTTTGCATGATCATAACAATGAATGATGGCACATAGTAGAGCATTTCAGTTCACATAAACTGAATTCAACTTCACTTCAATACATTACATGCCATTCTCATAGTTCCTGAGGATCACATAAAATTTCTCCATGCTTTCAGGAATTCTAGCCTGGTTGTTACTCGAATTGACAAAGCGTTCCCTTAGATTTAACCCTAATCATTTTATTTAGCCAATCTTGAAATAGAGGTGCATTGGGTTTTTTCAATAATGTGTAGTTAGTGACCTGGCTACTACCATAGATATAAAAATTAGATTGGCATTTTCTAGTGACACCAGTAGTATGACTTAACTAGTCCAACAGAGAAATTTGAGGATCCATAGGAATTTGTCTAGCTAACAGGAGGACAGCAGTGCTAACAAGTGTTAAAAGAAGACATGACCAAACTAGATTGTCATTCCCCCACATTCTCTTATGAACATCTAAAACATGACAGATCAATGTTTTATTCCATTTCGACCACTTTGCATAAAATTGCATTTGTCCAAAATTAGTGCCCTTACCCTTCAAAAATATAATTCATTTACTGTTTTCCAAATGGCTTCATCTATTTTTATACAGTCTCCTTGACTCATTTTCTGTAATTTTCTACAAATTGTTCAATTGAGTGGCTTTATATAGTTTTGCATGCCATGTATCAATGCCTGATTCAGGTTGTTCACTTGCTAATTTTTTTAATAATGCAGACGATTTGTCCATACTAAAGAGTTATAATTTAGTGAATGACAGCTGACTTGGTTATGTGATAAACAGTACTAGGCGTTATTCTCTATATTCAAGTTTTCAAACAAACTTAGGGGGTCATTTCGACATCGGCGGTCTTTTGACAAGACCGCCGAGGGACCGCCGTGCTGAAGACCGCCAGTGGTGGCGTTTTTCCTCTTGGCGTATTATGACTGCTGGCAGCCCTCCGTCCTTTTCCGGACGAAGAGCCGCCAGCAGCCATGCTGGCAGGCGGCGGGGAAGTGGAGGTTGCTCCACCTCCACCACCACGTCAACAGAACACCGCCCACCGAATCATGTTCTGTGATTCGGCGTGGCGGTGTTCTGTTGATGGTGTGATGGCGGCAGAGCAGCCCCCATGGATCCCGTCCCCTCCCGGAAGATCAACGGACAAGGTAAGTTGATCGTCCGTTAGGGGAGGGGGGTGGGAGGGTGTTGTGTGATGTGTGGGTGCATGGGGGTGTGTGTGTGAGTATGTAGATGGGGTGTGTGAGTGCGTGTAAGCATGCGGGGGTGTAGTGTGAATGGAAATGTGTGCGTGTCTGTCTGTATGTATGTCTGTATGGATGTGTGCGTGTATGTCCGAATGAGGGTGTGCGTGTATGACTGTGTGTGTGGCTGTTGGCATGTTTGTTTGTGTGTGTGCAGGAATGTGTGTTGGTGGTGCCTGCATGTGTGTCGGGTGTGTGTCTGTGTTGTGATGTCGGGGGTAGGGGTGGGGAGTGGGGTCCTGCCACCTTTGGAGGGTGGCAGGTGGGTGGGGGGTGTCGGGGATGGACTCGGGGGTGGGGGTTGTCGGGGACAGGCTTGGGAGAGGGGGTGGGGATGGCGGGTGGCGGAGACCCCTATCAGTGCCAGGGAAGGAATTCCCTGGCACTGATAGTGCTTACCGGCATGGATTTCATGGCGGTTCCAAACCCCATGAAATCCATGGCGGTAAGCCGGGTCATGATACCGCCGGTGGTCTTGTGACGGCCGCCAGGCTGGAGACCCAAGTCTCCAGCCCAGCGGTCGTCTCTGCCATGGCGGTCTGATCGGAGAAGTGGCGGATGACCATGGCGGTAAACGCCATGGTCATAATTCCAATTTTTTTACCGCCAGCCTGTTGGCAGTAAAACAGCCACTTCTCCGTCAACCGCCAGGGTTGTAATGACCCCCTTAATGTTTCTAACTGTGAGAACCTTGAAATCCCTAATAAATATCATTTCTACATTGAGCCACCTTATCAGTAGTGCCTCTGTTAGAGGCACCAAATCAGAGGCGCAGTCATCTAATCTAGTTTCAGTGTTGATTATAGGAATGGAAAAATCTTAATAGAATTTATTTTTATTTACAAAAAATATTTTGTGTGCTTTAGATCTACAATTTTTGGGACTTTTATCCATTTTAAGATTGCATATAGTGAATAAAATAGTGATCATTTAAGGTATCCAGCTGTTTTCATATTAATAATAGGTTTTAGCCCACTTGCATGTAGTACAAAAAGATGCAAAGGCTCTGGAATAATATCACTTTATATTTTGTATTGTTAGGTCATAAAAAAGTGTGATATGCTAATTCCAGTGCTTTTTCAGCCCAAAGATATTCAGACAATATACCCAATATCTTTTTAAATACATTAAAGTTGTGAACTAATTATGAGATGGAGAACAAACAAATAAGAGTAGTTTTGAGCATTTGATAAAAGCTAGGCGGCTGATTATTGAGAGGGGAATGTGTTTGCATCTCTCAAGGAGTGATCAGCCCTTTTTGTTTTATTAAAGTATCATAGTTTACGCCATATTGATCAGAGTAATTCTAAGAGACTCCTTAATAAAGTTTAGCCTTCTGATTTTATGCCTTGCAAATCACCTCTGGTAAAATAACTTCAGATGGTATTAAAAATCAAGGTTTTGAATTTTACATGATTCTTTGTATAGCCATGCAGATTAGAAAATATGATAACACTTTTCCATAAAGTTGTGTACATTACTAGCATTTGCTTTAAGATGTGCTACAATTTAATCTACATATAATTTTAATTTTAGTGTATTTTGATCAGGAAAATTAGTCCAAGTTATTTCAAATTAATATAGCCAAAGGTTCAATTAATAATGCAAATAAGGTTGGTGATATGGGGCAGCCTGGTTGCATATCCCTTTGCAGTACAACTACATGTTCTAATGTAGAAGTAACCAAGATATCAACCCAAGCCTCTTCATGGAGACTAGTCAGTAACCTAATGAATTGGGTAGGGAAGTCAAATGATTCCAGTATGGCTAATCGACTATCCTAGCACACAAGGTATAGGCTTTGGCTGAGTCTGACATCCTTACAGTCAGTGGGATTTTTCACTGCCAAACCATGTCAGTTGCTTCAAAAAGATAGTTGTTGTTAACTGCTATTGTCTACGAAGAATAAAGCCCTTGTGAGCTCTATGTAGTATGCTGGCTCTTGCCATTGTTATATTAGTTGCCATTACTTTTGTGATGAGTTTACAGTCTGTATTAAGGAGGGTTGTTGAGAAGTAATAGTTTACGTCTTTTGTCCTCCTACCTGGTTTAAAAAAATTCTCACCATTCGAGAATTTAAAATATTTTGATATTTGGCAATGTTTGACCATAATATTCACAGGCTTGCAGAGATTGTCTAATCAGAACATCCACAAACATTTCAAAAATTCTGCAAAAAACACATTGTAATTGCTGGCTTTGCCATTTGGTATTGTCACCAGTATTTTTGTTATTTCTATTTCTGAAAAAGGCAATATCATTTGTCGAGCCTAAGGTTCTTGTAGAAGAAGAATTATTCCAGCTCATTTTTGTTTATAGTGAGAGCAATACTATATAGTTTATGATAGTGACCAAGGATTATCTCCTGGATCCCACCAGTTTTTAAATTGTTGGCTGCATTGCATATAATGTCTATTCTTTTCTTCTTCTTTTTTTTAACTTAACAGACCATGCTAATGATTTTCCCAACGCCTCTGCCTCCTCCCAACTTCTTTGAAGATAGGATTGATTCATTGATAATCTCTTGAGAATAATATTAATAATGTCATAAAGTACCTCCCCATACCTGAAAAACTTCACTGCCTTTCATTCGACAAAAATATTACATAAAAGGCCTTGATGGGCACTCATAGAGCAGTGTATATTAAGGGCCTGGTTTAACTAAGAGATACATTTCTGGAGTATGTACCTGCCCGATCACTTAGCTCTGCCAACCAGGGTTTATTAACTATTTCCAGGATTCACAGAGCAAAAAGGGGAGAGAACAGGTTTTTTTTCAGTAATGAGGCTCTGGAATGAGTTACCGGCAGACTTGAGGTTGGTCTGAAAACCTTCCTTTTTAAGTAGAGACTGGCTTGTGAATGATCTCCTACTGCAGCCCTGAGGTGCTTCTCGTGAACCAGCTGTGCACTTTATAAATTGTATCATTATATTCAATAAATAGCTTTTTTTCTTCCTTTCACTATAAATGTTCAATTAGGATTTTGATCATTTTCCATCTCTTGAACTGCTTTTTACCCTCCATCTCTGCTTAGATCAAGCTGCATAGCAGTGTGGTCTGAAAAAACACATTTGGATAAAATTCACCTGGATGTGTGTCAAGAGAGACCGTTTCCAAAGAAAAGTAAATTCTTGGTGATAATATGATAATAAATACTGATAGAATCTGATAATAAACCCTGATAGAGGAACATGAATCTCTGGTTTGGGGATTAAAGCAAATCCAGGGATCTGATAAATCTCATAAAATTTGATAATAGAATCTGATAAATAGAATCAGATTAATAGAATCTGATAAAATCGGATAATAATATCCCATAGAGGTAGATTCATTTGGTCTGGACTTGGAATTATGGCAACTTCAGTGATCAATTGGCCAACTATCAGGTCTCAAGCACATCAGCAATCTTGCAACTTTTTGCTTATCCTATTTTCTGTTTCTGCTTAAAGTGTATAAACTGTTTGATTGAATAAAATTCAAAATCAACCCCATGATGAGCTTTCTATTTAACAGCATTAATGACATATTAGGATCATTTAGGCGCTCTGGTTTGTTTTCCACAAGAGCTTTTAAATACCTGTTGAGTCATTGAGTTTGGGTCTTCAGCTGTATTTACTCTCAGCTGTTCTGAATTTCTAGGAGGCTGAGGCTAGTGTGAACTGAGGTGAGATTCAGGTAGCAGGCTGAAATCTTCTGGGAGGTAGGCAGATGCCACCGGATGTTTGTGGTGATACCAGACTCAGGAGAGAAAGTAAACACCTCTTCTGTCTGTTGCTAACCCTTGTTTTATTTGCTAAGTAGCAGCTCAAAGGCAACAAAAGAAGGCTTCTACTGCAGAAAGATATGTCTCACAGAGTTTTTACAAAAGTGCTGGTTTTGTGCTTATTTTTCAAACTTGCAAAATTGCTGCTTTCTGCTGGGTCTGGTTCTGAAAGTGTCTTATTACAAAGCCAAAGGTAAAACGAAAACCTTGTGACTTTTTATAAAAGCTTCAGATGCAAAATATCAGGGATAAAATTGTTGTGTCCTAGGGAGCCATGTGGTTTCCGTGATGGTTCTTTTGCTATCTGCAACTCACCACAGTGTCTCGCTCTCTTTGGAAATCTTAGCACGACCACAGAAAGATGGAGACCATTTGCTGCGCTAAAATGTTTTTCATGTGCTTCAGTGTTGCAATTATGTTGAGGGTGTGCATGTCTGATGAGTGCCAGGTGATCTAACACAGTTGGTTTCATCGATAACCCGTGGAAAGCTTAGCCTTATACTGGACCTAAATATGGACAGGAAAGGAGACTTAAGTACGTGAGACCAATTGTTACTGTGTGTCATGTAAATGATCATAGGGAGTTCACCAATCAACAAGCAAACTGCATTGGCAATAGGGTTAATGAAATTCCAAAATTCACACAGGCCAGGAAAAATGTTGTCAGTGGGTTCTAAGAGGACATGTTTGACAGATATCCTCACTTTGTGATTAGCTTCTGGACTAGCAATGAAAGCCTTACTTAAGGCAACAGCTGGCATGTGTCTAGTATAGTCCTTGAGAAGGTAACATAGAAAAATGAAGTTTCTCCAGTGCAGAGAATGTTTAGGAGTGTTCTAGAATAACAAAGAGCTCTTTGGTTAGGTCTGAAAGCTGATTTTTGATTGAAAGTGTTCCCAGGTTTTCAATGTTATTCTCAATGTTATGTTATGTTAAGTTATATTAATATGACTGCTATTACCAATATTGTGTCCTGGCTGTACATATTACTACATGACCATGCTTGATTGCACATGTATGCTTTAGTAGTTATCTGAAAGCTAGGTCTTATTAGTTGCATGTAATTGCATGGGGTGAGTGTTACAAATGTGTGATGCTGCATAAGAAAAGGTGCGGCCTCCTTGTCAGACTCTCTTAATTAAGGGAACGGGTGGTGGTACATGAATGAAGAACACTTGGATGAAGAACACATTTTGAGGTGAAACATTTGCTCTGAAATATTTACATTTAGAACAAGGGCCATAGATGGCTTTATGGCCAATTGCATGTCTTTATGTTTATCTTCTCAATTGATAAACAGTGTAATTAGTTAAGATGTTCGGAGATTGATGTTCTTCAAAGCAAGTTCAGCATAGGTCTTGCAGCCATATTTTGGATGATCTGTAAATTTGCATACTTTGGGAGACCTAAATAAAAAGCGTTACAATAATCCAGCCCAAGCTCATTTTGGCTTGTTTAACTGTTAATCTATGTTGAAGAGCTAATAAGTCAATTACCTTACCCATTTTCCTCAGATGAAAAAAACAGTAGGAGGGCAATTTTAAAATTTGCACTGAACAATTTAGTATATTTTCAAATCTGAACCTTAATTTGCAGACAGTATTAGATGTTGCACATGTTCCCAAATATATTGATCATCCCATAATCAAGCCCTCAATCTCATCAGAGTTCAGCTTTAGGCTGTTTTCCCACATGCACATGATAATTGGGAACCTACACGAAGTGTGGTTTGTGTTGGATGTAGGTTGCCATTAAATCTGATAGTGACAAGCGTATTGTCAACACATGACATTAAATCTAAACTGTAAGATCTGAATAGGCAGATGGTTGGACCAATGTATACATTGAATAAAGTGGGGCTCAGGGATGACCACTGATGAACACCAAGCTGCAGAAAAGCCTCCTTGAAGTTAAAGAAACCTAATGATTTTTTGAGAGAAAGTTTTGTGTCATCAGTGATTAATGGATGAAGGTGTTACATTCTGTATATTGAACCACAAAGGAGTATCATATGCAAATTAAACAAAAAACAAGTAGAGGCCAAAAACAAATTCTAACAAATAGACCACTGGCAAACCCCATATTTGACTAGGGGAGCCAGTTTGGAACATTGTTGTGCAGGTAAAAAGTCCACCATCGGGTCTGATGTTCAACAGTTTTGGATGACATTCATAGTCCTGGCAGGGATGGGAAACTGGGGGGCTCCATTTTCTATTGTGGAATATCAAATACATTAAATGTTCCTGTCTCTGTACAACAACAAGGATCACTTCCAGTTTGGTAAGTATGAAGCAGTTAGGGTTGATCAATATGCTCTGGGACTTTATGTGATCTTTCTCTAGCTTTGTTCTAAAATATGTCAGATGTGTTGTGGGGCATGAGTCTGAGGGCTTATGACGGTTCTGTGTCTAAAGACAGGAGCGGATCTATCTGCTCTACAGCGAGAGTTCACAGGGTTCAGGATGTATCATAAAACAATGATGAGAGTAGTTTTTGATACAGAGGTGTGGACATTGTCGCCATCATATCTTTTCTTAAAATATGTATCAACAGACCCTGTTAGGACTTTGTACACTTTAGAAACATAGTGAATTAATCAGTCAGTCAGGGGGCTTTTAGGGAGGTGTAAAAGCAACAGCTTAGACAGTCATGGGAAAAATGTGTAATATTCAGGGATGAGGACATGTAGGAATGTAGTTGGACTATTTGAGATTGTATGTGTGTTTGTACTATTGATGTTGGGTCTGATGGTTGGGACTTGTTGACAATGGTTTGAATGATGTAGGAGATATTCTGTAATGAGTGAAGTGTGTGGGGAATGCAAAGGAAACTGTGTGCTTTATATATCCTTGAAAATGACTTTGTGTGCCTCAAGTAAGGTTAGGTAATAGTCTGTCGTAATTTTATTGCCTTAACATTATTTGTATGTTGGTGTTAGCAAGATATTAAAGTGTACAACTTGGCCTTGGAAAAGCATAGTTGTTTGGGAGGGTTTGGGAGTGGGCCAGGCCAATTCTAACTTTCAGATAAGGCTTTTGCTGGCTTTGAGCTCTTGGGTGTTCTAAGGTGATCAAGGATTTGCGTTTAGTTATGTTATTGATAGGAGGCATGGATGCTAAATGTTCTAATTAAGCAATAGTACCTAAGGGGTTAAAGCGCACTCCCAGGTAGCTATCTACCAGAGTGATGTGGCCTACTTTTAGACCTATTCCACACTAGTCACTCAGGTGGTCATTCTGAGTTTGGCGGTAACCTGACTGCCACGCCGTTATGACTGCCACTAGGGTGGTGGTGCAGACTGCCATATAACGAGTAAGGCGGTGAACCCAAAGCAACACAGACAACTCACCACCAGCACCGCCACCACCGCCACCACCAACGAGCAGCATCCGGCGAAGGAAGGCAACTTCACGTAGGCGGTAGCCAATGTCCCACCCACCATATTCCGAGTCACCACGCCGCCAGGATATGTGGGGTGGGCTGGCCACTATGAAAAACGTGGCGGAACCAGAAAGTACAAAAGGAGACACCCACCTCCAGGCACAGAGACGCGTCCATGGCCGCCATTGCAAATGAACTGCTAGTCTTCCCAGCGTTGTATCTCGGCATACAGCTTCAGGGCCACTCACAATGACGAAGATGATAACCATAAGTACACCTAGCACAAAGGGGAGAAAATGGCAGCGATACACTATCACACATAACACACATTCCTCGCACAGACAGAAAAGGCCACATACAGGCACGCACAATATACATCAATGCCAAGTACCCAATACACACACAAAGCCGAGCAGATACGTGCTAAACATACAGCACAACGCACACCAACACCACCAACACCACCAAAATATCCCATAACACCTCAAACATCTCAACACAAGCATGGACAGGCATGTTGTGCTACACCACACATACACACACACCATGAACTGTATGGAGCAATGACACACAATCAATAGCAGTGAACACACATCCAAATGATGACACAGGTGACACAACACGTACAACCAACAATCAAGGAAATCCACACATGCAGCACCATTCACACGAACACACACAACACCCCATACAATCCCACAAGCAAGCAGTCAGACATATTACAACATACCCATAGCACAACCCATCTACCCAACACATACAAAAACACAGACACAACCCATACACAGACTTCACAGACCATTTCACACAGATGTCACACCACCAAGTAGAAGAAAACCAGGACAAGCAACTCATCTTGCCAACCACAGCAATGTGGGCAGATGTAATCTGAACCATAAAATGTTGTAATAATATATAAAAAATCTGCCAAATGGCAAGTTCAATCTGCATTGATGCAGAAACGCATAAAGTCCTTACATATTATGGCCCCAACTTGACTCCTGACAGCAAATAGGCCTCCACGTCTTATGGGCATCAATGGGACACGCGGGCACCTCAGAAGTGTGAAGGTGGTTGGGGAGGCTTGGGTGTGGAAGAGGCATTTTTCAGTTTGGGCTTGGGAGGGGTGACTTTGGCACTGGGAGGGGTGGATTGGGTGGAGGAGCAGGGGAAACACTAGAGGGGGCACCTAAGGGATAGGAGGTGGAAGGGCCTGAGAGGGGCAGGGGGACACAGCATTCACAGGGAGCATAGGGTGGGAGAGGAGTAGGGAAGAGGTCATGGGAGGCAAGGAAAACTTTCTTAGTAACACAAGGGCAGTCAGATGATTGAGCGTTGAGAGTGGAGGTAGAGGGAGTGCTCGTCTGACATGTTGGTTTTGCTGTACGTGGGTGCTGGTGTGTGCAATGTGTGCATGTGTGTGGTGGCTGAATGTTGGGTGGGAGAGTGGGTGCATCTGCATTCATTGGGAGGAGGGGGGCAGATATGCAGCGAGAGGGAATGGGGGACGTGTGAGTGAATGTTGCAGTGATGTGTGCAAGTGAAGTGGTTGTGCTGCAGGCGGCAGAGACAGTAGTCGTGGTGAGTGCGAATGTGATGTGTGTGTCTGTGAGTCTGCTGTTGTGGTGATTGAGGGTATGACAGGAATGATAGCAGGACCTGTGTGTGATACTGCAGTGCTGGCAGGTGTGAGTGGAGATGTGACTGTAAGGGAGGAGTGGTGGGGGAAGTGTCTGTTGTTGTGTCTGCAGATGTGTGTTGTGTGTGTTCATGCCTGTGTGAACGTTTGTGATGCCTATGACTGTCTTTGCACACCTTGTCTGTTGTAGTGGGTGTATGCTGGTCAGTTGGTGTGCTTCGGAAGGGTGTAGGGAGAGGGGTAGTGGACTGGGAACAGGTAGCTGGAGGGGGGTTGGAAGATGAAGGGACACTGCCTGCCGTCAACGACAAGGCCAGAGCCTGAAACAATCTCTGTAGGCCAGACAAGGCACCATGAATGCCTACCAGGAACGCATTGTACTGCTGCATCTGGGATGCCAGTCCCTGGATGGCATTCACGATGGTTGTCTGCCCCACAGAGATGGACCTCAGGAGGTCAACAGCCTCCTAGGTGACAGCAGCAGGGCTGACTGAGGGGGAGCAGAGGTGTCTGTGGCGAAGATGACGCCCACCCTCCTGGGTGAGCGGGCACAGGCAACTTGGTGGGGTGCTACAGGGAGAGTGGTACTGGTAAGGGGGGTGGTGGACAAGGATGGTGCTGGGGTGATCCCAGATGAGTCCACCAGGGAGCCACCACGGAGGAGGAATCTGTATCAGATGTGTTGGTAGCTCCAGTCTCCCCCATGATGCTCCCCTTGCCCTCCGTCCCACTGGTCCCCTCGGCTTCACTGGTGTCAGCCTCTTGGGTCCCACGGGCTGCTGAATCCCCATTCATGGGTGCCCTTCCTCCTTTTTCAGATGATGTTAATGCACACATATCCAGAGATGGAAAGAGAGAAGGAGGGTGGGAGAAACAGAAAGAGAGGAAATTATGATAACCCACACATCCACTTCATATAAAAACAATACAGATTACAGCCTAAATGACTTACGCCACAATCCAGCCCAGGAACATACCCAACCACATGTCATCCATTACGGGATGATACAAATCTGAGCACAGTGGGGCTGAGAACACTAACTATCTGACCGGAATGTGTGGAGTACATGTGGCACAGAGGTCCATTGATGTAGCAAGTGAAGCAATTGCAATGTTCACATAACATGCCTGTCATTAACCATATACAGTGCCTATATGACCACCTTGTACTACTACAGTACACGCGGAGATTGAGGATGCAGCCAGTGACATGATAGCATACTTGAGCAACCCGTATCTACAGGTGAACGTGGGTCACAGTACCCCCACTTCTTTTCTTGCATGGCTCAATATAGCTAACGTGACACACTACTACATGATGAGTGTGACAACCAGGACTGTACATTCCCTAAATCACACGTAAATTCCAAGTCCAGTAAGGGTCACAGTACACAACCATGCAGTAGTCACCTGACAGTTAACACTTACCCCCTTGTTGCTGCTGTGCTACCTTCAAGCGCCCATCCAACTGTGGGTAGGCCACTGCCAGTATGCGGGCCATTAGGTGGGTCAGGGTCCGACGGGCATCCCTCCCACGTTGGGAGGCTGTCCCCAGCTGGGCCTCTTGCGGTCTTCTGGGCCCAATGTCTCAGGTCCTCCCTCTGCTTGCTGCAGACGGGTGATCCGCCAGCTTTGGACCACCAGGGTCCGCACTTCCTTGGCGATTGCTCTCCATAAGCCTTTTTTCTGGCGGGCGCTGACCTGCATGAAAAACATTCCGAAAACTGGGGACATGATGTAAATAATACCAATACAGCAGTAACCTTTGGGGACACACAAAAAACATGGACCTTGCACACTGCCAGTATCCCACACATATCATGTGCATGCTAAACACTTGATCAGTCATTACATGTCAATGTGCACACACATACATCGTCAAACACCACCCGACATGTGGGACAAAGGACGTTGTACTGACCTGTTGCCCTGGAGCACCGTACAACCACTCATACAGGGGTAGGACCCCTTCCACCAGTTTCTCAAGTTCCTTCCTTTGGAGGCTGGGGCCCTAACACCTGCAAGTCATGCCATCGTTGCTCCAAGATACGGGACACAGCAGCACACGAAGTGGAGGTCTGTCTTACCCAAATGCTTGGAGCCAAATGAGCTGGCACATACAAAATGGCGGTTACGACCGCAGCAGTCATGACGACACCACCGGCGGTGATCGTCATTGGTCCCAGTCTCTCACAGAGGTCAATGTTAACCAATGAGGAGTTGCACAGCGGTTCAGACCGCCTTCCACCATGAGGACTTCTGCTGGCGGAACTTGGTCACTTCAAGATGTCCAATGCATACCGGACAGGCGGATGCCTTATTAGTCTGTAGCATGACTGTCCTGGCTTCACACTGCGTAATTACGTTCATGTCGTCACAAATAGATACATTAGGTCACACATTGTGGATATTGACACATGTACTGAGTGTCCGGTGACATCACCTCACTTGTCACTACAGTTGTCAGCATATATGATCAGTATAGTGGAACATATGGGGGGTGTACATATACATGTACTGTATAGTCTATTGCCAAAGGGATCATGTGCCATTGTCTGGTTAGAAATGAAGTGTGGCGCAATGTGTCATCCCACAACATGACAACCAAATTGCATGAATACAACTTTCTGACTGTCATATGTCATACTTGGTGCCCTGCATTGTGAGAGGTTCCCAGATTGTAGTTTGTGTCCCTGCACAGATATCGCCACAATGAAGTGATGAGGAATGCACCAGTTTACTGGCCACTCGTAGATCTTGATACCATGGAAGAGCGCCACATCATCCTGACCTATCAACTGAACCATTTGTGCATCAGGGAACTGGTCGCCCAGTTGAAGCCAGACCTCTTGCCAGGTTTGAGAAATCCCTATGCCATTCCTCCAACAGTCCAGGTGTTGTCAGTCCTGCATTGTCTGGCGAGTGGCTCTTTTCAGTTTAAATTAGGACTGGCTGCAGTGTTTTCACAGCCCCAGTTCAGTAAGGCGTTGCAGGATGTGCTGGATGCCTACTCAAGCATGTGCACAGGTACATTAGGTTCCCACAACATCCAGAATTGTCAACTGTAAAAGCAGCCTTCTACAACATATCAAATGTCCCACATGTAAATGGGGCCATTGATGGGACTCCCATTGCCTTGGTACCTCTGCGGTCCAATGAACAGGTCTACAGGAACCGGAAGAGTACATATTCTCTCAATGTACAAGTGGTGTGTCTTGAAGACGAATACATAACATATGTGTACGCAAAATTCCCTGGATCAGTACATGATTCCTACATCCTGAGGAATAGCAGTGTCCCTGTGATGATGTCACAGCTACAGGGACCAAGGGCCTGACTCATAGGTATGTGTACTGCTCTCCATGTCAGACATTTGTACCCCTCCAAGCACTCAGCCTAGCATTGTTACCTATAGTCATGTTCCCTTTTCCACACAGGTGACTTCGGATACCCCAACCTGCCCTGGCTCCTGACACCAGTGAGACATCCAACTACAGGAGGGGAGAACAGGTACAATGAGGCACATGGCCAGACGAGACGAGTGATTTAGCGGACCACCGGTCACTTGAAAGCTAGATTTCATTGCCTTCATTTGTCTGGTGGTTCCCTAGAGTACCGACCAGGGAAAGTCTGCAAGATCATTGTTGCATGCTGTATGCTCCATAATCTGACCCTGAGAAGGTACATCTCACTGTTGGAGAAGGGGGACATTGATGCTGGAACAGTGTTTGGGGCCGGTGACACTGATGCTGAGGGGGAGGCAGACGAGGATGAGGCACATGACAATTGGACTGACATGATTCATCACTACTTTCAATGATGTACAGATATGTATGAATGGTATGTCATCTGCACATGGAAGATGTATTGCTGAAGCCAGTCTGTAGCCAGTATTTGCTTGCATCAAGGTGTGTGTGGGGACTACAGCCTTCCATCTTGGTTTCTGACTTTGAAGGGTAGGTGACTTACTGTGAGGGGTAGTAGAAATCCACTGCTGCTAAGTACATGTGTGGAATGCTGGTGCCATTGCCGTACAGCCTTATAGTTGTACCAAAGGTTTAGGGTCCTCAGTCTTCTTGTTTAGGGATATGTTAGGGGGACTTATCAGTCTTGTCCTGCTGCGTAGGCATATCATGCTGCTTTGTCAGATGCTTTGTGGCAAGTACCTATTCCTGACTACTCAGGGATGTGAACAATAGAGAATGTTACCTATGTTACATCTTTCCTGTCCCACACGTGTATGAGTGCCCTTACATATGTGGTATCATAGCTGCTGGGATAGTCATCCTGTGCATGTGTTCAAATGCTGTGGATATATGACTTGGATCACATGCCTTACAACATTGTGCCTGATTCCTTTAAATTTTACCTCTTCAGGCCACCTTTCTGTCTGCAAGCTTATTACTGTGTTGTCTGTTGCCATTGTGGACACTGGATCTCATTACAATTTTGATGTACTACACACCTGCTGGGGTGTTCCACTACATCTGTCACTTCAACATTGTTGTAGTGCCGACGTGCATATATTTGCTGCTTGGAAACAGGATTGACACTACATACAATGAAGAGACGTGCGCCATGATTTGGGTGAATTTGTGTTTATTAAGTGAATGACATCACAGTCCAGAGGAGTGGGATAATAGTCTGGGTGCTGATCTAAGTGGGTGGTACAGCTGTTTGCCCCACAGCTCCGGTATCTATTTGCCCGAAATGATGTGTACTTGGTTTTGGACAGCCAACAGGGTGTAACAGTGGCACACAAGGGTGACAGTTCAGATGAGGATCACTTCCTGGTGGGGGGATTGGTCTTGGCCTCACGTCCTGCACGATGTCTGGATGGGCAACCTCTCATTTGCGGGTGGGTCCCTCAGCTGCAGGTGTAGGGGTGCTGGTAGCCTGTGGGTCCTCCTGCTGTGCCTCAATTCCAGTAGCAGGTGCTGATGTTGGTGGCAGTGGTGTTGCCTGACTACTGGATGGGGCCTGCTGTTGAGTTGAGTATATCCACAGGATATTATTGAATTCCTTGAACTCCCCTAACATGGAGACCATGGTGGCATTGAGTGCCTGCCACTGCTGCATGGCCTCCTGGTGGTATTCCCCCCTGCAGACTTTGTGTGTCCTGCAAGGTGGTGAGTATCTAGCTCATCTTGTCATGGGTTTGCTGGTAGGCTCCCAGGACTCTGGAGATGGCCTCCAGGCCAGTGGTGTCCTGTGCCTGCCTGGCCCACGCTTGCCCTACCACTGGCCCTTGCCTCCTGTGCCCCTGGTGCATTGTGCCCCCTCCCACTGACACCAGGACAGTCATTGTCTTTAGTTTGCACCGTTGACTTCTGCCCTTGTTCTGTGGGGCACACTGATGTTTGATTTGACCTTGGGACACAGGTATGGGAAGGTGGGCTCTGCTGTGCATTGGTTGCCACAGGGGAGGTGATTTCTTTTGTGGGCAGGGTTAGGCTGGTGGTGGTGGACTGACCACTCATGTCTGATGAGCCAGATTCGTCATCCAGATCCAGACTTCCAGGGGAGTCCTCCCTTATTGGACCTGCTTCCAGGCCTGGGCTTTCTGTCACTGGGCTCCTCTGCTGTGTGGCATTTCTTGGGAGACCTGTCTAATGAGAGGTATTGTGTCAGATGATGGTATTGTAGCAGTGACATACATGGTTGTATGCCATCATTAACTGGATTTGCAGGGCAGTAATGTCATTGACAGTTACCAGCCCACTGCTTGTGTTACCATCAGTAGACTGTTGCAATGGGCCTATTTTGGAGGATAGTTAATGTTTGTCTTGCTACTGTCATTGCCATGTACTGATGTGCATTCCTTCTACTTATTGGTGACATGGTCTAACGTGCAATTGCAGAGATGTGATGTGGATGTAGCAGTCATGCAAGGGTAGGGAGTGTTGCATTGTGGTAGTTGTGGTACTTGCTGCAGTGTGAGGTATCCATGCACTAGGTGGTCCTGTGAGGGAATGGTGTCAGTAGGGTGCTGTGGCATGCAAGAGTGGGTATTGGGTCCATGGTAGGGTGGTGTGAGGAGGTGAGAGGGTGGTGGGGGTACATGCTGTGCACGGGCATATGTTGGCCGGGGAGTTCAGTAGTCTTACCAGTGTCCAGGCCACCAGGTATTCCTGTCAGCCCTTCTGGATGTAGAATGGCCAGGACCTTCTCCTCCCATGGTGACATTTCTGGGGAGCTGGTGGGGGCCCACCACCAGTCCTCAAAACGGTGATTTGGTGCCTGGAAGCCATGGCCCGTACCTTCCCCCGTAGGTCATTCCACCTCTTCCTAATGTCCTCCCTTGTTCGTGGATGTTTCCCAACTGCACTCACCCTGATGACTATCCTCTGCCATAATTAGTTCTTCCGGGCTATGGATGTCTGCTGGACCTGTGCTCCACTCTGACGATTTCATCAACCATTACCCTCAGCTCCTCTTCTGTGAATCATGGGTTTTTTGGTGGTACCATGGTGTTTGTGTTGTGGGTGGGCGTGTATGTTGTGCAGGGATTCTGGGTGTGCTGTTTATTGATGTGAGTTTGTGTAGTGGTATGTGCGTGTGCTCTGTGGTGTTTGTGTGCAGTGGTGTGTTGTGTGATGCATGTTCAGTGTGATGGTGCCTGTTGTATCTAGGTGCAGTGCCTCCTTTAAGTGTGCTCTTCCCTCACTCTGTCAGAGTTTCCAGTTGCAAAGTGTTCTGGGTATTTGTGGGGGCGTGTTTTGTAGTGCTGTGGACAGATGTGTGTATGTGTCTCATGTGTTGGGTAATGGTATTGTCCAATGTGGTGTAGTGTTCAGGTGTTGGTGCCTTATTTTCCCACTGCGGTTCGGACCACCAATGGATTTCCGCTGTGTTGGGACCGAGTTGCTGATTTGTGAATCGTTATTTGGCGGGCGGGATATTCTCGATGTGGCGGTGCTGATGGTGCAGCCGCCTCCTTCACGCCGTCGTTTTGGCCGACGGTGTCGTTTTTTGGGTGTATTTTGGGCAGTGTTGTATGGGTGACTCGTAAGCCGGTGGTCTTCAATCCGCCATCACTGGCGGAGTTTTGGCGTCCCCTTGCACGGTGGTCTTCGGTAATGACCGCCAAACTCGAAATGACCACCTCAATGTCTGGGGCTCACTCATGGACTACATTGATATTGTAAGTCAAACCCTTGAAATTTTAAATTCAATTGAGATTATTTTTAAGAAGTATAATTTTGTTAAACTAGTCCTTAGGTGGACGGTTTAATAGAAGTTAATAGTGGCAGCAGAGCTGGACAGTTGGGCGCACACAAATAGAGATGGGTCCTAGTCAATATGGCTCTATTATGGCATGTTGTGGAGGCAAATCTACACTGCCTTTCACTTTCCTAGAGTCTGATTTTGATCTCTAATGGCCGAAATGATGTTGATGAACACCTGTTCTCCATGGATGATCTAGCGCCTCTAGTCTGTTCCTTAGGCTGCTCATACCCAACATGCCTGTACTAAGCTAATCAGCTGTGACATTCTGTAGCCAACAGCAGCATCAGGGACTAAAGATGGTAGTGCTCAGCGCCTGTCAGTAAAGTGTCATTGCTGGGGAAGGGAAACCAGCAGGAAATTAGTAAAAGGCATTGTAAGTGCAATGACTGATAATAGCATATCTTGTGAGCCCTCTGGCTGAATGTGTCTATGAATCCAAGCAGCCCTGTACCTCATCCATCTCGCAGACCCTTTATTGCACACGTTGGTAAATTTTCAGTGGTCTGCCATCAGCACATAGAGCATGGAGATGAGGATGAGGATAATGGGAGGAGAAGGAAAGAGGGCATTGAAACTGAAAATATGTAGGGTGCCGAAGGTTTTGGGTGTGTCGTGGGGTGTCTACATGAGTCAAACGCGTTATGTGGTTCGGGGCACCACCAAACTTTAGCTTAGCAGCTTCCCTCTTTTCATCCGATGCTCCTCACTCGTCTTCTTTCCTTTTAACTACACTTCCTTTTTTGTCCCATCAACTTTTTTGTAGCCCTGACAACCCTGCCACTTCTTCCCCCACCTCTACTTATCTTAATTCAACTTACATTTGCTGTTTTATTTTCTTCATTTATTGCTTTCTGGCATCTGTGCTGTCCCTTTTAGGTCATGGTAAAATAAATAGTGAATGTAACTTGTAGTGGCTTAACTCATAAACCCAATTTCCATGTGTTAAATTGTCAAATATTTTTAGTTGCAGCCCTTAATAATTAGGCAATTGCCACAACATTCCTAATTTTTTCTGTTCATACCAGACTAGGGGCCAGATGTATAATTTTTACCAATAGCGATTACCAAATTGTGTTTTTTTTGTGAATCGCAATTAAGTAATCACTATTGGAATGTATGAAACTCCAGGTGTTTCATATAGAGATTTGCAAGGCCTCGTAAATGAACCTACTGCATTAATATTCATGAGGTAGGTTGCAATTTGTGACCCATTGGGCATGGCTACAATCACTGGGATGGTGGCCTGCTGGGCTCAGCAGACTACCATGTCTGCGATTTCTTTTAAATAAAGCACTCTTTTTTTAAAAAATGCAGCCCGTTTTCCTTAAAGAAAAACGGGATGCATTTAAAAAAGAAAAATGAAAAGGTTTTTTTTCATTTTTTAAGAGTAGGCAGTGGTCCGTGGGACCACTGTCTGCTCTTAAATCATCTTTTCACATGCATTCACAAAGGGGAAGGGGTCCCTTGGGGACCCCTTCCTTTTTGCGAATGGGTTACCACCAATTTGAAATTGGTGGTAACTACGCTTATTTGGCAACCGCATTCACAGTCACAAAACAATCATACATACCTCTGCAATTCAGTATTAGGAAGGGATGCCTTTGACACGCCCCTTCCTAATGCGGAATCAGTATGTAGTCACAAATCCAATTTGCGATTCAGTAGAATCACAAATTGGATTTGAAACATACCAAAATGCATTTTTGTGATCTCAAACGGCCCATCTGGCCGTAGAATTCCATTGTAGGTAATTAATTTTCATTCATGAAATTCACTTAAAATTTTGTGGAAGACGGTGATCCTCATTTGGCAATTCACCAAAATGAAAAATCACCAGGCCCTTCGATATGCAGCTCAAGTCCATTTTGAGGAATCATTTTTTTGTGGGATTGATTACCACCATATTGGGATCCTTTTTCTTCTGATTTATCATTAGGAGTGTTAGCCCAGATTGATAGGCCTTTTTTAACTGAGATCTTGAAACTGAAGATTAAGGGACAGATTTATCAACTAGTTGCATCACCCTTGCGCCACGCAAGGGGGTGCAAAGGCGATGTAACTACTAAGTCACATTTATCAAGTCATGCAAGGCTATCTTGCGTGGCCCTGCGTGGCTTGATATATGCAGAATAACCCAACGCAGCCCAAACCACTCTGACCCAGGGAGGCATTCCATGGGTGAGGCTTGGGTGTTCCCACATATCCACGCATGGATTTTGGCACATTCCCAGATTTATCATTACTGGTAGACCTGGGATTGCATGAAAATGCTACGCCTCCCCACCTAAACCGTAACAAGGAGAAATATCTTTATGTCTCCTATTTTTTTTCCTATTTGTATGTGTACTGCATTCTGCAGCACACGTCAAAAGAGAGTAACACCTCAGAGGATTGTTTTTATGTAGGAAGTTTCTGCACAAAATAATCCTCTCTGCAACACAGACACACTTGCACATTTGCCAAGGGTGCCTGCATTTGTGCAAGGCAGCACATTGTGCTCCTGTGCAAGGAAAGGACAGGAATACACTGTATCATGTTAAATACAGCGCATTCCTGCCCTTTCTATTACACGCACCACAGCAAGGTGACTTGCTGCGCTGCATGAAATATTATTGATAAATCTGCCCCTAAAAGTACAACTCAACCCAAAATTCATAATTCCATGTGATCTTGAATTGGATGGGAAGCTTACAGGCAGTGGGGGCTCCTCCGTTGTGGCAGAGGAGCGTCACCCCAAGCCAGCAGCATCAGCTCCAAACTTGAAAAATAAAACAATAATAAACTGTGTTGCCGGGTTGGAGACAGCAGCCACAGGCTCCCAGCCTGCCTGGGAGTGCAAATCAAGAGTGCTCAGGCCAATCCTGACGCTGCTCTCATGCTGCCAGCAGCATGAAACCAGCATTAGGATTAGTCGCAGGGCAGATTTGAAGCCTGTGCCTTCAGCGAGGGACATAGAAGAGTGGCAGACTGGCAGCGATGCAGCAGGTAAGTTTTTAATGTTTTTTTGTGTACCTTTTTTGTTTTGTCTTCCGCCCTGCCGCTTTGTCCCGACTCCAGCCACCACTGTTTGCAGGTGCAAATCAAAGGATAATGTTGTGTGATTAAGGTATTAGAAATGTCTATGAAATATTCCTCCAAAAATGTACGTTCCTAGGAGATTTAAAAAATAAGTAAATTCAAAGTTTCGTTGGTGTCACGCGAAACCAGCATTAGCACCATTGTTGTCTGTTGATAGGCCACCAGCAAAAGAGTCAAGGGAATCATGAGTTATGGAGGAATGGTGAAACACCATTACAGGCATAAATCCTGTGGAAAAGGGTTATCGGCTGTTGCCTTCAAAATTACGCTCTAACCATAAAAACAGGGAGCCAAGAATTTAGTCTATTCCAATATGTGTGTAAGTAGGTCTATTATCCAAGGACCCACTTCCCTTTGAATCACTTTGAATATTCAAGGCTGGAGATGGAACTCACTTGAGTTTCTGATATTCTTTAAAAATTAATCTGGTGTCATATTGATCTTTCCTCGGAGCAATGGTTCCTGGACTGTCGACTAAGACTGGAATCTGGAAACTGGAACCTGGAAACTAGAATCTGTCAACTAAGATAATGGTCTCAAAACTGTTGATATAAATGTGCACCATTGATCTGGAGCCACCCACGAAATTGATGTATCTCACTCAAATACATTGCTCATCTTCTTGTGAACTGAACCACACACCCTTTCATCACAGTTCTGATGATGAAAGACCTACCTAGCAATGCCAGAGCACTGATATGGAGTCCCAGCATCTCTGTCTATCATTGTTCTCTGGTAGGTACTTCTTTGCATGAAGTGCCCCAACCTAGCCAACGTGTCACAGACTGTATTATAATTTCCGGGTTGGAGCTGAATATGGCACAGTTATTACAAGTGCCTGCAACACAGCCACTACTGTGATGTCTGGGATCTGATCTAATGTGTTTGCGCAAATAATGCATCCCAGGATTTCTTTAATGCCGCCAGTAGGTATTTGGACTGCATTCTGGTTCTTTGTTTTTTTTATAATTCTTTTAATAACAGAACCTAAATCCGTCTGTAGTGAGGCCTAGGAAAGCTAAAAGGAGGGCGTTGGGATGAAACTCTTTTTAGGTCTTGCTACAGATAGCCTAGCTGTGTGTACAACCTAATGTCCTGATTACTTTAAAAAGTTCGACAATAAGAATTACTGAAAGTCTGTGGGCCTCTAGCCAGCCCCGTTTAGCCAGTGACTCACACGTTTTTCATGGTTAACCATAGCTTGGTTGCATTATCTATCATGTACATGACATTTCAGAGAAGGATTCATAATGCCCTTACTGTTTCCATTGAGTTAGGGTTAGGTAATTGCCTTGAAGTAACCCTTTTCACCCTCCCTATTGTAGTTACACTGTCTCAGTCATCTCTTCCTCCTTCTCTCCTTTCTTTTCTCTGTTGGCATCACTGTTTCTTCCCTGTTTGCACCCATTATTTCTTTCCCCATCCTTGACCTTGCTTCATTCAAGCATCCTTGCTCCCTTGCATCTCCTACAAGTCAGTGATAACTGTGTTAACAGACCAAAGCTAATGACATATTTTCATTTGAAATACTCTGCCCCACCTCTTCTGGGTCCATTGTGATGGTTGCTATAGTTAAGGATTATGCCACAGAGCCAACCTCTTTGAGCCTCCAGAGATCATGATTGTTCATTTTGGTGTAGCTTTGTCCCTCTGTGCTGCAGGATTGCTGGTATGAGTAAGCTCTTACGTACAGACCCTCAGCATATACACTGTAGGCCTGGCATGTGTTACTGTGGTGGGAAACAGCCCCTGAATGCCAGTGACTTGGGAAACTCATAGGCCCCACACATCTATGCAGTTCTGAAGTCTTAGTGCTTAACCAGTCTGTTTTGCAATACTAGCTGAAAAGACTTGACCCACCAATGAGTGCTGCATTGTCAGGGTATACTCAAAGTAAAATGTTGCCAGTCAAGAGGATACCCATCTGTGGTGCTGATTCATCTTGGTCAAGACAGGTCATGTGTGTAGAGGACCCTTACAGCTCGTGTTGGGATTTTGAGGAGGGCAACACAACATTGTCAGACAGACAAGGGATTAGCCAGTCATTTGAACTTTGTAAACGGTAATAAAAGTGTTGAAACTGTAGATCTGGACCCGGTAGGGAAAGATAGGCCCAGGAGGATAGCGTTCAACAGGCCTCAACCAGCATTGTTTCATATCTGTCTCCCCGCAAGGAGGAAGGGTCCACCGAAGTGGATGGCAGGTCAACAAAAGTGTGAGCAGGTCAGGCTTTGGTGACAGGGGGCCATGTACTGCATTTCCTCTGGCCAAATGGTGTTAGGAGGTATTACTGAAAACATAGCAGGCCGGTCCCTAAAATGAGTTATTGCAAGGTTCTCTAGGGATTTAACAGATGGACAGGCCGAAAGAAGAGTAAGACTGAGGAGGGCCACAGGATCAGGCCCCCAGAAAACCGCAATAAGGAAGGAAACGGTTCATTGGGTGAAAGTGCACTGACAAAGAGTGCAAAGCCAAAGGAAACTGGGGTATGCAAAATTTGTATAATTATGCAAAATTTCGACAAATGTACATGAAATTTCACTTAATAACACAAGATGCACATCTGTTATTTAGAACTAGATTTTTGAGAAAAATGCACCTTGCTCCAATTTTTGACAGAACCTTTTCATGCTAAAAAATGTGTAAAAAACACAAGTATCTCTAAAAATAACCACTTGCTTTCTGTTGTCCCCATACGTTTGTGGTAGCTTTTAACAGCAAATGGCATGTAATTCTGCAAACTGGCATATTTTCACAAACTTCACGTAACAACTTTAATGTTAACTTCTTGAAATTACCTGAATTACTCCAGTGTGATTTAAATTTCACAGAGGCCTAGGCCATTCATCAACGTAGACAAGTTGTGTCCAGGTTTGTTGGAAATTAAGAGGGGTGTCTGCAGTGGGTGTTTGATGGTGGATCTTTTTATTTTCTGACAGAAGTTACAGCACAGTACATATTGTCTGGCCTGTTTGTATAGACCTCACCACCAGTAATGTGATTGTAATAGTGAAATAGCAGCCGCCAAACATGCATGGGCAGAAGCGACTGCCTCATGCACTGCTTTAATCAACTCAGGTCTTTGGTCTTGGTTGGGGATCACACGATCACCCACCCCTGGTATTGTTACTAGTGCAGTATTTAGTCTAGATATGTGGTAGAAATATTTGGCAGGATATGCCTTTGGTATGGGCTTGCTTTCAGCAGAAGCTTTCACAGCAGACAATTTTTCATCATCCAACCTTGTCCGTGAACGAGTTATTGCAGCAACAAAAGCTGTAGCTACTGCTGATTTGACTGCTTCATCAGCCAAGATGTTGCCTGTAACGTGTATTCCAATATGTTAATGTCCCAATGTATGAACTACATGGACATTGGGTAGCGTTTCATTCAGCTCCGCTACCTTCCCCAAAAGTAATCTGTGTTAGATTGTGTTGCCTTTTGAATCTCTAAACCCATTATGGTGCCAGTAATGCAGGCATTCATTAAAGAACTGGACACAATAATACGAATCACAGACTATTAATGTCAACTGTCATAGATCTGTGTGTTCCAGTGCCACCAACAGATCCTTCAGCTCTTCTAATTGTGCAGTGCAGTTCCCTAAGGTCTGCATGTAGGTATATTGTGGACGGAATTCACCATCTATCATGTAGCCACTCACAACCGCACAGGCGGCAGAGTATTAATGTTTAGTGCCTATTGCTGATGGGGCTGAACCATCAGTGAAAATGATTGACTGATTTTGTTCAATAGGCAAAGAGTAGGAGGGGTGACTCATCTGTTGGTGGGATGGGCCATGGGGCTGAGGATGATGGGTGGGCAGGGGCGTAGCTTGGTCAGTATGGTTGGGGGGTTGTCGGCTTCAGATTTCTGACAATTAGACTGGCATATGATGTTAAAATACATTACACGACAAGCAAGGGGCTTAAGAGGCAGTGGAAAGAGAGAGGAATGCAGATTGGTAGGTGTACTAAGTGAGAGAAAGTGCATTATTTAAGGAAATAACCAATATTGTTTAAGTCTTTGTATAAAGAGAAAGGGAGAGATTGTGTGTTTGTTTTTGTCTGTGTGTGTAAAAATTCCTTGTGAAATCCGACAGACCGCACCATACCCGACTGAAAGCAAGGCACCCATCGATTTATCGAAAAATACATTCATTAGGGGAGGTGTAACAGCCCACACACACACCCTGAGACTACACCCCTGTGGCTGGTTTGGTAGGGGTGGGGGTATTGTGAGGTGGTGCAAGTCTCATTTCCTAAATCTTTAGGCAGGCTTACTTAACATATACAATATAAAGCATGATAGAAGGGACACCAAAATTAGGACAGCCACCCTCATTGTGAAGGAAATTAATGTCCAATTTAAGTGCAGAAAGGATTCAGAATGAATAGTAAAACCTTTGTCTTGTTATTGCATGTTTGCAGCAAAAAAGAATTGCAGCTATAGATCGATTGTTGTGCACATAACTGAGTCCCATTGATATTTGACAGTTCAGCAAATTCTTCTCTCAATGGTACAGCGGTACAGCTGTGTATGATTACCTGTGAACCTCTACCATTCCAACATGTTGGATGATACCATAAAGCCTTACTATGTGCTTGTACCCTAGGTCGCAAAAGTTTACACCAGAAGTAGGAAATACCCTATTTTCCTTAAACATGCTTACATAGAGTACACTAATACAGTCTAGATTAGGAATCCGTTGACACCCCTGAAGAATGTTTCTGACCAGTTCACTGCCACATTGAGTTGGCAGAAACATGTCAGCAGTACCTAAGGATTATGAGACTATGATGTCCCAAAACATCCAAAAATTATGTTTTTTTATATCTAAAGTTCCACTTAATCAAGGATACCCCTGTGGTATACTTACAGTTATTTTTATCTAAACAGCTGGATTCAGGTAGTATCCAGATAATTAATATATCTAAAAAAACTCCCCCACAGTTTGGGATCAAGTCCACCCTGGAATTATCATCTTACCAAGGTGGGATGAGGTGGCCAATCATGAGGCATGCTGCATCACGTGGGTGAGACCACCTCATCAAATCTTTTTCTGACCTGCAAGTGGCGTGGAAAGCTAGGAGCAAGTAACTAAGAACATAAACCTGGAGACAGACTCATTGCATCTTTTTGTGTGTTACGTATTTTGCTGTGGGAAAAGTGTGGTATTCATTCCTCCCTTTCTCTCGAAGTGACTTAACAACTCTTTTCAACATTAGCAAAGACTATTTTTTTTCTTTTTGCGATGTTGAACACCATCAGAAAAAATCATTAGCAAAGCCAAAAGTATAGACATATTGGCTTTGCCCATGCTTGTTCGTTCTATCATTGCCTACACGTAATTCACATCTGACTTTCTGGACGTCATGACTGCCATGTCACTGCCCTATCTCCTTGTGCCATTCCAGACAAACTCTTCTTATGCCTGGTGATCAGTGCTCCTAGGAGATGGTGCCAACGTGCCTTCTGCTAACAGCAGCGGCCTCACCCAGACTAGATTCTACATCTCCTGTTGAAAGGCCTCCTCGTACCAACCAATGAAATCTTAACAACTGAAATCGAGACAGTGCACCTTCTACCTCAAGCCCTGCAAAGTGCAAGGCAAAAAACATAATGTTCACTCATAAACATCTCGAAACTAGTTCCCTCAACACTCGTAGTAATCAATGGTTATTGGCTGGCAGTTTGTTAATCACTGCCTCTACTCCTCATTATCATTCACAAAAGTCACCCTTCTATTACTATGTTTGCCCCTTCTACAGTCCTCTGGTTACTGCTCTGCACATCATTGTATTGAACCACCTGCACTAGATGCATCAGAGAAAATCTCTACCCTCCAAGTAACTAGGCACGCGTGCCGCCATTTTGTCACTCCGGTATATATATATCCAGGAACTTAACCAATGTGCGTATGTCCTGTCCTGTTCTTTCCGACATTCTAATTGTGTGAAACAGTTTCAAAGGTACCCTCATGACAAAAACCATGTCTGAGCATGACGTTCTGCCACAGACAACCAGTTTATGTGCATAGTTCTGCTGGGCCAGAATCAGCAGTATTTTTCTCAGTTCATGCTTCCTTTTATCACCTTCCTTCAACAATTCCAACTTCTCATCTGTCAAGTGAGACACCATTGCATCTATTGCAATATCCAGAAATGTGATGCCTGTTGCTGGTCCTTAGATTTATGAAGGTCCAATGGCACTCTAAAGGTCTGGCCACCCAATCCATTGTCTTCATAAATGGCTGCATTACCAAGTCCTGCCTACTAACAGAACATCATTGAGGTAATGCAGCACTTATCTGACCCCACCTCTGTTTTTACCACTTATCTCAGATACGATCTGAAAGTCTCAAACACTACACAAAAGATCAGTCCATCATCATTGCTTTATTAATAAATAGTTGCCCTTCAAATGGCATCCCTAATAATGGTACAGAGTCTTGATAAACAAGTGGTACCTAGGGTTGGGAGTAACTCATGATATTTCGGGTAGCGTATTAGAGCTTACCACAAATTACCACAAATTACGCAACATTACATATAATTATGTGAAATGCATCTCACACTCAAACATTTACCTCAGTGATCCATTAGGGCAAAATTCAACTCAAAAATGTAATTTTACGTTCATTTCTAGTAGCTCACTAACATGGTTCACTCGGGGAACAAATCTACTCAAAATGTTTCCTGATACCCATATTAAAGAAACTGCTTTTCGCGTGCAAAACACTGCCGTTAGAGACACCTCACATTAACGCAATGTGGCTTAATAGCATAATTTTGGTAATTTCACATAATTTTTTTTAGCAAAATTAAGCCAAATAATCCGGCATAATTATAATTTCGCCGAGGCCTAGTAGTAACCGGAGTGCTGACTTTAGGTTTGTTTTTCCGATCTCGCTACTTATCCCACATAGTCATAAAATGTGCTGAATCAATCTAAACTATTTTTGCCTTTTTCAGAAGCTAACAGTGACATGATAAAGTCGATAGTAGGGTTCTTCTAAAAAGGGCCCACCGTTCATCCAACTTGCACTTGTTATCAATTCAGCCTGAATTATCTTTGTTACTGATTAGAAATTTTTCATTCGAAGCCTCAGCTGGAGTCCTGGATATGGTGTCCTAAATGTGTTTGCAAACCCTTCCCTCAAACATTCTCAAACATTGTGCCACGCCTGTCTCCTGGTGTATTTTTAAGTAGGTTACGTCATTATTATCAACTGTTTACGTCATTATTATCAACTGGAGCCAGAGCTCATTGTCTGTTTCTGCCCAATAATATAATGTATAGAGTCCCCTCCATGCCCTGATTTCATCCTATCACACCCATGCATCCTGCCAAAGCTTATCTGAGACATCCATAACAAATCTAAATATTTGAAATGAGTTACGCTACTCTCTAGGTATTTCTCACAGAAAATGCGGACATAAATGGTGAATGCTACAGTCCATGTGTCTATATTGGCAGACAATCTTTAACCCTTTAACAGTTCCTTCTCTTATGCTTTTCATTTCTCTTTGGGCTGCATCTCGCTGAGTAGGGCTTGGACATGCCAACATATTCACTAGCCCATATTGTCTCTTTCATACTTATCCCCCTCATGGTGCTGCTATGCCACTTTATGTTAGCTTCACCCAAGCTGTAGTGATGGCCTCCTTCTGCTCAGTCTTAGCTTCACCCGAGCTGCAGTGCCTGTCTCCTTCTGTCCATCATCCTTAACTGTTGCTTTCTCTATCAGTGACTCCACCAACCTTTCTCCATTCGCCCCACTGCATCTCACACTATTGCTCACACCGTTAGGTTGCTCATATTCTGTAGGTACTCTATTTGCTGCACCTGACCTATTGTCTTCCCCAGTAAATGGTGTCTAATCTCTTGTGTCATCATTGTACCATTTGCCCTCTTTTCTCCAGAAATATGTCCCAGGAATTCCTCGGAATTTAATTGTGTATTTTGGAAACAAATGCTCTTTTAACATGTTTAACTAACCTTGTTTTCTTTTGTTTTGTCACCACTCTCCCTTAGGAGACATCCTTTCCATGCCTCCTATATATTTCCTTCATATTGACATTCTGTTGGCAGTCACCTGCTGGAAGGGCAACCTACCCAGCACACCCTCTCCTCAACAATCTCTCTTCTTTCTGTCACCATTCCTTGCAGCAGCTTTCTCTTCTCTCCTCCTAGCACCACTCCTTGCCTTCATAGACTGGAATTTGCTACTCTCACATTGTAGTGAAGCTATCTTAGTGATGTTTGTGGGCACCTGTTCCTTATTTCTAATGTCTTGAAAAATATTTTTCAAGCAGAATCTGAGACAAGGGGTACGGTCTTGCCCACCCGATGAATGTACTGCTGATAATGTAGCTATGATACCAGTTGGTGCACACTAGTTGAAATATCTTTTAAGTAAAGATACTAGCCTCAAAGTCCTTGTGCTTCCAACTCATCATCCGCATTAGAGACAAATTATACTGAAACAACCGCCTCTGGATGTTGTACAAAGAATCCATTTGTATCCCTGACTTTTTATTGGTGCAACAAATTATCTTGAACAAGAAACAACAGAGAAACTGCAGAGTTCAACAGGCCTCAACTCTGGGGACACCACCCGTCCACGCTGTGGTAAAAAACTTGCACCCTACCTCTCACCTGTACAGTCCTTGCCTTTTCCAGGCCTGGGGAGAGTGCACTAATGCACCGGTATAGTGGAAGCAGGTAAAGGAGTACCCTCCGCAACACCTTGGGCCACGGGCGCACACATCACACAAAGACCACCACACAGGAATTCATCAAAGTCCATCAATCTTTGAGTCCACCACTGTTCAAACTGCTGTGCCCCACTGGTAAATGCCAGTAGCCGCACCCTGACCAGCGCCAGTGCAGGCAGCCATGGATGGAGGGACAGAGAGCCCAGGGGTCCGCTGGTTGTGCATAAGGCTGCCGAATTCCAAATCCAGACACAGTAAGCCTGTGGAGATTTTGCACAAACCAAGATGCTGCTGCAGTTTCTGCTCATTGTAGTGTCCTGTGACGGTCTAGTTGTTCTGAGACTGGTCACTATGGACACTGACCCGGAAGAAGAGGAGGGATTCGGGGGGGAAGCCTGGAGGTTATAAATAATAAAGCGGAGCGCGGGAGTTTTAGTTTCCCGGCGACTCCAGTGCACATCAGCATTGTGTGTGTGTGTGTGATTACTTGAAGTGCTGCGCAAGGCTAGGAGCGTACGACGTAACACTCACGATTAACCTTAACCTAAATACCAGGGTTTGGTGCTCTATACAGCTCTCTAGTCTGCTTGGCTTGGCATGGCTCTGCTTTTCTCCTGCTGCATGTAGGTTTCCGTGCAATAATAATATTGATATTCCAGTACATTTGAGAATGAAAGCGCTGTCTCAGTACGGGAATGTTGTCCTATAGCCATAATGATTTTCAGAGCTGAAATGAAGACCGAGTTGAGTGGAGTGGAGAGGGTTTCAGCCACATAGCATTTCGGCGTCTCTCTCGGCTTCCATCTTGTCCCCCAAAGGTCTAAATTTCAGGGGTCATGATTCCATGGATTGGCTTGGGGATGCCATTTTGGAAACATGCGAGTTCTTGGATAGAGATGATGCTGCTGTTAGCACAAGGCAAGTTGGTACCATGCAGGGCACAAGTCCTAAAAAATAATTGAAGGGACTAAGACTAAGGCCTTCATTATGATCTTGGCGATAAAAACTGCCGAGATCAGCACTTGCGGTCAACAGAAGACCGCCAGCGCGCCTCCGCCAGCCATATAATGTTTTCCCTGCTAGGCCAGCGGGCAGAAACAGTGTTTCCGGCTGCTGGCCTAGCAGGGAACAGGGCCTTAACATTGGAGCCGCCGCCAATGTTGGTGTGCGGCGGGTGCAGCAGCACCCGTTGCGCAGATCACTTCCCGTAAATCAGGCAGTGACCTGCATGACGGGGCACTACACGGAGGCCCCTGCACTGCCCATGCCAAGTGCATGGGCAGTGCAGGAGCCCCTAGGGGGGCCCCAGATCACCCCAAGACACCCATTCCGCCAGTCTAAAAGGCTGGTGGAATGGGTACCATTATCCGGAGGGCAGCGCCACTAGCTGCGCTGCCCTGGTGGATAAGAAAACACCGCCACAGCCAGGCTTACCGGTGCGGTGGTGGTGTTTTCCGCCATGGGTTTAGGCTGCATCATTATGTGGCGGTCTGGACCGCCATGCTAGTGGTGGTAATTACCGCCACCGCCGGCATGACGGTCCACACCACCATGTTCATAATGACCCCCTAAATTAGACAGTATGCAAGTGACATCATGGCGTGTGACGTCCTGCACATGACAACACGCATGGAATCATAGGGAGTGGCATCACAACCCATGACCTCTCAGGAACTGACGTCACAAGAAGTGACATTAAATCGTAAGATATCACACATTGATTCAGCAGGTCTAACCTGAGTATTTGAGCACATTACGGTATTTAACAAATTAGATTTTGCGTTGGTGTTAGACTTGGCATCCTTGGCGTGGTCTCCCCTAACCTTTTACCTCTGTTTCCCAGGTTGTTGATGTATGCTGGACTCTGTTTTTGCTGCTTTTGTTACTCTGGGCACTTCACCACTGCAATCCAGTGCTAAAGTGCAAGTCCTCCTATACAAAATGTGTTTGTAATTGGTTCATCCATGATTGGCATATTTGATTTACTGGTATGCCCCTTGTTGAGTGCACTAGGGGTGCCCTGGGCCTGTAAATATAATGCTACTAGTGGGCCTGCAGCACTTGTTGTAACACCCACCTTAGTAGCTCTGTAAACATGGCTCAGACCTGCCACTGCATTGTCTGTGTGTGCAGTTTTAAACTGCCAATTCAACATGTCAAGTGTACCCACTTGCCAGGCCTAAACCTTCCCCTTTATTACATGTGAGACACCCCTAGGGTAGGCCCTAGGTAGCCCCATGGGGCAGGGTGCAGTGTATGTTTAAGGTAGGACATATACTAATGTGTTTTATATGTCCTAACAGTTAAATACTGCTAAATTTGTTTTTCACTGTTGTAAGGCCTATTTGTCTCATAGGTGAACATGGGGGCTGCCTTTAAATATGATTACTGTGTAGATTCCTTTGGGGAGCGGATAGACATGTGGAGTTTGGGGTCTCTGAGCTCACAATTTAAAAATACATATTTTAGTAAAGTTGATTTTAAGATTGTGTGTTTGAAAATGCAAATTTAGAAAGTGAGCATTTTCTTGCTGAAACCATCCTGTGACTCTGCCTGTTTGTGGATTCCCTGTCTGGGTCAGTTTGACAGTTAGGCTGTTTGTACCTCTCTCTAGACAGTGACACAAAGGGAGCTGGGGTGTAGCCTACATATCCGGATGAGCCATCTGTGCTATGAGGGAGGGGAGAAGTGGTCACTCACACCTGAAAGGGCTGTGCCTGCCCTTACACAATGTAGTCTCCAACCCCCTGGTGTGTGTCTGGGGCCTGGCCTGGGCAAGGCAGGATTTCACAAACAAGAGAGACTTTTGTTTGAAGTAAGCCTACTTCAAAACGCAAAATGGGTATAAGAAGGGCACCCAAAACCACTGACTTTGAATCACTTCTGGACATCAAGAAGAACTTCTGCCTGGAGAAGAGATGAAGAGCTGAAGAGAAGAGCTGCCCTGCCTGTGCTTTGTGGAGCTATCCTGCAGTTGCTGCTTCTGCCTGGTGAAAGGGGACAAAGACTGAACTTTGTTGTGCATTCCTGCTTGTGAAGAAATCTCCAAGGGCTTGGCCTGAGCTTGCCTCCTGTTGTTGAAGTCTCAGGGCCATCAAGGACTTCCCCTGCCAGCACCTGGACTCTCTGCTGAGACTCCTTCCCTCCCGAGTGGTGCTCTATCCAGTTCCTGCGGCCTTGACAGGTGAAGCTGGCAGACCAAGCCTGAAAATCCACGCAAAGACCACCGTGCGGGGAAATTTGCGACCCAACCTCCGAGAGAGGCTGAAGAAACGACGCACCACCAGCTCCGTGACTGAAATCGATGCAGCGCTTGCAGCGCGGCTGAGTGATCAACGCACGCGACTGGAGAAATGACACGCCGCATTGCTCATGGAGGCTGGTAACGTCGCAACCCACACAGTGCGGTTTTGCTATCACCGTGTGGCAGGATTTTCGACACAAACCTTGCTGGGCATGGAAAAACGACGCAACGACTGCCCGGACCCGAGTGCTGCCCGTATCGATGCATCGCTCCCCTGTGGGGAGGAAAAACAACACACGCCGGTATGACTGGAGAAGGAGAAATGACGCATTGAGATCGCTTGCGGGTGAGAAATTGACGCACCAGTTACCTTTTTTGACGCACGCTGGCTCTTGCGTGTTATTTTAACGTGACCCAGGTACTTTTCAATGCTAAAAGTGTTTAATCTGTTTACCAAAGGATTTAAGACTCTTTTTGCTTTTTTTAATTAATAACTTGACTTGTGTATGGTGGCTTTTTGTCGTTTTGGTCTTGTTTTGTTTAGATAAATATTTTCTATTTTTCCAAACCTGTGTTGTGTAATTTTGTAGTGTTTTCATTAAGTTACTCTGTGTGTTGGTACAAATATTTTACACCTAGCACTCTGAAGTTAAGCCTGCCTGCTCATGCCAGGCTACCAAGGTGGTGACCTGGGGTTAGATGAGGGTGATTCTCTTTTACCCTGACTAGAGTGAGGGTCCTTCCTTGGACAGGGTGTAACCTGACTGCCAGCCAAAGACCCCATTTCTAAAGGTCGGGTTCTGCCAAAAAAGTAACACAATCCCAACTTAAAATATGGGCCTCAATGTTTACATTTATTTTTTCAAAACAGGCAGTAAATCTGTTCTTCTTAATTGGTTGCAAAGTGTGCATTTTAAAATATCTTATGGGGTTAAGGTACCTGCTGTGGAGATCTTTGTGTGCCAACTAAATCTCAGGGAATAATAATAACAGTAAGATAACTCTGGAGGTTAACATATTTGCTGGAGAGATCTGTGTTTTCTAGTCTCAGTTTTTAATCAAAGTAGCAAAGTAGGTTAATATATTTCCTGCAAATCACATTATGTAACAAGCAGAGAACAGATTTTTATTTTATGAAAATGGGTAAGTTGGTTACTGCTCTTAACACTGGGATCCTTTTGTTACTTGCAGTTCATAAATTGTAATTCACAGTCAGCTATCAAGGACATGTGACTCCTACACCTTGTAACCTACATTGTCTTATGCAGCACATCTTATACATTGATTTAAATACAAATGATTTATTGTCACTGTACACTATGTATGTGTGATGTAAGGCACTCTTACCCCCTGTATTGGGACTAGTAGCATTAAAGTGCTATAAAAGAAATAAAACTAAATCTTACATATAAGGACTGAACAAAAACATCCCTCTCAAGTACCTGTGGAGAGAAATCTGTGTTCCTCAGTTTCCCCTCCCTTGCTTGTGCGGCTCCTATAGCTCCCAGTCGGGATCAGGCTCCTTGGGAGACACGTTCCAAGGACTCAGATTAATAATATTAGTTTCTGGTCCATCACTCTGGTCCTCAGTGATGGACCAGAAACTAATATCATTATTGCAGCACCGGCCTGGCGAGGAGCATTTCCCGATGATGATGCTAGTCATCCATTGTGATGCTTGAGGGCTCTTGCTCCTGAGATTTCAGGTCCCCATGGCCATTATAGAACGCGTGGAACAGTGTACCTTTGTATTTATGAAGATCAGGTGGCCATCAGAACTATAAGTAGGCAGGAGACGTGGTGTTCAGTACTGACTCAAGAAACCTGCTTGAGGTTGGGAAGATCCTCAAATTTCTGGATTTTCACCTAAATTGCAAACAGGTCTCAGGCAGGTCTGGTGATAGTGGTCAGTTGGGCAGTTTCTGGGAGGTCTCTAGAAGCTTGTTGTGTACCTGTAGCTCAAACAGGTGGGCAACCAACATACCCTTGGAGTCACTTCTATGAGTCCAGAGTTCAAAGCGAGACGATCAAGACTTCCTTCTTCAGACAGTAGGGCAGTTCTTCTTCTGAACTGTGCATAGGTCCAGGAGTGTTTTGATGAGAAGTTGTGAAGGTGTCACATTTACACCTAATGCCAGCCTTTGTGTGGGGGGAAATCTATGGCCTACTCCCAAAACTGGTTCTGGTCAGTTCTACCCAAACCCTGGGGTTAGGCTCCAAACTGTCTAGGGTGACTACATCAAGGGAAGTCCAGATGTCAACGTCCTTTGTGTGCTGCAGACAGGGCCATTTGAAGT
The DNA here is from genome assembly GCF_031143425.1 of Pleurodeles waltl. Classification (NCBI taxonomy): domain Eukaryota; kingdom Metazoa; phylum Chordata; class Amphibia; order Caudata; family Salamandridae; genus Pleurodeles; species Pleurodeles waltl. The sequence continues at coordinate 988,640,849 of NC_090444.1, read as the reverse complement.
GCAATCAGGGCAGGACACAACTCCTCATCAGTCATCCTGTCAGGAAGACCCACTCCCTCTGTAACCAGGTCCCCTTTTGTCCCAATATCTGAAAGGAATACACAACAAAGCCCAAGAGAGCTTCACAGATTTACAGTCATGTGACACTGGAAAATGGGAGAAAGACACATTTTGTTTAGGTAGAAATATACCAGCTTTCTGAAAGTGCCACTTTCAGAATAATAACCTAAATTCCAACCTTACCATTAAGAGGAATTTAAATAACAATTCAAGTGAATGGAAGAGTGGAAGAATAATTTCTCTACCTGTTTCCAAAGTGAAATAATTACTTACCAAATTCAATAAGGCAACTCAGCATTAGTCTATGTTGGAGATGGACTTTTTGCTCTCAGGACATGTAATACGTAGGTATACATGTCCTACTTTTTAAATAGCATGAAGCCTTACCTATGAGACCCTATAGCCTACCTTAGGGATTACTTATAAATATTGAAAAGGAAGGTCTAGACTGGGCAAAAGCTTTATTTTGCCAGATCGAAATGCAGTTTTAAATTGCACTACAGGCAGCACTAGCAGACCTGGGGCAAAGTTTGCAGTAGTATTTAGTAGATGGCACGATGAGTGCTGCAGCACATTTGTAGCATTTACTTTACATGCCCTGGGTACATGTAGTACTATTTACTAGGGACTTTGATTTATATCAATGTTACCATATTGAATGGAGAAAGCACAGGCAATTTACCCCTGGTTAACAGGGGTGAAGTTCACCGAATCCTAATACCAACAACAATGAGTTCATCAAAGGCAGGAGGGGTAAAGCAAGATGTGTGGGAGAATACCATGCTAAGTGTATCAGGTCTAACAGCTGGGATTAGATGATGAAAGGGCATCAGTATCTGTGGCACAGGTTGAACGTACTGGCACCAGTTGCTACCTTTGTTATGTAAGTAGACTCAGTAGTGCCCAAGTCTCAAATTAAATTGTCCCACCTGGAAGAAATTAGCTTGTGCAGATGACAGGGTAAGATCTATTGATGATGATCAAAACAGATCTCGAGGTGATTCAGGACAAGTGGTAATGCAAGGCCATCTTTTATTATATGGTCTCAGCTATTAACTAAAAAATTCTGGCATGGAGCTAATAAGCTAGCAGGTAGTAAAAGGGCATGCAAGGAGATTAACAAGAAGGTGGCTGGGTTTTGCTGGGCTCTCTACAAAACTGGCTCGCTACATAGGTGTGTCAGTTGTGGACACTGGATACGAATGGCGTATGTTGTTCTGCCAGGATGACATACTTTTATCCTTTTTGGGAAGCAGGATGTACTTGACAAAGGTGATGGCAGTCCTGGAAGAATAGCGAGGAATTAAATCCTAATGGGGGGGAGGGTGAAAAAACACCGAAGGTGATCGTTTTTGTAGTGACAGAAACAGAGAGCTCAGAATAAGGCAGATGGAGAGCATGAAAGGTTAGGAACAGAGAAGTGGGGGTTAAGGACATTTCTAATAAGTGAAATTGGAAGCTGAATGGGGTTGGTGCAAACAGGCAGAAAAATAGGTCAATGGAGATTGTGGATTAAGGAATAAAAAAAGGTTATTAGTTACTCCTATTAGTAGTGTTTGGAACTTAAAGGAAGGGCAGGGGGCTTCAGAGATTTAAGGGTCAGATAATGTTTAGAGGACGTATGTTAGAGTTCAATGTTAACAAAATGTGAGAAACATGTAGAGGCTACACCTAATCTAAGGGATGATATCATATGAGTGTTGCCTGATTCCAACTAAAGTGACCTTTTTAAAAACAGTGAAATTACTAGGAATTGTACTTCTGCAGTGGAGCTCTTCTGACTTCAGATCTGGGTTATTTGTTTGCTGTGAATGCAAGGAATGCAAGGGTCACAAAGCTCTCACACTGCCAGGCAAAGGGAATTATAGGGAAGGGGAGTGAAACTCACTCTCCGGGGCACATTTACTAATCTTTCATACAACACAGAGAAGCAAGCAAAACTGCTGCGTTGCGTGAAGGGGTAGAGCAGAAACGCTCCATATTTACAAAATATGGAGCGTTTTTGCACTGTCCTTGTGCTGCTGCACTGTGTGCAGCCTAGCACCAATGCAGAACACCTTCCTGCCCAAAATAAATACTTAGAGACATTTTCCTGTTTTTTCTTTGTGTAAAGAGCAAATAACAAGGAGAAATAAAGATTTTTCTCAATGTTATACCTCACTAAGGAAGGGGTAGCATTTTGGTGCATTCCCAGGTTCACTAGCTTTAGTAAATCTGGGAATGTGTCGAAATCCATGGGTGGGTGTATAGGAACGCTCATGCCTCATCCATGGAACACCTCCGAAGTTGAAAGGTAGCTTAAAGCAACTCAAGCAGCTGTGTTGTGCTACATTCCTTTACAAATTCACGCAAGACCATGCAAATCAGGCTTTGCATGGCTTTGTTAATTCCAAATTAGCCTTTCCATTGCCCTTTGTTGCTTTATGTGACTCAAGGGTGACTCAAGGGTGATGCAAAGGCTTAGTAACTCTAGGCCTCAGTCTTCAGACCCCCCTCACCTTTGTTTGAAGCTGCGTCAGCCTGTTGGCACTGGGCAGTTTAAGAAAAGTTAGTTTGACGTACAAATAGTATTTCTTCTTCCTTCCTCTGGCATTAATGTTGCTCTCTTAATAAATGTTACTTTGTATGTCTGTCTTCCGGTCTAACAGCATGGTTGTGCTGCTCTTGTGAGCTACTAGTAGCTTTCGAACACTACCTGATAGTTGTGCTCCTGTGTCCAGCTAGCCTAAGAAATTAGAAGCTTTTGCTTGCTAGACCAAAATTGAGATGATGTACTTGGGATAAAAATATGCTCATTTTCAAAACTCACAAGCTGATATTTGAAGAAAAATAGTTGAATTTCCAAAATATATGTGAAGCTTAATTTTGAGTGATAAATCATGTAGTATTGGGGAGACTTTTTACAAACGGTATTATCTTGGTACTAGGGGCATATTAACTATGGCTATGCATTACCCATGTAGAGTCACTCCATACTGACAAAGCCTTTATCAAATTACTGCAGACAACCATGGCTGATGCACCGAGGTGATCGCTGGTACTAACCTTGCATATAGTAGGCACTCATGTAATCTTATCTGATGTGGATCCTGCCAACACTAATTGTATTAGTATCTCTGGATACATTTAATTGAACATAAGTAGCTGTCATTACATAAAAAAACTGAGACCCCTGGTTTAAGAGCATGGTTCAATTATAGAAATGCTTATATCCCTCCTCCCATTGGTGTCTGGTGTTAAACCTCACCATAACCAGTGCATTACTAAATATTTATATTTAAATATATGTTATGAGATTGCTTTGATAAAAACAAAACACTTGAGGTGAATTGAAAGGCAGATTTCTTGGTGCTATTGCTATTTAGTATGCCCATATGTCTGCTCTTGCTAGCCATCATCGGAACTGTGCAAACTGTGAGCGCCAAGGGCCTCTTTCGTATTTTTGTGAATTTTTACTATTTCTTTGTATTCAGCCACTTTTACTTTCTAATTCTATATGCAAAATCACAAATACCCTATTACAGCTTTAAACCCAAGACAAAGTGATCTTGGCTAGTGGGTTTTTAGATCCCATCCTGTCTGGCATTTTCATTTATCCTCAGAGTCAGTTTGGATATTGCACGCTGGGCTGTGTGCATGTCCAGCCTGTATTTACTCAGCACAAACGCTGCTTTTCAGCAATAGAGCCAGAAATACCACCTCGTCCCTAAGTTACAAAATCAGTAACTGGATGACTCCCTCACATCATCTATCAATTCACTGAGGAGAGCGTGTCAATTATGGTCATAATAGCACATGTGCGGGTGTGCTTGGGATACTTCTCTAGTTAACTGGCATTTCAAAAGTCAGTCACAAGCAGTATGGGAAATGCAAAACATGCTTAGTTTGTATTACTTGCGATTGCCATGGGTAATCTCACAACACTTACAGGAGCATGCCAATAGACAATCTTGGTTTTCACTCTACTTCACTTTGCATGCTGCAATTTATAGGTTTACACATTGTTTATTGGGGACAGTCTGACTACAAGCCAATAGCAAAGTGCCTCTTTTGACATTGTTAGGCCCCCACTTTTTGCCTGGCATTTGATGTGGTTTCGATGTTGTTAGTGCCCAGGACTTCTTCCAACCAGGTTCCCTGGGACAGATCTGTTTCCCAAAAGACACAAATGACAACACCTTTAGCTGCCACTATAAGTCCCTAGTAAATGCTACGTAGGTACCCAGGGAAAGGGGTACTAAAGGTAGGTCCCTGAGGGCAGCAGCCCAGATTGTGCCAACCTCAGAGACCATGCATCCAAGTGCACCCAGCACTGCCATTGCAGGCTGAGTCCTGGTGCAATCCTAAAATCCAAAACTGCCATGGCACACAGCCTGTGTGACCTGTCAACTACACACTGATGCAATATAGGAAGTCACCTCTCTGTCAGGCTTTTCAGCCCTAAGGCAGGGTGCACTATATTGCATGTGTGGGCTTAGATGCATCAGGAATATGCCCTTACTGTATCCTTGCCAAACCTGGGACATAGTAAGTGACCAGAGCAGCCATTTTACATGCATGTGATGGACACTGGTCAGTATGAGTTTCACAGCTATATGATGGCCACTCTGAACCCTTGGTTGTTTGGTATCAAACAACTCAGAACAATAAATCCAAACTGGTACTGATATTGGATGTATTGCAAAATGTACCCAGGGGTCACCTTAGAGGTGATCCCTGCAAATGCTAACTAACCCTGTCATGGTTGCTGGCCATTCACAACCAGCCTGCCGCCACCAGACAAAATTCTGGAACCCTGCAGTGAGAGCCTTTGCTCTCTGGGTTTAGAAAACAAAGCCCTTCCTGAGCAGAGGTGTTAGCCCTCTTACCCCAGGAATGTGCACAGCCCTGCTTGCAAGCTTCAAAGGGCTTGCAACCCTTGAAACTCAACCCCAGCCCCCTGCCAGCAGCAAATGGCCACTCCCATTGCAAATCCCCATGTTTGGTGGGAGCAACAGTGGGAAAATGTAAAAAGGACAGAAGGAGTTGCCATCAACAGTTTGTACTACCCCTAAGGTGTTGCATGCGAGGTGACCCCTCCATTTCATTTTTCTCAATCTTGCATAGAAGGAAAATAGCCTATCAGGGATAGAGAAGTGACCTCTGCCATCCTAAGGTAGATGACTCATTGGTCACCTCTAGGTACTCCCATAAACGCCCACTAAATGCAGTATATAGTGGGCACCCCTAGACCTGCAGATCAGATTCTTAGGGCACAAGAAGGCCAGCAACAAAGAAGACCCAAGCTCGAGAACTGTATTCCTGCTATACAAGGAAAAATGTGCCAAATCCTGACTGCTGCATCAAGGACTCGACAATCGCCGCTGAGGGGTTGCATGGACAACAGACAGACTCTACAAAACCCCAGAGGGCCTCCACTCTTTTGAAAATCACCAAAGATCTCCCTCCAAAGTGAACGCATCATATCCTACAACAAAGAATGCAAAGACCAGTGAAGACCAGTGAAGTCCAGTTCATTGACCAGACGCTGACCAAGGAACCACGCACAGCATCCAAAGCACATTTCACCCAACGAATCTGGTGGACAAACCCTGCAAGTGTGCCAATATTGGTGCCACTGCAGTCTTCAGTGGCTGAACCATGCAATAGCCAGGGGTACTGGGCCCCTAATGTCAGACCCCTAGAAAAAAACTCCACTCAGGCCTCTCAAAGGACCAAGAGCAAGCCCCAGTCAAGGGACTTCAAGACACATAAGAACCACCCCCAGAGTGGCCCGGCTGCCCTGCAATCCACCCTCAAATTTACCTGCCTCCTGCTTCCAAGGGCACCTTTGTACACAGCTCTTGGCCTACCTATCTGTTCTGCACCAGGCTTCCCAGGGCCCTGCACTGGACAACTGGCTTTGCTCTGAGGGTCCCCCACCCCTTGCGACTTCTACACTCCAAGGGGATCCAACGGACTCACCTTGTAATTCGCCATTGTATTGCTTTTCTGAGTGGTCCCCTGCAGTGGTCCTGCACCAGCTCCGAAGAATTTCAGCAGCTGCTCCCCCCAAAATTGGGACCCACACAAATTTCTCTGGCTGGTCCACAGGACCTCTTAATGACCTAAACCTAAAAACAAAGAGAAACACTGGTAAACGCATTGATTTTATGTGTATTTTTAGAATTCTCTCCCATTGATTCCTATGGTGCGTGATTACGCATGAACACAAGATATTGTCGAAACTTTGATAAAACATAACTTAAAAAGTACTTACCAGATTTTCATGATCTTGGTATTAAAGTTTTTTTGTAAATTGGTCTCGAGTTATTCCTTTGAGTGTGTGTCTACTTTTATTGATACTGTGCCTACAACAAATGCATTGCAATTCTCCAAGATTGGCCTAACTGCTCGACCAGGCTACCATTAAAATGAGAGCATTAGGTGGTCTAGTTTTTACCTCTGTAAACCAAGGGGGGCGGTTGCTTGCACTCTCTGCAAAGTGAACATAATTTTTGTACACTATATAGAGATCCAGCTTTCTACATTTGGTGTCTCAGCAGTGGGATACGAGACTTTGCATTTGCTGATACCACTTTGTCAATTTGTGAGCATACGAATAACTCTCCAAAACTGTCTTTAGCTTAATTGCATTTTGTTCAATTGGCTAAAGTTTTTGCAAAACTAATTGCTATGGCCCGGTTAGGTTGCTAAAACAAGAGATAGAGTTAAAAGTCCTTACTTTAGGTGGCCTTATCTTAACCTTTCGGGTGCCTTGGACGAGGTCACCTTGTCCTACACCGGGATCTGGGGGGAGCGCTAGCGCTCCCCCCTGTGCTCCCCACCCACCCCCCCAAGGCAGGGATGGAAGGGGAAGCCCTTCCCCTTCCACCCCCGACCCCCCACCCCCCGTGACGTCAGCGCGCGACCGTGCGCTGATTTGTCACAGGGCTTCCCCCATTGCGCTGGAAGCTCAGCTTCCAGCGCGATCGAAAGAGAAATGCTTTGCATTTCTCTTTCGATCACGTGGGGGAGGCCCAGAGAGGCTTCAAAGGGAAGGAAATGTATTTCCTTCCCTTTGAAGTCTCTCTGAGCATTTCAAAAGCTTTTAAAACGCCCACTAGACACTAGGGATTTTTTTTTGGGTTGAAATTGCCATCAGGGAGCGACCCCTTGGGCAAGGGTCGCTCCCAATGGGGTGCATTTTTTTGGAAGGCCTTTTCTGCCCCCACTGGGGGGGCAGAAACCTCTAGGCATCAGGGATCTTTTTTTTTTTTTTTTTTTTTTTAGGTGGGGAGCGACCATTTTGATGAGGCCAATCTGCCCCCAAGGGGGACAGAAACCACTAGACACCAAGGAGTTTTTTGTTTTACGTGAATTTCACGCAAGGGGAGCGACCCCTTAGGCTGTGGGGAAATTTATTTTAGGCCATTTCTGCCCCCCTGGGGGGCAGATCAGCCTATTTTGATTAGGCCAATCTGCCCCCAAGGGGGGCAGAAACCACTAGGCACCGGGGATTTTTTGTTGTTGTTTTGTTTTACAGATGGGGAGCGACCCCTTGGACAAGGGTCGCTCCCCTGAAGGGGAAAATTGTATTTAGGCCATTTCTGCCCCCTTTGGGGGAAAATTGGCCGATTTTTGCTACGCCAATCTGCCCCCAAGGGGGCAGAAACCACTAGGCACCGGGGATTTTTTTTTTGGCGCCAATGTCACGCAGCGGGAGCGACCCCGTAGGCAAGGGTCGCTCCCAGGGGGGGTTGGGTGGTGGGGGGCAAATTTATTTTAGGCCATTTCTGCCCCCCCTAGGGGCAGATCGGCCTATTGTTATTAGGCCGATCTGCCCCCAGGAGGGGCAGAAACCTCTAGGCGCCAGGGCAATTTTTTTTTTGTGTTTTGTGTTTTTTTTGTTTTTTTAGAGATGGGGAGCGACCCATTAGGCAAGGGTCGCTCCCCTGGGGGGCAAATTGTATTTAGACCATTTCTGCCCCCCTTGGGGGCAGATTGGCCGATTTTAGGTCAATCTGCCCCCAAGGGGGCAGAAACCACTAGGCATCGGGGATTGTTTTTTTGGCGCCAATGTCACGCAGGGGGAGCGACCCCGTAGGCAAGGGTCGCTCCCGGGGGGGATGGGGGTGGGGGGCAAATTTATTTTAGGCCATTTCTGCCCCCTGGGGGCAGAGGGGGGGCAGAAACCTCTATGCGCCAGGGCAATTTTTTTTTTGTTTGTTTGTTTTGTTAGAGATGGGGAGCGACCCATTAGGCAAGGTTCGCTCCCCTGAGGGGCAAATTGTATTTAGACCATTTCTGCCGCGCTTGGGGGCAGATTGGCCGATTTTAGGTCAATCTGCCCCCAAGGGGGCAGAAACCACTAGGCCGGCTGAGCTAGAGGCCAAAATCCACAGGTAGGCACTTTGCAAAAAACACCTCTGTCCACGTTGTGTTTTGGGGCATTTCCTGTCACGGGCACTAGGCCTACCCACACAAGTGAGGTATCATTTTTATCGGGAGACTTGGGGGAACGCTGGGTGGAAGGAAATTTGTGGATCCTCTCAGATTCCAGAACTTTCTGTCACCGACATGTGAGGAAAATGTGTTTTTTTAGCCAAATTTTGAGGTTTGCAAAGGATTCTGGGTAACTGAACCTGGTCAGAGCCCCACAAGTCACCCCATCTTGGATTCCCCTAGGTCTCTAGTTTTCAAAAATGCACGGGTTTGGTAGGTTTCCCTAGGTGCCGGCTGAGCTAGGGGCCAAAATCTACAGGTAGGCACTTTGCAAAAAACACCTCTGTTTTCTTTCAAAAAATGTGATGTGTCCACGTTGTGTTTTGGGGCATTTCCTGTCACGGGCGCTAGGCCTACCCACACAAGTGAGGTATCATTTTTATCGGGAGACTTGGGGAAATGCTGGGTGGAAGGAAATTTGTGGCTCCTCTCAGATTCCAGAACTTTCTGTCACCAAAATGTGAGGAAAATGTGTCTTTTTAGCCAATGTTTGAGGTTTGCAAAGGATTCTGGGTAACAGAACCTGGTCAGAGCCCCACAAGTCACCCCATCTTGGATTCCCCAAGGTCTCTAGTTTTCAGAAATGCACAGGTTTGGTAGGTTTCCCTAGGTGCCGACTGAGCTAGAGGCCAAAATCTACAGGTAGGCACTTTGCAAAAAACACCTCTGTTTTCTTTAAAAAAATGTGATGTGTTCACGTTGTGTTTTGGGGCATTTCCTGTCGCGGGCACTAGGCCTACCCACACAAGTGAGGTATCATTTTTATCGGGAGTCTTGGGGGAACATAGAATAGAAAAACAAGTGTTATTGCCCCTTGTCTTTCCCTACATTTTTTCCTTCCAAATATAAGAGAGTGTGTAAAAAAGACTTCTATTTGAGAAATGCCCTGTAATTCACATGCTAGTATGGTCACCCCGGAATTCAGAGATGTGCAAATAACCACTGCTCCTCAACGCCTTATCTTGTGCCCATTTTGGAAATACAAAGGTTTTCTTGATAGCTATTTTTCACTCTTTATATTTCAGCAAATGAATTGCTGTATACCCGGGCTAGAATGAAAACGCACTGCAGGGTGCAGCTCATTTATTGGCTCTGGGTACCTAGAGTTCTTGATGAACCTACAAGCCCTATATATCCCCGCAACCAGAATAGTCCAGCAGATGTAACGGTATATTGCTTTAAAAAATCTGACATTGCAGGAAAAAGTTACAGAGTAAAACGTAGAGAAAAATTGCTGTTTTTTTCACCTCAATTTCAATATTTTTCTTTTTCAGTTGTTATTTTCTGTAGGAACCCCTTTTAGGATCTACACAAATGACCCCTTGCTGAATTCAGAGTTTTGTCTGCTTTTCAGAAATGTTTAGGTTTCTGGGATCCAGCATTGGTTTCACGCCCATTTCTGTCACTGACTGGAAGGAGGCTGAAAGCACAAAAAATCGTAAAAATGGGGTATGTCCCAGTAAAATGCCAAATTTGTGTTAAAAAAGTGGGTTTTCTGATTCAAGTATGCCTGTTCCCAAAAGCTGGGAAGCTGGTGATTGCAGCACTGCAAACCCTTTGTTAATGCCATTTTCTGGGAAAAAACCACAAGCCTTCTTCTGCAGCCACTTCTTCCCATTGCTTTTAAAAAAAACGAAAATTTCACTGTATTTTGGCTAATTTCTTGGCCTCCTTCAGGGGAACCCACAAAGTCTGGGTACCTCTAGAATCCCTAGGATGTTGGAAAAAAAGGACGCAGATTTGGCTTGGCTAGCTTATGTGGACAAAATGTTATGAGGGCCTAAGCGCTAACTGCCCCAAATAGCCAAAAAAAGGCCTGGCACAGGAGGGGGAAAAGGCCTGGTAGCGAAGGGGTTAAAGGAGTTCCAAATTTCTAAAAAGGTCCCAACTTTAGTAGCATAAAACATGTCAGACTTAGAGAACCAGAGCCAGGATCTCGACCTGGCCCCTTACATGGTGTATAACTATGCTCAGTTAGGGAAACTCTGCATGCTGTACAAAATTCCTACTGGAAAACACAAACATGCCAAATTAGACAAGCTTAAGTTTCTGGTGGCCCAGTATGAAAGAGCCAATTCCATAAAGGAAGTAGATGGTGAAGTCCCTGATGGAGAAGAGATTGTTGGATATTGGGGATGAGGATAGCTCCTCTTCCCCTAGCATTAGTGCACCCACAGAAGAAGACCTGGCTTTAGTCAGGTTGACCAAAAGACTGGCCCTGGAGGCTTAGTTTTTGGAAACTGAAGCAAAGAGAAAAGAGTTGCACCTAGGACCCATCTCTGGGGGCAGCATACCAGTATTGAGAGAGAAACCTTTCAATCTCCAACTCCAAAAAGGAGTTGTCCCTCCCTTCTCAGAAGGGGATGATATAGTAAAAAGGTTTTCTGCCTTTGAAAGAGCCTGTATTGGGTGGGAAATTGAAAAGAAACATTGGGGTACACTGCTGTGGGAGGTATTCTCAGGAAGGTGCAGGGATAGGCTCCTGACACTGAATGAGGCAGATTCTAAATCCTATGACCTTATTAAGGGTACCCTGATTGAGGGCTTTGGATTTACAACTGAAGAGCATCACATAAAGTTGAGGGAGGCTCGAAAAACCCAGAACCAAACTTGGGTAGAGTTTGTGGACTATTCAGTAAAAATGTTGGGTGGTTGGTTAGCTGGTAACAAGATTATGATGGGCTGTATAACCTGTTCATGAATGAGCATCAGCTGAGTAATTGTTACAATGAGAAACTACATAAATACCTGGTAGACGTAGGTTCACATTCTCCTCTAGAGTTGGGGAAGAAGGCAGACCATTGGGTCAGGACAAGGGTGACCAGAACTACGAATGGAGGGGAAGATCCAAAAGAAAGAGGCCAAAAACCCTGCACAGGAGGGTGGGCCCAGATACGCCTCATAGTTGAAGGGTGGATAAAAAGGTAGGAACTGTGACCCAACAAGACTTGGTGCTATCATTGCAAGAATAGAGAGCACCAATCTGGAGACCCTTGCTGTAAAAACAAGAAAAATGCCTCTAGTCAACCTGCAGTACATGCAGTTGCTAATCATCAGATGGGATCACAGTTGTGGCCTGACCATGCCAGTGAACCCACAGAGGCAACATTAGTCACAGGGGTGGGGTAGAATTATCCTGTGGTGCGTGGTCTCTTAATTTGCAAAAATACAGGCAGCACCCTTTGATAAATGTGGAAAGTTGAAGTCCGGAGGGACACAGGAGCTAGTTTCTCCATGGTGGCCCAGCACTTGGACCACTCAAATCAGTTCCTGGTAGGGAAGTCTTATCCTGTCACCAGTGCAGACAATGAGACAAAGTTCTATCCCATGGCTATTGTAACATTTGACTGGGGGGAGTAGTTGGGCAGAAAGAAGTGGTGGTTTCCCCATCCATCCCAGTAGATTGTCTGCTTGGAAATGACCTGGGCAGAAGTAGAACTGAAGACCCATGCAGCCATGCTTGGGATTCCGTAATAGACCTGTGATAAGACTAGGGCACAGGGCAAACTTCAGAGAGACAAAGAAATGTTGAATCCTGAAATAGTGGACCAACCTTCCAAGAGAAAAGGTAAGAATACTGGGGAGCCAGCTTCTATACAGATCATATGTCAGAACCCTTCTTCTCAGGAAGATGACTAGGTATTCCCAGAAGGAACTGAGCCTGCAGAGCTTGGGCCTTACCACCTACAGCTCTTGGGCCCGGGGGAACCTCCAGGGTGGATCAGTGCCAGAGACAAAGAACCTGTCCCACTCCTGAAGGCCTGAGGCAGCAAGCTGTACAGGAAGAAAAGGGTAGTGTCAGTGGTACCCAGAGGGTTTAATGGGAGGATGAGGCCAGAGACCTCAAGCCTGGTGCAACCAGGAGGGTGGCAATACCTCATCAGTACTGAGCGGTTGGGCAACAATAAAACTTGGAGCAGGCTAGTGAATCATTTTTACTGACCTGGAATGTCCCAGAAGATGAAGGACTTTTGCCAGTCCTGTGTCACCTGCCAAGCCAATGGCAAAGAAGGTGCCCACCTAAAGGTCCCCTTAATCCCACTACCTGGGGTTGCAATTCCCTTTGAAAGGGTAGGGTTTAAAATTGTTGGCCCCC